>NC_058059.1:15720013-16024874 GCF_020085105.1 Siniperca chuatsi
TCTTTCTTTTTAGTATATCTTCCAAGATTTACTTTTTTAAAAGTGGGATTTAATTCTGCTTCTCTTATACAAATGTTATTAAACAAACAACAAGATAATAAAAGCCTCTGTGTTCTTTATTGTACCCTGATTGTGACCTAATGTTAATTTCACCCTGTAACAACTGCGGATGCCCTCTGTCAACCTGTGTAAGATGTACATGAAGGCGCATAATGTTCATGCCTTGTGTCTTAAAATTTGTATATGCCCTTTCGTAAATTATATTCGTGTTGGTAAGATCATCCCTTACCAAGAAACCTTAGATTGTTCTGAGTCAACATCAATATTAAAACAGGACACTATAGCTTTTATGTCAGAGCTACAGTAGTGAAGATAGGGTTTACAAGGGACATAATCTATTTTATTATATCATACAGTTATTAATTTAAATTCATGTTTTGATCTGAAAGTAATGTGTTGACAGAACTCAGCTGAGAGGTACTCAGTTTAAACTTTTGATAAAAATGTGTTACAGTTGTACCCAAGCAGTGATTACTCTCAAGCGGTAAAACTTCACCCTCCAGTCACTAGGAGGCGAAACAACCGTTGTTTTGGACTAATGTTGCATTCATAGACCTTTGGATTTAAAGTAAAGTAGAACTCGCACCTCTCAACTATGATTGAATGAAAGACAATGCAAATGAAAAGTGTATATATATATATTATGTACACCCATATACAGCAATATTCATACAATCTACTCTAATTATGAGTTTAAATTCATAAACAAAATTTCAAGGATGTGTGCCTTTCATGATTGTAATACCTGTTTTGTCGTACTCTTCACGTAACTTGAACGGAGCATCACTCAGTAAACATGGCGCCGGCCAAAAAACGCAACGTGAGTTCGGCAAAAACAACAGAACAAAGTAAAAAAACAGCTAAAATTGACCTAAATAGCAAAGTCGAAAATATACTCGAGAGCAGAAAACATGCCAACGACGTTTTTGACATCCTCGAGTTCCTTCAGGTAAGTTATACTTCACATTTGTTTGAGCACCTCAACTGAATACATACTGGTTAGCTAGCTTTATTGTCACCGAGCATGTTGTCAACTTCTCTAGCTCACTAAAGCAGTACTCTGCATGTGTTTGTATTCTCCGTGTCCGTTTGTAGTCAGAAAAAGAGAAGGATGTTATCAGTGCTGTCAATGCGTGCAACAAATTGTTCTGCACTTTGTTGGAGAGGAAAGAGCTGTTTATGGGAAAACTGCCCGGCGAGGAGGAGGCATTGAGTGGTGAGTATAGGCTGATAATCCATTATAATTAACCCATGTTATGGAGTGGAAGTTAGCAAGTTTCACACTAGCACTACTGTACATACAGCTGAGACTGATGGGATATCAAATGAAAAATTCTGAAAATGTGTTTATGACAGGACATTTAAGTCCTGTATAAACTTACACATTTCATTTATGTCATACATTTCAGCCTTGATTAAATAACACATATACAAGATTTGGCTGTACATCAGACAACGACATTGTTCCAAACTCTCACTTGGGTTGCATATCATATCATCGTTGTTTGTATCTGTTGTGGTTCAGGAGGGTATAGTGCTGAGGAGAAGTACCGCATGTTCATGCGACACCGTTACAACAGCTGTGTGGAGATGCTGCTTGAGCACCTCAGCCATGAACTTCACGAAGTCAAGGTGAGTTGACTGAAAGATTGAATGGAAATGGTGCTCTCACACACGCGCACACACACGATAAAGAGCCGTGCTGCTTTTAATGTAAGAATGAGGTACTGTAGTATGGAGTCATGAGTTTTGTTAATTTCTTTGGTCACACATTTACTTAAGACTGCCATAAGAGAAGGCTGACGCAGATGGACACGTTTTTTTCAGACATGAAGTTATGTCAAAGTGAGTATACATGATGAGAGACATGTGCAGGAAGCTTTGTTCATTCTGTCCACATGGTTCTTTTCCTATACTTCTCACTAATGCAGTACAGGTGTGCAGGCGTTTTTCACTTGTGCACAAATAAATGGCAAGCGTGATTAGGTACAGTTATTAGTACCAATATCCTGGAGTCAACGCCCTCTTTGATAGTAACACTTTGTTCTCTTTGGCCTTGTTAAATTAACTATTGTCTGTAAGATGGTTTATTATTATTTCTGAAAGCCGTGGGAATAATTGTAGATGACAAAGGGAATCTAGTATACTGTGTTAGATTATTGGCTTTTATCTTGTGTACTGTCATGGCATACCAGCTCAGGTCCACCAGTCAACATTTAGTTGTTATCTTTCTGAAACACCAGCTGTAATCAACCATTATGCTGCACTTGGGGACCTAAGAAAGGAAATCAAGTTGTCTGTTTTTTATAAATAACTGTCCAAATACAGGAGAATGCCCTGTGCTGCCTGATGAAGTTTGCTGCAGCAGAAGGACAGCATCCCCTCGAGGACTTGGACTGGAGTGAACACTACAGTTTCCCAAGAGAACTCATCCAGGTAGGATTTTGTGTCACACAGCCTGGCCATCAGTGGAGGGATAAATAATATCCTTTGAATTGTTCTTTTGTGTGACTTCCCCATGTTATTAGCCAAGACAAGAAATAAGGCAAAATACTTTTGAAAACATTAGTGGCACAGACGCCTTCTGATATTTCTGTTTTTATTTCATGGTCAGGCAGTGGTGGACAGACTGCTGTCCAAAACTACAGACACCTCCCTGCTGATCTCCAGATTCCAGGAGTTCCTTGAGATGGACGATGTACGCTATTATGTCATCAGCTCCATCCGTGAGAATGTGGGAAAAGTCATGGACAAAAACAAAGGGGTAGGAGTAATCTGTTCAGTGCTTAGCTCATCTGCTGTGGCTGTACTTGTTTAACGCTTTCATTGTCACAATTTAAATGCATTTTAAAAAATGTTTTAATTTAGTAAATATTACGTGGTTTGCTGAATACTGTTGGCTTTTTCTTGTTCCTCTCAGGCAGTGGTGCCCATATATCAGAGCAATGTGTTCACCCTCATGTCCAACATCAGTGTGCCAAGCCAGGAGTCAGAGCTCAGCAACTTTATGGTCAAACAGGAAGGTGAGACCTGTTTTTTTTGACAATACCGTAGTGCCATAATGTGAGTTTCTTCTTTGCAATGATGCTGAACTATCACTGTGTGTATATGAATGTTATTTTTCAGTAATTAAAATGATGCATTTTCTTCCAGCCAAGATTGAAGACTGGAAAGCCGCTAAACTGAATGTAAGTAAAATATTTTTTATCCAACATTTCGGCACATTTTTTTCTTGCAACTTAAATGTTTCCTGAATACGATTTTTAAATGTTCTACCTCGTTACAGGAACACAAGCGTGTCTTTGAGAGGATGTGGCTGGGCTTTCTCAAGTACAAGGTATTATACAAATCTTGATTGCACAAACATGCCTAAAAATGTTTTTTAATGTTAAACAATTTTCTACAATCAATGTATTCTCTGTACACATCTATGGCACTGTGCCATCAAGACTATGCTTTGTCTCATTCATTTCTCATCTCTGTTGTAGTTGCCAAGCAACATGTATAAAAAGATCTTGGTGATCCTCCATGACTCCATTTTGCCCCACATGAGTAAACCCACACTGATGATTGACTTCTTGACTGCTGCCTATGAAGTTGGTAAGTTGTGCATGTGGCTTAGTAGTGACAGTACTCTTCTATGTACGAACTTCATGTGAGCTGAACTAAAAATAACCTTGGTGGCATTTTTACATCTGGTCTCTGGGATGTATTATTTCTATAGGGTGTTGCTGGTGATCATGATATGGCATTTTGTCATTTTTTTCAGGGGGGGCTATCAGCCTGCTGGCCCTCAATGGCCTTTTTGTCCTCATACATCAACACAACCTGTGAGTATTATATGAAAAATCAATTAATTTGGCCACTTTTAAGTGTCACATTAATTATAATAAAATGTGGAAGACACAAAGAGCGTCTCCATCCTGAATCTATAAAGGACAACAGTAGACTGAAAGATATTATTAATTGCATACATTTTTTATGTTGTGTGTGTGTGTTTTTGCAGAGATTACCCTGATTTCTACAAGAAATTGTATAATCTGCTTGAGCCTTCTGTTTTCCACGTGAAGTACAGAGCACGCTTTTTCCACCTAGCTAACTTGTTTCTTAGTTCCAGGTAAGATCATTCATGCTTCACTAAAAGTTTTTTTTACCCTCAGTTTATCCAGTCATAGTTGTCTGCATCTGTCCTCTTGGAGTACTGGACAGGTATATAGTTGTAGTTAATACTATCTGTAGTTGACCTGCAGTACCTGAGTTGCAGATTGAAAGCTACATTTCCCAGTATAACCACACCTTTTTGATTGCTGGCCACTGATGAGCCCCACTGATCTAAATGGAGGTCAAATGATACTGCGGCAGTTGTTTCTGGGGGAGAAAGTGTTTTTGTGATTTAAACTGACTGTATCTGGGATATATAAACTGTTAAACAACCTAGTGATTTGCTTCCCACTATTCAAGATAATGACCATTAAAAACTCAAAAAGCATACATACATTAGTAACATATATGCTGTATACATGTTTGTGCTTGCCTCCAGTCACTTGCCAGTGTACCTAGTGGCTGCGTTTGCCAAACGCCTGGCTCGTTTGGCTCTCACAGCACCGTCCACAGCCCTCCTCCTAGTGCTGCCCTTCATCTACAACCTGATTCGTCGCCACCCATCCTGCAGAGTCCTTATTCACAAGCCCAGCACAGAAGATGGTGAGTGTCAGTCACTCTTCTGTTTATCGTTGTAATTTCTCAATATTTGTAATGTCAGACAGTTTGTAAGAATTTTACTGTGAGGTACAATCTTTTAGCAGCATTTTAGCATATATGTAAATGTCTGTTTCTATTCATAATGATAGAGCCTTTGGAAGACCCGTATCTAATGGATGAAAAGGATCCTGCTCAGTGCCGTGCCTTAGAGAGCAGCTTGTGGGAGATTAAGGTGTGTACAGAATGTGATGGTTTTGGATTCACAAATAAGTCATCCATGACACTGACTACAACTTTTAGGAGTCTAACTTCATTGAAGTATAATTGAAAATGAAGTAAAGTTCTTTATGTACTTTTCTTCTCCGTTCCTGCAGACACTGCAGAAGCATTACCATCCAGATGTGGCCAAAGCTGCTATGCTGATCAACACACCCCTGTCAGAACAAGAGGATGACATCAGCGAGGTGCTGGAGATAACAACATATGAGGTGACACTTCCAAACTTTACTGGTTTCTTCATCTGTTTCTGTAGTGTTTAATAGTTTAGATAACAATTACACAATGTTGTCTATTAGCACGTAGAGACTGAATGGAAGTTAACTTTAATAATGCTAATACTCATTGTGTCCAATGTTCTTATCCCCAGCTGATGGAGAGAGACCTGACACAGTCTCAGATGAAGAGCATCCCACTGGAGTTTGAAACTGCAACACAGTTACTAAAAGAAGGTGGAGATGTGTTAGGACAGCACTTCTGTCTGGATTAAAACAAGTAATAACAAGGAATTGCATTCACAGTGTGGTATAAATATCTGGGACCAATTCATCCGTCAAGGTGAATGTTTGTAGCAGTTTGGCCTGAACAGGAAGTGTGGACAGACTTCTCTTCTGAAAAATTATATAAATGCCTCTTTGAGCAGCAACAAGAATAACAGTAATGCATTTGATCTGGAGATGTTATGTTTTTCTCAATGACCATTGATGTCTTTGATGTGTGACTATTGTATATCAATAAAAACCTTTTCCAAAGCTCATGGTGAATAAGTCTGTATGTCTATTAGGCACATTTTTGGGACTGTTAAATGAAATCAGTTACAAAAGAATGGGATTTAATTTATATATTTATTAGCTGAAGGTTTTACTCCAATCTAATTTCTGTACAAGTTTGAATCCTGTATGGCCGAAATGGTCAATGACTGACAGATTTACCATCAAACTTTGAAGCCATATGGTGCTTAGTAGTTTTTGATCATTTTGTCACTTTAACTGTTGATTTCAGTGTCACTGCTACAGAAGCAGTTAGCCATTTCAGCTAAAATGCTATGCTAAACCCCGTAAGCTACGTAAAGAACCATATTTATATTTTCTCAGCAGTTGATGACACCAGTGATCAGGTGGCCACAAACACAACTGCTTAAGTGTGAATAAAATCTTTTGCTAACATGTTAGCCTAATAACTTTATAATATGTCAGGGCTGTGTCTGTCTATGTGTAGTTGTAGGTTTGCCCTGAAGAAGCTACAAAACAATGTAATGCAGCATTACAGGCCCTGCACACCCACACAGGTGTTTTCAGTTACTCAGGATGATTGCATGTTGTGACGTCACCAAACTCCAAGCGTTAATACAAAGGTAAATTGTCCCACCCGAACAGCTGCAAATCAATTTACAGGAGATTCTGGAGAGGTCAAATACAGTGTAAACATGCCCACACAGTCATGAGAAAATTATCAGCGTTATGCTAAGGTTACAGGCCAAACAGGTGAGAGGTTGGCCTTAACCGCTCTTTTCCATCTCCTGTTTATATTTCATCCTCTTGTTAAGTGTGCCATATGGTCACACAGCAGGCAGCCGTGGGTACAAGAACGCCGTGAGAGAAAATTCTGAATCATACCTGACTTGTGTTTGAAAAGAGCAAGTCGAATCAGGGAGAAGCTGCCCAAAACATGTAGGACACGCTAAGGAGCAAAACACATTTGAAGCCATGGTTATAGGCTACGGCATCCCTGCAGTTTAAGTTAAGAGTGTTAATGTACTGGATTTTTTTAAAGGCTTATTGTTATCGAGAATTACAAGACACTTGGCGCCAGACTCTTCCAAAACTGGGAAGGTGAGAAGATCACGGTGAAGAGGATGAGAGAAACAGAACAGCGTCACTTGGATGGGTAATAATCTTGCAAAGTTATTCATGACAATATACAGCATTTCACCGAAAAATATTGCACTGTTAAGGACTTTTATGAATATTTAAGTTTTGCATTTTTTCAGGAGCAACATCACATCCTTAGATAAACGTTTTGGTATTTTTTTAAAGGATCTGCAAACTGCAGTTTTACAAAGTTATTCTCTGGATGCTGAAACTTGTCCACTGCAGACAAAGTGCGTGCATTAAAAGTACAGAGCTTGGAGCAGGGCACCAAAACCATTCACAGCTACTTTTGTAAAAAAAAATTGTAAGAGGAACTTTTTCTTTTGTTTAAAATAATGCAGTGACCCCATTACTGAACTCCACTTGTTCCTGTGACATCTGAAATGATCTGTCTTTTTAACTGGGTATGAAGAGTTGTTTGCTCAGAATCAAGCTGAGTTAATTATATGGCATTACAATAGTAATGCACTGATGTCTTCCTCAGAGGGGGATGGCATAGTCTAAAATAAAGCAGCGATATCATGAAATCAATCATAGTAATGGGGTGATAGATCAATTAATAGGTAGAGGCCCAAATGAAACCCTCCATTTGGGCCTGGATAATGACATAGGCACAGCTCTCCTCTCACTTTGATAAATCTGTGAGAGAGATGCTTGGCACTGCAGCTTCATAGATGGCTTGGCAGGATGGGACATTTCTGCATAAATCTACATGACTCCTGAGCTTTGTGTGTGTGTTGTTGTTGTTGTTGTTGTGTCTGTCCTCCTCCTCCAGTCCCCTGCAAGGAAATAGAAGCTGTCCAAGGTGAGTCAGCACAGAGAAGCTGTTTGAGCATTTGGCTGAGGCTCTAAGAGAGACGGGAAGAGGGAGCTGATTAATCCTACAGCCCCCCCCCAATACCTCTCAGAAAATGCAAGTATGAAAACAAATCACTCGTATTACTTCTTTGTCCATGAATTAATGGCACTTTGTTGTTCATAGTGTCCAAAAAATCTGGTAACTTTTTGATCTCTGTAATCAAAATGTTATTAAAATGTGATCTTGCAGTTGTTTTTGTTTATTACAAAAGAAATGCGTAAGTCTAAAAGACAGAACACAGATGAGTGAAATCAGCTGTTTGAGTATTTATTATGATGCAGCAGTAGAGTCAGATAAGTAAAATCTCCTGAGGTACAAGCTGCATTAACCTTCTTAACCCTCCATGTGTCACTATATAGTAGTTACTGTGAATATGGTATCCCTGTGTGTGAGAGAGTGTGTGTGTGTGTGTTTGCACAAAGGCACAAAACAGGAGAACATAGATGGGGATTTAGCACTGACTGATAAAAGCTGATGTTTTTTCCACGCTCCCCCCCTGTCGTTGTGTTGCTGTGATACAGTAATCCTCTCTTACGTAACTGAGTGGAGCTCTTTCTCTCTCTCTCTCTCTCATTGAACACACACATACACATGCACATGGGCACACACATGTATATATCAATCATACCAGTCAGCACCTACAAATACATGTAGAGGAACTGATGCAGAGGGCAGCAGTGTTAAATTGGAAATGTTTGCTGTAACAAGCAAGTAATGTGATTTTTAATGAAAGAAGATGAAGGAATTGTACAGTAAGTGCCAATAAAGTCTTTGCTAGATTTGTTAGTGCTATGTACATGCAATAATGCCATGTATTCTTCTCTATGTGTTTGTGTTTTTTCTAAGTCCAGTTGCTAATTTTTGTTACACTAAAATGGATTTGTTTCAGGCCAACTTAGTGTGGGGGAAATTTGTGGCGATAATATAAAATAAAACATCATACACAGTTTACTGAAAATATTGTTTCTAAGTGATCTACTTTGCCTTTGTAAAAACTGAAAATATGGACTTTATGTTATTTGCTTGAAATTTTGGCATTTGTAAATGAAAGGTTTTCTGCTGATGGATTTATTATATATTGTTTTGGGTGGTAGCCTACCAAAATAAAAGTGTGCAAGATAGTCAGAAAAAAAGACAATTATGTTGAAAAATTGGTAAAATGCAGTGGTGTAGATGTACTAAATGTAAAGTAAGAAATACTTGGAATGTCACTTATGTAGACATTCAGGTGAACTGTCCAGCTACTAGCTAGAATCTGTAACAAAAATAGAACAACTGAATTCACTTTTCAGATGCATTTTATTCTACAAAGTACATGCAAAAGTTCAGTAGTTTTGCAAAAGTGAAATTTAGTGGAACTAAAATATACATCTTAACTAGAAACACTCAAATAAGTTACCTCAAAATTCTCAAGTACTGCACTTGAGTAAATGCATTTGGTTACCTGTCAAAATGCCAAGGTACTTGGTATGAATACCGAGTGCAGTGAATGCATATTTTTCTGTGTATGCATCTGTTTACAGTGCATTTGTTATGTAAATATTCACTTGTATGTTTTGGTTTTGTTTGTGTGTGTGGCTCAGTAAGCGTATGCTTGTATGGAGGTGTGAGGTTTGCAGTGTGGCTTCAGTGTGTGTAATCTCTAGTTGTGTTGGTTTTGCAGGTGATAATGCGGGATCACACGTCCAGTGCTCATGTGGAGGAGCTGCTGAGGCAGTCTCAGATGGAGTTACAGTGGATCCAGGGACAGCTGGCCATGATCGCTGCCAGAAACATACACCATCACCACTTGCACACCAAGGGCAAGGTACTGTAGCACCATATACTGTAGGCCTGTTACTACTACTGCTACTACAGCTATGATAAAATCTATAAGAGTTTATATTCCTACTAGCCATGATAGAATGATCCTGTTACTAACCTTTGTTATTAGTCCACTTGAGAGGAGGAAATCTGGGGATGAAGCACCTAATTTCTGGACTGTTCTTAGGAAAAAGGAACATCTGCTCAACCTAACATTAGATAACCGTTTTTAGAGTTACATTGATGTTGTGGTTTGTCAACCGCCTTCTCCAATACATTCTTCACAACACAGAAATAGATCTATGCAATGCCATTAATCGTGATGTGTAACTTTTTAATTTAACAATTTGAAATTTTACCAAATATTTAGCCCTGCATATATACCAGAACGTTCAATTTCCCTCTTAATGGACACTTAATTGCTAGCATTACTGGAAAGAATTGAAAATGTTTGCCTATTATGCAAGTGAGAATTACACAACATTTGAATATCTTATCACTGGGAAGGTTTCAAGTTCATTTAAGATGCTTCCACACCATGCTATGACAAAGTGCAACAAAATTATTATGCGACCGCAACATCCATTTTTGCTCTCAAGCAATTTTGCTGAATGTTATTTAATCTCATTCTAGCTCCTCCTGTCGTAACACAAGTGTTAGAGAGTTTTGTGTTTTTGACCACAAATCCCTTGTTTTCAATAATCTCTCACCTCATCTGACCCCAACAAATGTACACCTGTCTGCTGTGGTGTTTTTGGGAGCTTTGATAGCAACTGGCATGCCATTGCCTGATTCAGATTGGCTGCCCAACACTCTTTTATACAAGGGAATGATATATTGTAATACGCTTTCTATCCTTGACTCTTTATGGGGATAAAAACAGAAGCACTGCCATGGGTCAATGAAAACACTCAGGCCTTGAAGTGAAATATCAAATAACTTTTTTATGTTGTTGGCTAATTTTCTATTTTGTAATATACACATATTTAACAACACATCCCCATTCTATTACAAAATCAAAATGTTAGCTTCTTGGAAAACAGTGTGTCATCATGTAATCAGGTGTAAAGAAAAGTGTTCAACGCAATAACACCATCCCAGATGTTTGGATTTTTCTGCCATTACTTTTATTCTATTTCAAGCGTTTTACAAATATGTCCAGAAGAGGACAGCATACTTCTGAAAACACATTTCAGTGTTCAAAATCCACCAAGTTGAGAAAGATGCCAGGCCATGACATGGTCCAAAGAAAGCAGCTTGTTTAAGTAGTTAAATGATACATTGCCTTCAGCGATTTGCATATTTAAAGGGGTCATTGCATATGTCTGCCCAATCCAGTTTCCATCTGTTCCTGGACCCTGGTCTCACAGGGCTTCATGTCATGCCTGAAAACCAATACACTACAAGAGTAATGCATCTACAGTAAGGATGGGAACAGACATTGAGCAAGTGTTGCTAGGCAACAGAGTGGAACAGAGTGCACGTTCTGCTTTCTCTTCTCACTCACGCATACTTAGCGTCTCTTTCTTTCTGTCCTCTCCTCTGTCCTGTGCCTCTGTCCCAGTGCTAAGCAGAGAACGGCTATCGACAGAATACAGTGAGTGTCCGGTGCTGATGTGACCTCACTGAAAACCACCACACTGATTTAATTTGAGTCCTCTGATCGGGGATTTAGAAGAGGTGAAGAGAGCAAAGGGATGGTTGTATCCGTGCTCTGTCCAGGAACATGACAGTGTAGATTTGATTTGATGCTAGAGGAAAGTTACAAGTAGTAATACCAAGGAATTACAACTGACTGAAATATAGTGAGATACATATGAGATATATTTGTATAAATGTGGGATGGAGTGATGCATGGATCGTTGCTTCTGTCAACAAAACACAGAAAATCATTTTCTTCTGCCTGTTAGAAAGTAAGACACAGAGGAGATGGGGATGCTGGACCGTGATCTGCTCTGCTTGGGAAATGTATTCAGAGGGAAAAAAAAGCTCATCTATGATGTAATGATTTACACATCACTGCTCAACAGATTTACACAGTCCATTTAAATGAAAGCTGCCACGCATGTCTGTCTCTTTTTTTTTTTTTAGCACATGTGACGTTTCTGGCCGGTTGAACAGGGCGTGCACATGTCTGCTTATGAGTGAGACAGAGTGAAAAAGAAGGAAGGGGGGGTAGGGTTAAAGCGTGACTGGAAGAAGGAGCAGAGAGCGCGAAAGGAAGCGTTAACAGATTCAGGGGTGGGACTGAGGAAGCGTGTGTGTGTGTGTGTGTGTGTGAGAGAGTGCCAAGCCACTGTAGCTGCTTTTGCTTTCACCGATAGGGTGAGACATCCAGCCTGTTACAGTGGCGTACAGACTAGGCAAGCTATTAAAGCTGCAGATTGGAAGCGCTCATTGCAACTGCACACACAGGCACTTGTACACCGGCACGCACATGCATACACCCGGACGTGTCACCTCCGCCTTCACTGCCAGCTTGTGATGTGACTGGAAGGGAAGAGAGTCATTTTGGGACAAAGGGGTTACTGCCTTTAAGGTAGGGATATTGTCATTATCTGTATCGGCAAAAACATCCATGTCTGTACAAACTGCTGTCCCAGTCCCACTGTTGATTTTCTTAATCTCAAAACACACACACGGTACACTGGATATTGCTGTAGCTGCTGTGAATCTCAGAGATTTAAAGCATTCTGGGGAAACATAAGATAACATGTATTCCCTTTTATGAGGAGCAGTGTTTGTGAAGGATAGTGAATTATTTCTCTCCTGAGTAGTTGACTCTAGATTTATAGCAATCTGTCTAAATCCCACTCCCAAGTGAAACACATTCAGACAACACTTATACTGGACAAGAGTAGCTTGAAAGGCTTGAAAAGACTGATTTTCTTTTTCGGAAAATCTGTTTAATGGTAGGTCAGTAGCTGTACATCCATGGCTGACTGCATCAGGCAGCCCTGATGCAAGTATTTCACTCACACACCAGATGGCGATATGACAACCTATTTAAATCACTCCCATTCAAAATATGATTACCTTGAGGTCTCCTGGTGGCTCGGTTGGCTGAGCACACGCCACTTAACCACAATGCCCTTGGTTCAAATCCAACCACGACATGCTGCTTTCCTAATCCATTCTACTGTGTACCTCCACCATAAGTCAGCCAACAAAGCAGAGATGCCATAAAAATCCTAGAAAATGATGGTTTGATTAAGTGAACCACTGAATGAATACACACATAGCATTTCTTGGTGTCATGATGAATTAAAATCGGTAGCTATTTAATTACTCCAGAAGTGGAGGAGAGCCTAACTGTGCACGGCATAAAGTAGCAAAAAGCCCCTATTACATAATTATATGCTGTAACATCTTATAGCTTCCCACATTATCTGCTTTGCTTAATAAACAGTCACCCCAGCCTCCAGTTGCTCCTCAGTTCTAAATGGATAATCCATTCACAGTGTACCCATCATTGGTGGTGTCAGCAGTGTTGTGCAGGTCAGACAATTCACAGAAATGAATTTCCCTGTATGTTTCCCCCCTGTTACTGGGAAATATGTTTCCACAGCTGATGTTGCTTTCATATGAATAAATAATTTGTTGTGGAAAATTGTCTTTGTAGTATTTCACCAATTCTTTTTCCAGGTATTCCAGGTATTTCCTTCTTTTGAAATAAATGTATGAGAGTTTCAGAAGGCTTTGTGAAAGGCATCATCGTAGTTAAGGACTCCAACCTGTTAACCCAGGTTAAAGCCCTTTTGACCCTTCTGCTCTGCTGACATGCCTTTGAGCCGCATACTGACTACCTTTTGGTGCTGTTCCATAACTTTGACCATTGCTATCGTGGTGGTTAAACCCAAAAGTAATTTCTCTCTTTGGAAGAAGGAAAAAAAATTACTGTGCATATAATATAGCACCTGAAGTGGTTAAACATCTTACATTGTGTGTCACTGAAATCAACAATGACACACACAATCAAAATGTCAACCTAGCAAACTGAACCAAGGTGAAGGACACTGAATAGATAATGAAATGATACTGAGAGAACAGACATCACCTCCACCAGTAGTTGCCTGGCTATTCCTGTCAATATGTTTATTGAGCAACAAGTGGTTCAATTTCCAATATCGTAGACTTCCTCTGAGCGCTGTATGCCCGAATAGCTAGGTAGGACGTATGCTGTTGAGTAGAGATTAATGGAAACATTTTCCCACATGGCTTCATTTGCGAGCACTAGTAGAACTTGGAAGTCAGTTTCCATAAGAGCCTGCTTTTGATATTTTTAAATGCTGTCTCAGCTCTGTCTTACTTCAGTCAAAACTTCATTTATAGCTCAAGTAATCTTTTACCTGTGACGGACCCCTTGGGATGGACTTATTAACTGACACTAGTTTTATTCAATTAGATTGAAAGAAATAAAAGAGGAAACAAGCTGTTTAATAAAGTGTTCAGTAAAGAGCAACTGAGATATTATAACAGATGTAGACAAGCACTTGGAAATTATTAGTTTGTGTGTGCTTGTCCCACTGTGATGAATATGAAAAGGAAGAGAAAAACCTAATATTAAACGCATACACAAAGGAAAATCCTTTGTTTGATGTTAATAGTCTCAAGGTGTCTGCCGCAGGGTCTTCTCTCTCTCTCATTCTTTCTGAGACTGCCTAGTGTGCAGTTTTTATCAACTAATGAATGCTTTGTTCCTATCTCATCCTTCCACACATTCTCGGTCTGCATATTCATACAGTATATGGTTTGTATCTTATCTTATGGTCATCCACAGTGGTGTAATGTTGTGGACCTTCTCATCAAACATCATGAAGCCTATGGAAAACAAACATAAAATACAGATGACCTTTGTTACATCACATAATGACTGGGTGAATGAATGCCAAATACTGGATGTAACTGTATTATGTGGAATAACTGATATCCAATTCCGTGTGATGTGATGCAGTGCGCCATTTGCTCATCCACACTGAATTAACACCGTTGGGAGTGGATGCATGGCCCAGAATGTGCACCTTTCAATGTGTCCCGTTTTAATTCCTCCCCTCCTGGCTCACATTTAGCGGGAGATGTTGTCAGAATTTCCTGTGGCCCCAGAGTGAACGAATGCGTCATGATTCCCAACTCTGACGCAGCTCCTGTCAGAGCAGCTTAGGCAGCTCCCTCGGTACAAGTAAGATGTCTCCCAAGTGGACGGCACAGTGGACACACAGGACTGGTTGCAGTCACAGCCTCTGTTGACTGATTTGGGGAGTGAACTTATCATGTCTCAATTAGATGTCTCAACCTGGCATTGATAAGAATTGATATATACCATTCATTTGCTCAGCCCAACCAGATGCAGTAATTAATTGTAATTTTCTTATTTTGTATGGAATAAAAAGTGTCTAAAAGATTTGAAATGTGAAATGTTCAGAAATCAGTGTCATTGGCATCCTATATTTTTTTATTCTCTGTTCTGGCCACAGGTTGTCAGGTTACCAAAATAATTACTTGTTTTTGATTTTTTGAGTGCACATTAAAATTTTGCACCCGTGGGTTTCTGGTCTAAATGACTCATAAATCCGTCCTCACATGGATGTCCATATGGCCTAATATCTTGCTTTAAATAGGCTGACTGATTGTGTTAGTCTGTCTGTCTGTCTGTCTGTTTGGAAAACCCACAGTACTGGTTGGCAGGTCTATCTATCGCTCTGTCTGTTCTCGGAAAGTCCACCATATTACACTGGTGGGTCTATCTGCAGGCTTGTCTGCTTGGCAGGTCTGCTGTATTAGCAGGTGTATCTGGCTGTCTTTCTGTCTGCTTGGCAGGTTCATCATACCGGCTTTGGCTGTCCATGTAAACTGACATATTGCCTGCAACTTTGTTTTGTGGAGGATGATAGTCTGGCTTGCAGTCATGGGGATCTGGTTGTTGCGTATGTGTGTGTGAGTTCTTTTGTGCGCCCGACAAGATAACAAATGCTCTGGTAACATGCTAATTGATATATTAGAATAATATAAACTGATATTAGAACCATCTGTTGGTTGGTCTGTCAGGGGTTGCTACAAGGAAAAAGTGCTAGAAGAGAACAATGGGCTGACACTTTCACCTCTTCCTTAATTTTCCTCCAAATGGAAAAAGGTAATTTCAATTTTGGAGAGAGAGCAGAGATAGAAGGGGCAAAAAGAGACAAGTGAACAGGCTTTAGATTAATGCAGCACAGGTTTCTTTAGCCTAGGGTGGTAATGTTTTCCTTTTTATAGCTGTGGTAATGTTGGAGTGGCTGGGCTGGCTAAATGTGCTTTTTCAGGAGGCAAATGGGAAGACTACACCCCATTTGGGATTTCGGATTGTTGCTTTCTAAAATGTTCCCATTTCATACATTTATATCACTCAAAATAGAAAGACTGGAGCGGAGCATGAAATCCATTTTTAGATTAACTAATAGAGAAGAGTTCTTTCCTCTGACACAAAACAGAGCAAAGGGCGTCCTCACATCCTTGGAGGGTGTTACATTTCAGGAGGCACAGGCAGAGTTTACATCCACATATCCTAAATCAGCTTCCCCCTTACCTCAGCCAAACAGCTGCACAGTTCCACTATCATCTACAACCACTCTGGCCGCCCGAAAGTGACTGGACATTTTGTAAAAGTACAAGATTGACAGCAGAGCAGCTCTATTCCAAGAGACAAGACAACTGTGAACTCAAAAAAGTGCCATCAAATTGTGCAAATTGATGTCTGGCATGAAGGAAAACTAACTGAGTAATACAAGAAACTATTCAGACCTCAAGAGGAGCATCCAGCCTGCCTATTACAGATATGCAGTGCATTTCCATGGAGGGTTCAATCCCATCAAGAACATTTTTAAAGAGAAAAACACTGACTGGCAAATCCTGCTGAGGCTCAAAACCTGTTGCAGTAGCAGCTTCATTTTCAGGCTTGGTAATCCTTTTCCTGTGACTGACCCCACAGGATGAAACTAACGCCTCAGTACATCACTGTAAGCAAGATTGACAGTAGCCCTATGTTCTTTTTTCATAACTTATATTAATCAAGTGCTTAATTTCTCCATATGTATATTTTTCATCTGTTGATCAGACAGTCCACCACTTGGGTCCACACTGAATTATCACAACAACTATTGGTAATTAATTTGGTACCATTATTACCAGGATGAATTGTAATAACTATGGTAAGCCCATGACTTTTTCTCTAGCGCCATCGTCAGGTAAAATTTTTTATTTGTCCAGTATTTTGGTTTATGACCAAATACATGCACAACTAATCACATTTAGCTGCACTTTGTGTTTAACGCTAATTAGCAAATGTCAGCATGCTAACACGCTAAACTATGATGGTAAACATGGTAAACATTATACTTGCTTAGCATCAGTATGTTAGCATTGTCATTATGAGCATGTTAGTATGCTGACGTTAGCATTTAGCTCAAAGCTCCACTGTGCCGGTAAAGCCTCACAGAGCCACTAGCATGGCGGGAGACTCTTAGTCTTGTTACTGTATATTTATTTAGTCTTGTTAGATTTTACGTATAGTATGAGAACTACTACAAATAATAATGATAGTATTAATACCAGAAACGTCTAATATTATTAGTAATTTTTCCTCATCTTTATTTTTTGCAGTCAAGATATGAAGTTTCATCCCAGCAAGCTACCGGACTCTCAGTCTACAATGTGAGCCGCTTACTTCGATTGCTGGAGGAGAGAAACCGAGCTCTGAAGCTTGAAGTAGCCACGCTTCGCCAAGAGAAGCAGCAGTATAGGAAACTGGTAAACGTTCCACTCCCACCACCCCAGATGTTCCTTTTTTTCTCACACAGACACGCCCATAATCTGTTTTTCTCAGCAACTTTGCACTGTTCACACACTCATTATTTGAGATGACAGTGTTTTTTTTGCCTGCAAATGAGCACAATGTACATATTTACTGATAACTCTCCTCTGGAACTGAAATTATTAAGATGTTATTATTGCGTTACTTACTGTATGTATGTAGAGAGTTTCAGTGAGCGCACTGTATTCTAGTCCCTATTGCAGCCTTTATTCTACGAGGACGCAGCTGTGTATAGCAGGGTGACTCGCATGTGCACATATACTCCCTGTGTTTAGTCTTGGTTATGCAGACATATGGACATGTGTAATGTGGTGTAAAATGGGAGGGGCGTGTGGTTTGGTGTGCATTGTGCATGGGAGTGTGCGTGTGTGCAGGGCCATGTATATTTTTGTTGCATGCATTTGTGTATTTAGTGAATTTGTCCTTTGGAGGCCTCCCCCAGGTGGTCTCAGATGGCAAGGTGTGTGAGCCGTTGTCTTGGAAACACGCCCGTTTGCAGGAGTGTGGACAGACTGTCAGAGGGGAACTGACAGAGCATAATGACTGCTTGTGTTACCAGCCTCAATGGCTTGAAATTAGTGTCAGTAAAATAGAGCGAAACCCACATGCTCAGCATTTCCAAACGTTTATTGACAATGTTTCAGGTCAGCGTTAACCTAGCATTGCCTTTGCATTTGCATATGCGTATTAGTCTGGAACCTCTCACTTCATTTTCGATTTCCAAGGGGCGTTATCAACGGGCGCAGACCAAAATGCCTCTGGACGCAATTGGATAGACCTACAACCAATCAGAGCAACAAAGCATGTGCCGTCCTCATCATATCTGTCATTTGATATCTGTCATCATATCAAACCCGCCCCATATTAGATACACGGTTGTGATTGGCCAGACCAGATCCATGGACGGGTGTAAATCTGTTTGAATGGGAGGGGGGCCAGACATATCTGCCAGAGCAAATGAAAGATGAGTTCGGCAGATTCGTCTGGTTCCCAGGCTAGGTCAGTATTGCTCTCAGGCTAAAATTGTTTGTCACACCACTCATTTGGTTTGTGATTGAGAGCACTGAGACCTTCTCCTCATTGATGTAGTATAAAAGCATATCATATTTGAAAAACTAGTGTAGACCGAAACTGAAATAATTTGCTGCAGTCTCCCATTTGTTGCCTCCATATTAGAAAACTAGATACAGTGCAAATGAAGAATTAACCATACTCTGCCATCACTCTTTTTCCCACTGACAACTATCACGTGTAAAACTTTCCCAGGAACCACTGGGCCCTCTCCTTTCACTATATAAGCTGAGAATTAACTTATGACACACCCCAATGTTAACTTTTAGCATTTTTTTTATCACAACACCGTTCTTTTCGAATAGTGAAATTTATGGCAACCTGCCCAGGGGGAGATGTTGTCCATCTTCACAGCCAAAACCTTGGCACAAACACCCTGTTATCTATCATCATAGCTAACATGCAGTAGTCAGCAACTTAACTCAATAGTGTTATGCAATTATGTATGTGTGTTCGGGTAGATACTGTTAGAGGTAGTCCAGCTGGGTGCCTGGCAGTCTTTTTGCTGTCACTGCTGACAGCTACATGATCACAGACTGCATCATGGTCATTCATGCAAAAACACACTCAGCTATGGATCAGTTAGACTAAGAGAAGTTAAGTTCAGTCATGAGAGCATATATATATATATATATATATATATATATATATATATACACACACACACACTGTGGGCTTACACTTAGTGAGGATATTGAAAGAATAGAAAAGAGGCGAAGTATCACTTCCATCAATTTTGATTTTAATGCTACATTAATTTTCTTTCTATTTATCTTTTAATGAGGGTGATGGTCAAAAGATGCATTGTAGTAGAGCCAGACAAAACACTCATTAGATTGAAGATATAAGATTAAGAGATATGCTGGTACAAAACACACACTTGCACACACCAAATGGCTGATTAGCCAGTTAGTTAGTTATGGTTTAAATGGAAAACCCCCTTTCCTGGCTTTCAAGGCTCTTAAATGTCAACTCTATTCTGTGCTATTACTGCGTAATGTATCAGTTGTCACTGTAAAACAATTCACACATTTGGTTACATATTAGCAGCATGACATAGCGTGCTTCTATCTCTTTTGCACAGGATGATAATGGGTGCATAAAATTGGGCTATTTCTAAATGTGTCGAAATGTACTAGCTGTAGTACATTATATAGTAACTATCAAGTTACTGTGAGATTATAACACCTTTTAAAATTGTTCTGATTAAGTTTTTGTCTGTAGGAAAAAATATACATTGATCACATATCACACACAAATATCACTCTGCTGCTCCCCTTGGCTCTATTTGCTATGAAGCTGGAGCTATTTGACTCGCCAGGCGGCCAGGAGACGACACCAATGCTAATGCTGCTCCGTATCTGCTGGATGTGTAAATAGGTGACTGTTTGCTAACATGTTCACCATATCAACGTAAAAGTTGATAATATGCCAATGTTGTGTGCTTGTTTGTGCTGCCCCCAATGGCCAAAAAAAAAAAAAATCTGATATCGCAGGTTTAAGTATTCTTACATTTCATAACTAACCCAAATCGTAACCCAGTTTGTATACAGTGCCAACAGGCACATTCTGGTTGAGTGTACATGGTTCTCATCCTAGTACAGACAGTGTAGTTGAGTATTTGATTCAAATCCAATGTGGTATCAGCAGCCTGGGCATCTGCACATCTTTCAGCAGTAGATGCCGGCTCTCTCCCAAGAATTGCCACCTTATTTTGCTGAAACAGTTTGCGCGCCCATTTCATCACAGAGCAATAGTGTTGAGTCGAGGTGCAAGTTGAGGGGCTAGACTAAGGCTATTCCATGGATTGGCATCTTTGGGGAAAGAGTGACCACACCCAGATCAGGGAAAGAGGGGGCCACTTTTAACTTTATTCCCCTGTTGTATAGTTAGGTAAGGGTGCAGCTAAATGCCTAAAATCCACCACCTTGCACTGTTGCATTTAATCCTTGTATTGTTGAGAATGAATTTCATTGGGCACTTCTGCTAGATTCTTGTGTCTTCATCTTTTTTTTCCAGTTCATTTGTTATTTTGCTACCTAAATGGCAAGAAAAAAATACTGAGAAGGTGGACTGCTTCCCAGGGAAAAAAACAAAACAAAACAAAAAGCTTTAGACTGGTTGCCTGGAAACAATCTGTGATGGACAGTCAGAGAAAGGTACCTTGGGTGAGGAATGACCTTCTGTATGCTGTGTGACTATTGCTAAAAGGCCACAGCTGTCTCCTTGGACACCATCCCTATGGCAACGACTGTGTACTGCTAGCAGCTGGCCCACTCAGATGATAGTCCTCATGATGATATGGGCTGTCCCAGTGCGAAGACGAACAACGTCTAATCAATAATCCCTAATAGTGGTCTCAGCTGCCTCAGTAATTTCCATTTAACTCCCTCTAATCAAAGGTGCACAGACAAACCAGAGTTAATAGTATTCCAGTGTAATATAACACTAATCAGCTGGAATAATACTACCACCACCTACGGGATATTCAGAAAATTCACACTGTTTTGATTCACAAGGCTGTTTTAACAACTGATATTAGACAGGGTGTGTTTAGGCTGACGTTTTTATCCTTTTCTTAATTGAATTTATCTCAGTGTTCTTTCAGATGGCTCAGTTGTCTCTATATAACTACATTATCGTCTTTCCCCCAGTCCATTTCCCATTCCATTCCTTGTCTTGTTACTTAAGTAAAACTACTAAGAGCTAAAACAAAGCACTATAAGCTTGCTCAACAAGCATCATCCAACCTGTATCTAGCTCTATTCCCAAACATTTTTAAATTTTAAAACAATGATCATGAGAGAAACAAACTTAAAGGTATGTTTAAAAACACTAGACCAATGTTATATATTTTGTTGAGTTGTGTACTTACATTATCCCTAATGTTTCCAACAATGTCCAAAACCCAGAGAAATCCGTAATTTTATTCAAGGTAACAGTGCGTTTCTTACTTGCCTCTAATTGCTATAACTTCTGGGGAAACACGTGATATGTCGGATATGTCAGAGAGTGAGGAAGGAAGTCAGCGAACGTGACTAAACGTAACGGGAATAAAACTTTAATACATTACCTCGTCCGTGAACATGGTTGTCACGTCAGATAGATTTTCATCAGCAATGGTGGTTGTTTAACAACGAAGACAACAACTCCCATGATCCCACGCTACTTTGTGATGTCATCAAACTGCGTCTTTTGTTATTGTTTTGATGTGAGAGACCCTTAGCGACAGAAATTCCATACTGTGCGTTTAAGACTTGCAATCTAATTAGCAAGCTAATCTTCTGCCAAAATATGCCATTTTATCCATTACGAATATTCATGCAAACATTCTAGTTAATCAGATTTTGAAAACCACATAGCCACTACCCACAAAATTCTTGTGTGGGTCTGTGGCCCAGCTTAAGACTTCCACTAGCTCTGTCCACAGTTTCTAGAGAAATCTGTCGTATTAGACCACAAATGTAATTTTCAATAACGAGTTCATACTGAAAAGGGTACAATGTGTCCATTGTACCCTTTTCAAATAAAAACTCATAAAACAACACCGTCAAACCCACAGGCAGCAGTAAAAATATGCTAGCAGATTAGCTTGCTAGCGGTAGTGCTAGCTCGGCTACCCTTGTAGGTCACATGATCCTCCACTTTTAATTTGCAGTAGTCTGTGAGCCTCTTACTTGCTTTTCATATTTCTCTCAGCTCTTTTTCTTCACTCACATCTCTGTTCTCTCACCCCTCATTTTTTCTCCCATAAATTTCAAATCTC
The DNA here is from genome assembly GCF_020085105.1 of Siniperca chuatsi. Lineage (NCBI taxonomy): Eukaryota > Metazoa > Chordata > Actinopteri > Centrarchiformes > Sinipercidae > Siniperca > Siniperca chuatsi. Next base: position 15,742,267 of record NC_058059.1, read on the forward strand.
TCCCCTCTCTCCACTCTGCAAACTACGTTTGTCCTCGCTCCATCATTCTTCTCTTCCCCCCTCTGACTTCCTGTCTTAACCTCCTTAGTGTCCACACCCAGGCAGAGGGGTTGACTGAGGCCACAGGTCTGGCCTGTGCAGCTTCATGCCTGCAGTAATTTAAGCAGATGTGATGTATATCAGGGAGGGCCATCGCAGCCCATAATCAAATTTCAGACATTTTCTGAGAGTTCATTACAAATGACACAAATTTTGAAATGAGTCATATTTTCTTCCTGGTAGTGAGTGGAACATATTTAAATAATAACACCAATGCCATTTACGTTTTCCTTATGATTATAATTATTTAGGAAACATTCAAACCCACAGCCACAATCAGAGGCTGCTACAGTCTGATCTATTGTAGTTTCCTCACTGATCCTGAAAGGCCTGTTGTCAGAAATCCCAATACAAACTATGTTTCATGGAGATTATTTTCACTTCTACCATAACTGTACACTTAACTTTCAATTCCAAACAAATGGACTACTCATCATGACCTTACTGAGTAATTTACAGTATATACCGTATATATAAAGATTAATCGTTGCTTATAATCAGCATAACAATTAATGATGTATCTCACAGTGCTGCTTCCTAGGCAACTGCTGCTTTCATCTTTCTTTGAATTGGAGCTGGCTATAGAAATAGCAGGGGGAAAAAATCTGTGAATAATGGCAGAATTGTGCTCATCTGAGAGATACAGAGACAAGATTGTTACATAAAAGTCCAGCACTGCCTTGATTTCAAAGCATACACTGACACGAGTGTCCGAAACAAATTTGCGGTCTATCTGGTGGTATTACTGAATCATATTAGCCTTAAAAGTGGAGGGGAAAATAAATTCTGTTGCATCAGAAGGAAATTGTGCTAAAAATATAGCACTGTCAAAATGTAGGGCCCTCCTGGATTAATTGAAAATCCCTTTAACCGGATTAAATCATTTTAAGGACTAACTGTGGTATACCCACACTCACACTCATACATACACATGCATGGACACTCATGAGCCCCCACACATAAGCTGATATCAATATGATATAATTACACATTGTGACAAGGCAGTGTAGGCAGTGTGATAGCAAGTGTGTTCTGTGTTGTAGTTAAAGGCTAAAAGCTGTGAAACTGTGATGATTAGAGTTGGAACAGACAGAAAATGGAATAATTGGTCACATGGGGATAATATTTAGCCCCACATTTCATGCATGTAGAATTCAACCCAAAAAAAAAAACGAGTTTGTGTTGTGTTTTCAGTAAACTTCACATAAAAGCACTGCTATAAAAGCAGTCAAATGTTACAGAAATTATGCTAGTATGAAAACCCCCTGTAGCCTTGAAAGGTGGCTGTAAAATGTTTGTAATGTACTCCATAATGAAGGAAGAAGGCTGTGCTCATTTTGAATTCACAGCGGTTACAATAGATTTTTATTAGCCATGGCATGGCTCTATGGATGGCAATGTTGGTCTGTTGGTTGTTGCTCAGTCAGTCAGTCCACCACTTTGGTCCAGACTGAAATATCTCAACAACTATCAGATGGATTGCCATTACATTTTGTACAGACATTCATGTTTCCCAGAGGATGAATCCTACTGACTTTGGTGATGCGCTGATCTTTCCTCTAGCGCCACCATCAGGTGTTGGTGGCGTTTGAGATGTTCTAAACAGCTTAAACTATTGCCTCTTGTTCTATACTGAAATCGCTTGTTTACAGAGCACTTTTAATTGTATTCAGGCAGGGTAAAATAGAAATATCTTAATTTGTCACCTCTGCTGAAAAAGAGTTATACAACAGAACAAAAAGAATGTTTACTCATCAAATCCTTTTTGTGACTACTGCAATGCCACAAACATACAACAGTTTAAATGCACAAACATGGAATAGAATAGACGTACGTGTCACTCCCCAGCTCACCAACCATACATTATAAAGTGTATTAAATGTGAAAGCAAACATCATACTCCAACTGCAGACATATATACCTTATTTCATTGATTTTAAATTAAATGAAAGTGCTGAGGACCACTTTAAAGGAGTTGTGAGACCCAAAATATACTGTAAAAGTAAACAGTAAACACACAAACATTATACACTATTTAACATTATTTACATTATACAAATTTGGCGTCTTTGAGTAATCCGTTGGTAGGCCTTTTCACAGTGATTAATACAAAACTGACCAGCTAAAGCTACTTATTTATTAATACCATCAACATTATTATTAGATGTGTGTATGTTAGTAGAAAAAAAAGCAAATGTGGCATCAATCAAGACCCTGTTCAATTAGTGTCATGGCTTAAGACATGAATTATGGAGCAGAAGAGAGGAGTTAAGGTCTATCTGGCAGCTGCTGGCATCATGCAGGCTGCTGTCATTTCAGTCAATTTGGCAGACAGGCAGGAAGGTCCAGACTGTGGTTGTACAGGGCAGCTTTCCAATAAACCGTCCTTATTTGTATCCCAGACTCCAAGATGTCTGCTTCCTATTGCCAATGATACCTCTTCTCCTAACAGTAGCTTCTGATGTAGCTGATGGTTGTAGCAGGGGAGCTGGCTGATTAATTTAACAGAGTGGATTTCCGCAGCTCGCTGCACACGCGTACAGCGCGAGAGAGAAAGGGGGAAATTGAGCAGAGGAAGAGAGAGAGAGCGCGGAAGAGAAACGGAGAAAATGATGGAGGAAGGGTGTTAAGGAGGAGGGTCTTCGGGGGAGAGAGTGAGAGGAGAGGGAGAATAGGAAAGAGAGAGTGTGTGGAGAGGGGGCGGAGGAAAGGCAGGAAGAGAGTGAGGGAGAGAGAGACACGCAGGCCCCGGAGCTGCTACTGATGCTGCTGCTGCAGCCGTTTGACAATTCCCCACCCAGAGAGCAGGGAAGAAGGGAGGAGATCAGAGCAAGGAGGAAGAAGGAGTAAGCAACACCTCAGTCAAGATGCTCCTGTGCTAGCCAACACACACGGTAAATACTAATCCTTTATCACCACTCTGCTTCCTCTTTACTGCTGCTGTCTATCTCTGTGTCTGCATCATTGGCCCGAGTATGTTTGTGTTTGATTTAGCTCTGTTGAGTCCTATATATAGTGCACAGGGTTAGCATAGCCAAGCAGCTGGGGAAAACCTGTCTGTGCAGCTGCTGCAGGAGGGGAGACAGACGTCCACAGAGAGGTGGAAAGGAGAGGAGGATTTGTACATTTAGTCTCTTCTGGGACTTCCAAATCCAGCTTCTCTGTTTCTTGACTGTAGCAGAGCCACCTGTTTGGAGATGTGTGGGTGTGAGCGGTGTGTGTTGAGGGGTGGGGGGTAGTCTTTACGGTGTATAGGTCTAATGGTGTGTTTGTGGCTTGGAAAGGTTAGTATGTGCATGTGAGTGTGTGTGTGTGTGTTTGTGCATGGATTTTTCAGAGAGTGTAGGATAACGCTGCCTTTTGTCTGCTGTGAATCATGAATATAATTTTTCCATAGTATGCAAGCATTATGATTTGTAAAACAGCATATGCAGACACATGTTCACATGATCACTTAGACACACTAGGAAAGAGACAAACATGTGTTGCTTTGTAAAACAAATTGATTTTGGGTGTGTGTGTGTGTGTTTGCCTTGACGTTATTGGCTTCGGTAACCTGAGCTTTTCCTGGTTCCTGCCTGCTGAGGGGTTGCCAGGTGTTGGTGATGAATATTAACCCACTTGTGGCTGATTGACACTTGCTCTCCACCAGTTATTTATCTCCCATGAGGCAAAGTCTCTCGCTAATTGTTTGCGTATGTGTGTGCATAGCAAGATGGTATACTCTATACACTCAGTTGCCAGTTTATTAGGTACACCTACAGTAGCTAAAACTAATACAACCACCCTTCAATTCCTACCTTCATGTTCAGTTTTGGTTTAAAATTTTTAGAGTGATATTGATTCAATTTAAATGTCCATTTGGAAGCTGTAGTTTGTGGTGTTATTGAATTGTATTGTGATATATTAAGAGGTGTGTTTTGTCAGTCCAATTTATATCAGTGAGAGTAGACTAAACATTAGGAATTAGTCCACCCAAAATACATACAACACTGTTCATTTAGATAAGAAATACACCAATGTCACATTTTCAATAATAAGCGTTTTTGGATCCTTCCCTGCCTTGTTGCTTGATGCTGTTCATACTAACTGTTGTGTCTCTTGTTCCAAAAACATATTGTCGCTGCTTCTGTAAATGTAAAACATATCGCTTCATATGTATTAGAGTTTTTTTTGTGGGAACGCTTATGTGTTAGCCAGGTGTTGAGAGCTGCAAAGCTTTAAAGCCTTTAAAGAGCTGAGTACTGGTATCAATGAACATTTATTTTTGTATAAAAGTTTGAAAAAATTTGGATAGGGTATTAGCCAGTAAAACTTCTGTCTAAGGTTAAACAACTAAAACAACTGGGCAAGGTTATGCTTGTTGTGTCTCGCTGTAATCCTTTCATGATAAGAAAACTTGATCACCTATCACATTTTGTGCACAGAGCATGTGTGAAATTTGCAGAGACCTCTTGATGAGTCTCCTTGATGAGAAGAATGGAAGTTGGTTTTATCAGGTCAGTTGTTGAAACAAGAGAGAAATCAAAGCTATCCCTACGCCAGCCACTCGTCAATTGTTTTAATTTCTCTGTTGGAGATGGGGGTGTGTTACTATATATTTTTAAAACAAGTGTGTGTGTGTAAGTTAGTATATGCCTGGTTCATATGCCTGCACCATGCATATGTTTGAATATATAGCTATGTGGGTGGGTGACAAACCAAAGAAGGTATAGAGAGAATAGAAACGGAGAGAGAAAGAATTGGTGTTTAGACAGCTCTGCTAAAGTCTCTTTTTTGCAGTATTTTGCTTTGTATGAGTGGTGGAACTTACTCTTTCTTACTCTCTCTCTGTCTGTCCTCTTTTGTCTTTCCCCCATTACTTTTTTTTCTAACCACATAAAGGTATAAAAATCAGGTAGTAGAATTGATGGGGAAAATCTTATAATCCCCCCTCATTGTGCTCCTCTTGCACCATTCTCCCATTTCTTCTTCCACTTCTTCATCTCCATGCGGCAGACTGGTAGGCTGCGCCAGCTGACGTTCAGTTGGATGCCAGAGGGCGAGAAGGAGTGAGGGAGGAAAGAAGATAGGGGAAATGAAACTTGTGTTTTCAGTCTCATGGCTGATTTCCTTGCTCCTCTCCCGAGATTATCAGTGAGTCTGGCAGCCAAAAGACAGCCTTCTTGACTAATCAAAATGTTCCTCAGGACATACAGGCACTGCAATAATCCCTGAACAGTAACAGCCTGGTAGGGGTGTGTCAGCACATATCAATAGACACATATGTACACATGTACTAACATGTGGAGACTGAGTTGTACATCAGCATACCTTTGTGTACTTTACATGCACACAGACAATCACACATTTACACATTTACTCTGGATTACATGCCATCAAATACACTCTCCCACATTTCCACTGTATTATTAACAGTATCCACACATGCTTAACCCTACTGTACTCTAAAGCTCTACTACACATCCACATCATATAGAGTCAATCCTATACTGTGTATTGTATATGTGGGTATTATGTTTTTGTGATTTTGTGATAAATTAGACAGCTTTTGTTTGCAGTACTTGTATGCAGGCTTACATTCAGACAATTCAAAGGGCATCAGATATGTTGGATGTGATACTTCATTGCTACTTTTTATCATCCTGACACTCCATACCTGAAAGAGAACAGTTTCTATAGCAACCCCATCATCCCCTCACCCCCACCTCCGTTGCATGTGTGTGTGTGTGTATGTGTACACGCAACCCATGTAGCTCCGAATGCGAACACATGCCTGAATATGAGTGAGTACTGCATTGATTGCTAGCATACACACCATAAGTGTTGATGTCATTTAGCCAGCGGGGGAAGTAGGGAGGGAAACAATAAAGGAACATATCCTCCGCACATTTCCTGGCAGTTTTTCAAGATACACAGAAGTTATATTAAAGGAAAGACACAGAGCACTGCAGAGGGAAAAAGCAAAAAGAGGAGGGTGGGGCAAAGGAGCAAAGTGAGAGGAGGAAGAGAGGGAATGTCAGTAGTAAATGGATGTCTGATTGAAGTCTAAATACAAATACAGTTTAATAAAAAATAATGAGTAGCACTTAATTTTTCTTGTGATGGTGTTCTTGCTCCTTTCCAAATTATTCTCATTATCTCATGAAAGAAATGGGTGCAGATTGGTATTTAAGCACTGATTCACCCCTTATGTGATTTTATTCAAATGTATATAAAGCAAATGTAATTTTAAATAGATTCCAGACTGTCAGGCCACATGTATTTCTTCTTCATCTGCTATCTAGATCACTTTAATGAGTATCAATTAAGGACAAGTGTACAGAGTCCTCTGGATGACATCCCTAAAAGCCTCTATGACCCTCAACCAAGTTATACGATGTTGTTTATAGTTTTGGCATACGTGTAGGATGATGTAGCAGACCAAAGTGCCCTTTCAAAAACATAATTCCACCATGGCACTGCCAGGCTAGGCGAGCCCTTTAGCGAAGGATCATGCTGATAAAAGGCCTGTTAATTCCACAGCACTAATTGTCTCCCACTGTTCCCTGTAATATTTTTTGGTTGCCTCTCCCTTTCTTTCCCCTTTCTCTCTTTCTCTTTAGGCTCCTTTCTCTTGTGATCACACTTTTCTCTCAGTCTCTGTTCCTCAAAATAACTTCTTAATTACCTTCTCTTCCCTAAATTGTACCTGTCTTGTGCCTCTGTCTTTCTCTGCATTTACCTTCACTCAGCCCGCCCATCCTCCTCTATTCTCTTTCTTTCAGTCCCTAATGTTTTGTATCTGGAAGGGCTTGAATGATTAAACATAGGACAGAAGCCTTTGGTGGACTGAACACCAAGGGCAACTAGATGGAGGGAAGGATGGAGAGAGGATGGAGAGAGAGAGGAGTACACAATGTCAGACAGACCAGCCTGTTCGAATACAGATGACATGACAGGAGCTGTGCTCCTGTAACTGTCACCTATTGCTCTGTGCCACTGAGTCCTGCTCACTTGAGACCTAAAACTCGGTCACGTGCATCAGCTGTGCAGTGTTACAGGAGCCATTATAGAATTCTCCATTTAGTTATCATTGAATCCTGAACAGTAATTCAACCACAAATACAGGTTACCAAATAGTAGATACAAATCGATCTGTTGTCATATACATTAAAATTACACCTGGGAGAACCTTTTTTGTACCCAGATGATGTGAACCAGATGTACTGTACTATAAGTGGTGTTTTTATGGTCATTATCAAATAATTTTTTTTTGACAGGACACTCTCCAGACAACTGGGAGCTTGACGAGACGGAAGTCTATGAGAGATTAAACAGGCGCTTTTGTTCAAAGGTTAGCGATGTAGTCATGGTAGCAGTCCCAATTCTTTTTTTCCATGTTGCACGGCAGCTGCAGTGTTGCTCTGCTCACAAGAGGAACCATTTGGTAGCTTGTGCCTTACTAATGTAGGAGAAAATAAGTAAATACGTAAAGTAAGCAATGATTTATTTCTATAGCACTTTTCTAAACAAATGTTATAAAGATATAATAGAAAGAATACTTCACATAAAAGTATTAGCTAACAAAACAGAATTAATAAAACAGAAATAACAACAAAAGAGCAATAAGTGACTAATATACATGATCTACATGATAATGAGTGGAAACTATTCCAAAGTTTAGCAAATACTTGATCTTAATTTTAAGCAGAGCTCTGGGAACATGCAGTAGAAACGGGTTAGCCAACCTGAGAGACTTTAAGTCCATTAAGAAATGTACTCAGGGACTCCAATGTCTAGTGCCTGATAGATAAAAAACCAAAACATTATAATGAATTCTAAACTGTACTGGCAGCCAATGGAAAGAGGCCAACACTAGCATAACGTTCTCCCAGAGCTTTGTCTTTGTTAGAAGACTATCTGCAGCATTTTGAAGTATCTGTTGTTGAGTATAAAATGCAAGTTTTGTGCTGTCTACCATTGCAGAAGTACCTTAGTTTGTCCTTATATGCCCTTTTTCGCAGTGTGATATACATACAGTAGGTGCTATTTCTTTTCTTTTTTTTCTTTTTTTCATGTATAGTTTTAGATTGTAAACCCCCATAGAAACCAGTGGTGAGAAAACCTCTTCTAAGGCTCTGTCAGTGTATTTCTAGCGTACTGTACATTTTAGCAACTGTGCAATGGGGTCAGATGTAAATTATTTAACACTTGTGCAGTATGTTTTGCTGCAGATTGGGGTCATGTGAGCGTGCATTTGTGGGTATTGTGTGTGCATCTGTGTATGCACACATAGAAACGTGGGGTGGGGTGGGGGGCATCCCTGGCCGGGTGTCGTTTGTGTCTGAGAGAGTTTTATGGTTTTGTTTGTGCTTGAGCATATATATGCAGGCTTGTGCATGTGTGAGTTTGTGTGTGCACTTGTGTATTCTGACCATGAAGGTCCATCCAAGCATTATGTGAGCATGAAGGCCCATCCAAGCACATGTAATCTCTAACCAGCTCTTGGGCTGCTCATTAGCATTACACTGATCTTCCTCAGAACTTATTTTCCAGCCTCTGATATTCTCTGTGTGGCCTGAGGGAACAATAGGTCCTGTTCATATCAAATGTGTTATGTCATCAATGTGACTGGAAGCTTTGCTGCCCACGTCATGGGAGCCCTATTTCACTCTCACTGCCTGCTCCCACAGTATGTACATACAGCGCACACACACTTCAATATGCACACTCCTATGCCCTAATATTCCCTGTGGGGCATGTGTATTCCCAAGAGAAGCCAGTGTGTTTCCTGGAGGGCCCTCCTCACACAGTACACCTGGAGCACCGCTACATATCACATATAGTACACAGTCAACGCTAATATGCTCACACGCGCTCTGTCTTTCTCCCTGGCCCTGTTCAGACAACTTTCAGATTGGATTTAGATCCAGATGAGATAAATTGCAGTTCACATCTGGCATCAAATTGTGCCTTAAATTGTGCTGCATCAAAATTTAAGACCAAAATCCAGTTACGTTGTAACAGCTGCTACAACGCATGTCTACAAACCAACCAATCAGAATATGACATGAAACAGAATACACTAGTGAACTAGTGTAATGCTATTGCTAAAAACATATTTACTTCAAATTCATTTAGCAAAATTTGCTTTTCATGTTTCCCTGTTTTTTCCCTGTAGCGCTACGTTTCACCACCTGACACGCCTCAAAACTGACATCATACAGTCTGACATAGATTGTGATCAAGACTGTTTTAGACCCATCTCGCACAGTGTGACAGTGTTATTTCACAGTCTATAGATGACTTATTATGCAACTATAAGTATATCAAGCTTGAGGGGATATTAATTTCATACCTGGCAAGATGGAGAAAAGATCTTTCACAGTGCAGGAAGTTATGGATGCAGTCATGCAATCCAAAAGCGAGGAGGAGCATGAGGAAACTAAGAAGGACTCAGTAAAAGGAAAACTTTTTTTTTGTCCTCTAATGCACTGAGTGTGAGTTGTTTGTTTTTTTAAAATCTAACACTGCACAAAAATAATAATGTATAAAAATCAATGTTGTTGTTAATCATTGACATGTCCCAGGCTGTGATAACCCCAAAAAAGCCAGTTTGCATTCAGTATATGGAGCATATTTCATTTCTTGTGTTTTCTCTCATAAACAACAACAGTGGCATCATGTCAAACAAATTGACAATTACAGGGTTAAAATCCTGAAAATGAATGAATATTTAATTGTTATGATCAGGACTGATGTGGGTTAAAAAATAACTAATTGAAAGTGGAAAAAAATATTTATATATAACATTTTTATGGCAGTTTTTTGACACGGACATTTGTCCTCTATGCATTTGAGTGTGAGTGTTTTCTTTACATCTAGGACGGCACAAAAAAAAAAGATTCATAAAAATCTATTTTGTTGTTAATCATTGACATATCCCAGGCTGTGATAATCCCCCCTAAAAAAAAAAAATCCAGTTTGCATTTAGTATATGGAAAATATTTCATTTTTTGTGTTTTTATCATAAAAATTTACAGTAGCATCATGTAAACACATTGGCAATTAAAGGGTTAAAATCCTGAAAATGAATGAATATTTAATTGTTATGATTAGGACTGATGTGGGTTAAAAAAAATTAATCAGTGAAAGTGGAATTTTTTTTAATATATAATATTCTTATGCCAGTTATTTGATACGGACATGTTTTGTCCTCCATACTTTTAGGTGTGAATTTTGCTTTAAATGTCACGCTGCACAAAAAATAATAATGCATAAAAAACAATGTTGTTGTTAATCATTGACATATCCCAGGCTGTGATAATCCCCCCTAAAAAAGTCCAGTTTGCATTTAGTATATGGAAAATATTTCATTTTTTTGTGTTTTTATCATAAAAATTTACAGTAGCATCATGTAAACACATTGGCAATTAAAGGGTTAAAATCCTGAAAATGAATGAATATTTAATTGTTATGATCAGGACTGATGTGGGTTAAAAAAAATAACTCATTGAAAGTGGAAAAAAATATTAATATATAATATTTTTATGGCAATAATTTGTACAGTACATTTTTTTCCCACTAATACACTGAGGGTGAGTTTTTTTTTAAATCTGGCACTGCACAAAAAATAATAATGCATAAAAATCAATTTTGTTGTTAATCATTGACATATCCCAGGCTGTGATAATCCCCCCTAAAAAAGTCCAGTTTGCATTTAGTATATGGAAAATATTTCATTTTTGTGTTTTTATCATAAAAATTTACAGTAGCATCATGTAAACACATTGGCAATTAAAGGGTTAAAATCCTGAAAATGAATGAATATTTAATTGTTATGATCAGGACTGATGTGGGTTAAAAAAAATAACTCATTGAAAGTGGAAAAAAATATTAATATATAATATTTTTATGGCAATAATTTGTACAGTACATTTTTTCCCCTAATACACTGAGGGTGAGTTTTTTTAATCTGGCACTGCACAAAAATAATAATGCATAAAAATCAATTTTGTTGTTAATCATTGACATATCCCAGGCTGTGATAATCCCCTAAAAAGTCCAGTTTGCATTTAGTATATGGAAAATATTTCATTTTTGTGTTTTTATCATAAAAATTTACAGTAGCATCATGTAAACACATTGGCAATTAAAGGGTTAAAATCCTGAAAATGAATGAATATTTAATTGTTATGATCAGGACTGATGTGGGTTAAAAAAATAACTCATTGAAAGTGGAAAAAATATTAATATATAATATTTTTATGGCAATAATTTGTACAGTACATTTTTTCCCACTAATACACTGAGGGTGAGGCTTAAGGGTTAAGGCTGCAACCAACAATGATTTCCATTATTGTTTAACAATTATTTCTTCTGATTAATCAGTTGTTTAGTCTCATAAACAGGTGTACATTGTACAATGATAGAAAACAGATACAGCAGGTGCATACTTACTGCGTACTTAGGTGCATCTCTCTTTCCCTCGTTTCCTGTCATCTCTCCACTATCGCTATCTAGTAAAGGCATAAAACGAAAGCACACTGCAATACAGGAGCCGTTTGACAAAAGTGATTTGTGAGCACTGCTTATGCTGATCGCAAATGGTAGCAGCATCCCATTTCATAAATGGTTGTCACTTGCGAGCAGATACAATTTGTAGTCCTATTGGGCACTCACATGCAAGCAAGTAAGCAAGCAAAGCTTTATTTATATATCACATTTCATTCCAGGTGGAAGCACAATGTGCTGCACCAATGCTCATGCATTGGTTTGATTAGTGAAAAGTGTCAAAATGAATGGGAGAGGAAATGATCTCATGTTGCAAATTGCAGCTTGCATGTTGCAAATTTGGTGAAACAGGCCTGCTTGAGAAAATGATAACCATAGCTACTTGGTAACTTGCCTCAGATGTGGGCCTAAAACTTGTCTGAGTTGAGTTGTTTGACATCAAATTTGTTACTATATGGTCACATGCGTCCCTGAGCGGAGACTCAAAAGCAAACGCTGTATATATGTATACAACACATACACAAGCACAAACATTACAGAAACTAAACTGTAGCGCTCAGATGAGTAACAGGGGAAGCGACAGAGGAATTCGAAGAGTGAGGTGAATGAGGATGTATGTTACGTGGAGGAGACGTTAATCTCTCCTGACGGTAGCGCCGGCCTCTCTCTGCCTCTCCTCTGTCTTCTCTCCTCCATAAAAACTCTGGATTGTCTCCTGCTCTGTGAGAGGCAGGCAGTGGAGTTCACATGTTTAAACAAAACACTGTTTGATTTCTGCTCAAGAGAAGAGGTGAGCATAATTCTCAACTACTAATCCCAGAAGACTCTTTATTTGTGTACAGATTTGAGTCTATGAACGCTTCTTGATAAAATCTTGAGTATGTGCTTTGAATAAGCACAAAAGACTCCTCTGTGCCATGATTTCTTCCCTGTAAGAAGATTTTGTACATGCATAAAACTTTCACTGCCACACTGACCTGATGTAGAGTCTTTTGGGTTGGAGACATTGTTAATATTAAACGTTTGTGACTGCGTAGGCTGGATTTCCATTCAAGCTGCAGTTGATCTACTTTATTAAATCTGCAGGACTGAGTCACATATTTCATATTCAGACATTTTTTCAAACCTTTATTTACATATCCACTAACAACAAGGGGTTCCCTCAAATTATTAAGGTATTATACATCGTGAGAACGGTTACAATTCTAACTTGATTGAGTGTGTGTGTGTTTATTATATGAGGTAATTCTTGCCACATGAAGGATTTTTAGTGATTTTTGAATCCTTGGGATTCAGATGAGAGGTCTGGAATGCTGTGGATGCTCAAGAGCTTAAGGCTAATGTATGCCTGGAGATGCTAGTTATGCAACTCATTCATGCTTGCAAGCACACACACAAACAGAGACACACACATACTCCAACTCACTCTTCACTTTATCGGCATTACCCACTGCCATCTGCGTCTACAGTTTACAAATGAAATGGCCTCGTAGGTCCTGTGGCTGTAACATACGTATGTGCTCACACATATACATAAACCCATGTGTATACACACACACACCATAAAACTAGATTAGCCACACATTTATGTTTTATGAATGAGTCACCTGTAGAGACACATTAGTGGCATAGGTTAGAGGAATGTCAAATGGGAATATTTGATAGCATGCTGATGAATTATCTATCAATGACATTATGGTAACAGTCGCCCTGAACTGCACTTCATGATAAGCACAAAGAAAAGAAGGGTAATGCAAAAGGTTGCATCCAAATGTGAAAGATGGATTTTCCAAATAAAATGGCACACATGAGCACTACATGATTTAAAGGTTAAAGGAAACTACTGATTGTGAATGCACTGTGTCGCTATTAGAAAGTAGTTGTTCAGGTGTCATGCACATGCTGTAAACCAGAGGTATTGCACAGTATTAACGGAATTATAACTGATTGATCTCAAAATGTTCTTGAGACTTGCAACAGTCTGCCAAAGAAGCTGATGTTTGGCTGAAGATTAAGTGGGATTGAAGTTGCACTTTCTCTTGTGAAAAGGCAATCACGTACTAAGCCCTTCAGAGGACAAACTCTGTGTTATATATCATCTTTTATGCTGCAGTGAAGACCTTGGTAATGCTACATAATAAATCTCCCAAATGTCCCTCATTATCATAACCAATTCCTTAAGTGGGGATGTACAGTGCCAATGTACAACTGCCTTAAAGGTATCATCAACCTTGAAAGTGTGTCCTGTTTTGGATACATTGTATTGTTGTTAACTGGTTATCATACTGGTGGTTTTATATGTTTTAGTCCACTGACATTTTTTCTCAAACAGTATGTTTTTTTTAAGATATAGGTGATCCCTCTTCAGTCAGTCATTGGTTTCCTTTCATTTCAGTGTGGTATAGGTCTTGAAATATGCTTGAGGTGGGTGGTCCATCACTGCGAAAATATAGCTACATGGTACTACAATCATTTTGAAAATGCTCCTTGAGTCGGCTGACATGAGTTTTCTGAAAGGCAACAGTTCCTGCTCAAAACTGCTGAGCTGTCCGTGGTCCTGACTGCTCCAGACTTTAGACGGTGCTGAACGGACAGCTGATGTTGCAGCAGCTATTAGTGGTGGAACAACAGTCTGACTCCATTTGCCCATTCTCCAACCACATTAAGTGCAGAACAATCTTTGACACAGATACACACAGTTGTTGGTACGCAAACACACATTAACTGTAGTCGTCCTATTAAACCACTCAGCACAAAGTTTGGTGGGTAGCAGTGGAGGGAGTTATCTGTTTATGATATCACTATATTTCCATAAGATTGAAATGATCTGATACAGTAGCGTGAAGAATTTAGTTTGAGGATCAGTTTAAACAACCAGTGTGTGCTGTACTTTATATAACTTACAAAGGAAAATAGAGCAGAGATTATGCTTTATCTTTGGGTTGAGAATGAGGTGAGAAGGCAGTCTTTGTACAGAAAGTAAAGTTGTCTAATATGATCTCTTCTCCAAACTTAAGTCATGAACTCCAGTTTAACTTTCACATGGAGTTGTTATTGGAAACAACTATTATATTGTATGATTGAATGCAGCAAACTCAGCATGTTGCAGAACCGATTATATATGTATTTCTATATTTTCTACAGGTAATATCTTTACTTATTAAATTTAATTGACACATGGTACATCTCTGTTTGTCTGTGACTTTACTGGTGCGCCCACTCAAGACAGCAGTCAGTGTCTTTTCCACTGTGTTCCAAGTGGAACAAAGTGTTTCCACTGTGACGTCTGATTAATGACAATCCTCTTGGGAGTTGAGGGAGAACAATAGCAATCCTCTATCCACAAGAATCCCATTTAGAGTCAGCAGTAGCCATCATAGAAATCTCTGTACCCATGATTTCATCCTTCATCTATTCTCCATTCTAACTGCAGCAGCTACTGGCTTATTCCTACTGAAATACTATATTGCAATATTTAATATTACCAGTATGATCCCAAACCTGTATTTCTAAATTAAGCAAATCTAAGAGCCTGTCCGCGTAATTTTCTGTTGGCTTGCAAGAGGCAAGATTTGAATGTTGCATTTAATTCTCATTAACGGCTGTTTTATTCTTAAGTGGCACATCCACAATTCAAAAGTATTAACACTTCCTTAAATACACTTGAAGCCTGCATTACTATAACATACAGCGTCTTCCAGATTTAAAGCCTTTACTGCTAAAAACAGCTATGGTGGACAGAAGTAAATTTACATTTGATTAAACAAAGCTGTGGTGTGCTTCGTAATGAAGAGAGGGAATTATTTGTGGATTCTTCATTCATATTTAACCCAATTTGGATCAGTTTGAATACATGCCAATAGATCCAAATAAGTACATCAAATTAAATCATTTTCAATGACTTTCTTCTTAACTCCTTATTGTCAGGTAATCAGAACCCAGTGGGAAATACCTGGAACAAAATAAACTTTTTTTATACTGACATGTTGTTGGCCAAATCAAAGTAACTTCCTGGTCTTGTTTGGACCAGAGCAAATGAGAGTTCACATGACAGAAAACATGACGCTGCAGTTTTTCAGACTTTCTGATGCAGTGATGCATGATAATAACCAGAAGCTTTGCCTGAATCTAATATGTCGTAATTGTGTTATTTATGGTACAACTCAGCCCCTTCCCTTCAACATGGCCTGATCACAGTATTGTTTTGGTTTGAAACAAATTAGGCAGATTGGTGTAACTACAGTCATGCTTCACCCAAAATGTATCTCTTGAGTATCACTCAGGTAGCTGTAAAAAGTTTTAAGAACAGAGGCTGTAAAAGCTTTATTTAAGCTTTATTCTAATGTTGACTTGTCGTCATGAGAAAAAAAAAAGCTTCTCCACGATCTTTGCAGATGACCTTGTCAAGCTCGTGAGCAGGTGCTGGTGTTTCTGCTCTTCTATCTATTGTCTGGAGAACAGTTCTGTTCAGCTTTTTCAACAGATCTAAGTAGACTCCAATCAACATTTGTTGAGGCATCAGCATCTCATTGTGAGCTTTACTTTACTTGCCTGGGTTTGCTCTTGAAGGCACCTTGATACATGATACAGTAAGGCCCAGTGCTAATCTTTGTCATCTTTATAAGATGATCAAAAACACTTAAATGTTAACTAAAGATATGTTTTTTTAAGTAGAAATCTCCTCAGATGCATGTCTGTGCTATAACCAAAACTGAAAGAACATTCACTGTTTTAAGACATGACAGTACACAGACACTACATTACATCTAACACAACACGTGGTTCTAGAGAAAATTATACTACATGACACCAAAGGTAAAACTGCAAAGATAAGATGCAGCACATGCATGGTGAAGGCTATTTAATTAGTTTTTTTGTTTGTTTAAGTCTTCAACTTTTAGCTACATGGTACATCACTGTGTTCTGCCTTAAAGGAGTAGTTTGACATTTTGGGAAATAAGCTTATCACTCCTGAGAGTTGGATGAGAAGATTGATACCACTCTCATATCTGTCCCTTCAATATGAAGGTACAGCCAGGAAATGGTTAGCTTAGCTTAGCATAAAAACTGGAAGCAGGGGGAAAACAGCTAGCCTGTCCAAAGCTAACAAAATCAGCCTGCCAGCACCTCTAAACTCACTACTATGGAACGTGTTATATCTTGTTTGTTTAATTGAAGTGAAAAAACTGAAGTGTAAAATCAGCAAATTTTTGTCGAGCCTAATAAGTTAGCTGTTTCTGTCTGTTTCCAGTCATTATGCTAAGCTAAGCTAACCATAGGTTTATATTTAGTGTGATTGGTATGAGAGTGGTATCAATCTTCTTATCTAACTCTGGGCAAGAAAGTGAAATAAGCGTATTTCCCGAAATGTCAAACTATTCCTTTAATACTTTCACAAGTATTACTACTATTGTAAGGTTATTGATTTGCTCATACAGAAAATGATATAAATTAATACTCCTGATGCAGAGACTTAGAGATTCTGGGACTTTAGAAGCTCAGTGAGAGGCTGGCCAAAGTGAGCAGAGCAGATTTAGGGCCAGGAGCTAAATTAGTGGGTTTGGGGAGAGAATAATAATCATGGTGGTGATGGAAGGGAAAGTGCATGCATCAGTGTGTGTGTGGGGGGGACACAGAGATAGATGGAGGGAAAAGACAGAAGAGGAAGGAAGAAAGAAGTTGTCGGAGTGAATTAGTCATTAGCGGTGTTGAGGTCTCTCCCCTTACCCTGTCCACTCTTTCTACACGCACATATGGATCTCAAATTTCACAACCGCTCACAGATACAAACATACACACACGCACGCCACACTTTCACTCAAACATGGATCTGCACACATGTCCTCGGAGTGCTGTTAATCACCCGTTAAGTTGTTTTTCCTTAAGAGAAAGCCTAATTATCATATCCTTATATATTCAAACCAGATTCCTCTGTTTATTTGTGCATATTGAAGGTTTAAATTGGCACAGTAATGTGTGTGTCTGTGTGTGTGTGTGTGTGTGTGTGTGTGTGCGTGCGTGCGTGTGTCCCTTGGCTTTGCAGTATAGCACTGTGTTTACAAGATGTTATGGAGTGTTAAGCAGAGCTGTGAATGTGTGATTCACTGGAAGTGGGAGGAAGTGGAGAAGCAGACATCATTCCTGAGGCCCATGAAAAGAAGCCTTTAAAAGGTCATTCTTTTTTCTTTTTCTCTGTTTCTTCGTTTCTTTTTTTGTTTCTTTCTTTCTGTTGTTATCATACCACGGCAGCCTCAACCGAACTCGAAACTATGTTTCACTCGACCTGTCTTCCTGTCCCTGCCTAAAGTTTCAGCACAACCCTTCTTTCCAGTTATCTTTACATCCCTTTCAACCCCCAGGATGACTGCAGCTGGCACCTCATTATGTGCCACGTCTCCGTAATTACCAGTCAAAGGCAGAAGAACAAGATCATTTCTGGCTGCTACTGTAGCTAGGTGTGGTTCAGTACACTAACTGCTCTGTAGTCTGCAGTGATGTGCTGTGGCGACAGCGTTACACAATAAGAGCAGCAAGTGAACTCGCTCACCAGTCTCTGTGTCTTCCTGTCCTTGTCTGTTCTCTATCTGTGTCTTGGTTTGATTGTGTCTTCCTCTGACAGCCTCTCTGCCTGCACACAAAGAGATGGATGAACCTGGCTGGCCCCTCACTTTGTCTGTTCTTCTCCTCTTGGTTAGGGTTTATCGAGTTCCTCGATTTGTACTGATAAATGTAATTATAAACCCCTGAGCTGCACAATCTTTTCTTGTGCAGAAGCTGAAATAAGGCTTGAACTCCTCTTGAGTATATCATAGCAATCAGGCTCAAGAGAGCATATTGCATGTATATATGGTGTATCACAGTGTTTACATGGTGTAGCCCATCCGTTTAGAATAAAGGCAACACAGACAGCTGTGCTTTATGAAGCTAGAATGCATCTTTTGCCAGTAATATTGTGTTTCAGTCACTCAGGAATCTACATTTTCACGAGTTTACTTTAAAACCTACACATATTTAAAAGGTAATTGAATTAAATCCTCTTTTGGAGACTATAAATCTTCTTATTTTTATTTGGGGGCAATATTTTTTGACATGTTGAAAGAAAATCTTACTTCTCTTGAAGCCACCATTTAATCCTGCTAGACGTACCATTAAAACAAAAGCTGTGATCGACTCCTGTTGCTTTTTGTTTAAAGACAAAGCTGAATAGAGAAAAGTCCCGACTGCTATTATAAATTACTTATCCACATATTATAGTCTGGATGCCGAGAATGACAATCAACAGTATGAGCTCAGTGCACTAGCATGAAGTGGTATTATGTGCCAGGATATGACCAGTTGCAGTGAAATCAGTCTTGAAAGCTCAGAGCTATGATAGGAGGAAAGCATTGCCCTAGTTTGAGTCTGGCGTAATTATGTAATGCTTGAGTACCTGCAGCACCAGCGGCATGACAACTTCTGAATGTGAATCTGGGCAGTGGAGAGTGCAGACAGGAACTGCACACCTCTTTTCGATCCTTTTACGTGGTATGCATCTTAATCTCATCTTGAGCTCGCTAGGTTTTACTGACATTATGCACTCATTTGCTTATTTAGCATTCGACTGTCACATCCAGCCTCCCATCCTTTCATCTCCTCAGTTTGTTTCTTTTTCCCAGATATTTATCCCTCAAACCTTTTCCCACTTCCTGTTCCTCTTTCCCAGCATCCCTCCATCCCAGCATCCTTCCTCTAACCCTCCATCCCTCTCTCCTTGTCTCTTTCTTCTCGTGCCCCCCCCCTTCAGCTCTCCCCCTCCATTCCTAATGCCACATACCAAATGGAGGGTGACAGTATGCAGCTGTGGGTTTTGTCCTCCAGACAGCATCTTAGAGAAAAGCTTAGCCCCACACACACTCATGCATCCAGAGGGAGGGAGGGATCGGCACTAACCTGAGTCTTTCATCTGTCGCTTATATAATAGTTTTAAGATGGAGTTACGCTGTGCAGCTTGCATACATGATGCAGTCAGGCCTAAAAGTCTTTGCAATGGGGAAGATCATGTATCATAATGTAAAAACTGTCCTTTCTTTTCCGTTGTTATTCTTCAGAAAGTAAAGCTCCATGCTGCCTTGCAGGAGAAAAATCGTCTGAACCTTGAGCTGATCAAACACCACCTGAAGGCATCCAAGTATGACCAGGTATGGCATTCACACAGTGCACAAGCATGTATTGCAAGGACACACACACACACACACACACACACACACACACACACACACACACACACACACACACACACACACACACATTGATGATCAGTGGTCAACCAGGCCATGATCAATGGTAAAATATATTGTGTTTTGCACTACTGGTGATATAGGGGCTACGTATCACACGCACAATGTCTTATAAATGGCTGTAACATCAGTCATGTGTTGGAATCTGTGGTCCGTCTCTACAGATCAATACACCTGCAGCCTTGTTATCATCATCACATACAGTATGTTATCATGTGTTGCCTCTTCATATTCTTTATATTGCTTCTTCCCGCACAGGATGTATACATGTGGTATTAATCTTATTTCTTCCATCTCATACGCACACATCATTGCTACGTTTCCTTTCCTCTCCTTGTGTCTTAACTGGCACAGTCACACCGTGTCTCCCACTTCACACATGCATGCATAAACACGCACACAGACCCAGACAGAGACAGAGTCTGTGATGGTAGGCGATTAGCTGCTCTGGCACTAATAGTGACTTTCACAGAGGGGGCAGTTTTGACACGGGTCCAGGGAACCACACAAAAAGATGCCATCTGTTGCACCGACAAGTTGGGCACAGAGATGAAAAGAAGTGGGGCAAAAGTGTGTCCAGTCCCGCCAGATATACAGTATGAACAAGTGTGACTGGCTTGTAAGGGCAATCATGGCAAAGACACAGGCTACATGTAGTGGACTCTGCATAGAGAGAGAGAACGAAGGAACGAAAGAGGAAAAAGACAGAACCTGAGAGGGAGAGAGGAAGAGAAGGGAAACAAGAAAGTGGTGATATCATTACAGAAAGTAATAACAGAAAATAAATAATACTTTCTCTGGAGGCTATTTGTCAGAGTTCAAGAGAATGAACTGGGTATCTCTGACAGTTTCATTTATTATTATTATTATTGACTCAATTTATTACGACTCAAAATCATAATATTTATTGTAGGACTTGTATTGGACTAAATGCTCTTTGATCTGAAGTGCTCTCTAAATAAAATGTATTGTTATTATTATTATTATAGTCCGCTTGAAAATAATAATGATGGTACTACAGCTTCTGTCTCCAGCTCCAGTCATGAATTCCACAATATGAATGAACTAATTTCTTTTGCAACAGTCTTGTTTTGTACACTTCGCGTAAGCGAGCTTATCATATCGTATCTGTTATGTTAATTAATGAGATGATTGGTGTGTGGCTGAGGAACGGTTCTGCTCGATCCTGTGAGGCCACCTTTAGAGGAACCAGCTGAGCTCAAGGCCTCTGACTGAAGAAGAAACGAGGGGCAGAATGCTCAAGTAAGCAGCTCTGTCTCATCAAGGCTAAATGGAAATGTGCTGATTAATTTCTCTTCAGACAGTGAACTCCCAATCAACCCTCCAGCCAAAAAAAAAAAAAACCCAGCCTCTATTCATAAATGTAAAAAGTAGGTCTACTGCACGAACAAACCTCATAAAAATGGCGTGCTTGTTTTCCTCTTTAAACCCCCCCAGAATAATGGATATATTTTAAATCTCTTCAAGTAAAGAGGAAATGAACGTGTGTTAGCTCACTTTGTTGTGTTTTTCTGTTTGGCTGTCTTTCTTTATGGCCTTTTATATCCATTTTTTTAATAATCCTCTTAACCTCCTCTTGCTCTTTTTATCTTTTTCTTGTCCTTCCCCCTTCCGTCCCTTGCATCTGGACTCTCTCTGTTCATGTAGGTGCGATCAGAATATGACCAGCTGAGAGAGACCTTTGCTGTAGTGAGCCAGGAGAGAGACGTGGCCCAGCAGCAGAGGAGCCAACTCCAAGGCAAAGTGGAGAACCTGGAACAGGTTCTAAAGGTGAGACATCCCTCCATTTATGTTTGCTGTCATCCCATGTACCTCTAAATACAAATATCACTTTAGTCTCCCTTTAACGTTGAGTCTTTCAGTGTCTCCTCCCTCCACAAGCATTCCTTTGTGCGTTTGTGACCAATAATACATACCCTTTATACCCTTTGATAACTTAATTAAATTTGGGCATATTTTCTTCTGAATCATCTTTACTGCAGTACTGTGGTAGTTTTAGTTGTCTGGCAAAGAATGTGGAGTAAAAAAGACCATGTGGCCAACTCCAGATAACTTAATAATGTCAGAAAGCAATTTTGAGTATTGAGGGAGAAGTGCTTCAGTACTGAGTTTTACCTGAAAGAAACTAAACTCTTGGATTACTTGATCAAAGGATTTCAATTCACCATTTTTCATATATCTACCCAAAATACACATTTCCTTTCTCTATCTACAGAAAGGAGATTTAATTATCTGCAGTTACGGATTTGATTATATCAATTAATCTGAATTTAGTTCAGGGATTGATACTATAAAGCTGAAATAGTTTCTTGCTCATCTCTCCCATTCATTTGGTGGAGAAGACCACCGACTAATATGTCTCTAAGTTTCAAGTCTAAACCCTTTATCCTCCTTTCCTGCCCCATCACCACCACTGAGTCTATCTGTCCACTTTTTCACTGACATACTGTATATCTCACTACATTTCTCCAGCATTCCCATCTTCACTCATTCATCCCTCGTTCACTTCAGTGGTTCTGTTTGGCTCACACCATTCATCACATTATTTGGAGATTTTTTAGGCCCTATTTTCGCTGCCTCTTTTGGAGATACTCCCATCTCCCATGTGTTTGTTTTCAAAGAAAACTTTAGAAGGAAAGTGATGCAACTCATGAGGTGTCATCGGTTTCATGGAGAGGCTCTTTTTTCAGCGTGTTATGGTCTGCCAATAGTAATCAGACACAGTCTCACTGCGCCGTGAGAGGCACTCTCATTACAAATCCTCGCCTCCCTGCATCTCCTATCGATTGTCTGTTTGTCAGGATATTTGAGAGAGAAATGTACCCATCTGAGAAAAACTGACCCGCTCCCTAATACAGCAAAGACAGGTTTGTCACTTTCTCATTGTATATTGATTATGAAGACAAAGAGACTATTTAGAGAAAATTACACAGGGCGATGTGGGTGGAGAAAATAGAGATGGAGGAAACACAACATGAAAACACAGAAAAGGACAGACTTGATTTTTTTAAAAGGGTCCTCCAGTCAACACTAATGAGAAACAGCACCGTCAATCTGGTAATATATAATCCGTTATATAATCTGGTAACAAAAAAGGCTTATTGTCACATTTCTATGGAGGAATTAAGACACGAGTCAACATGACCACATTTTGTTCTGGGCCTTTCTATCAAGAAGGTGTAAAGGGCAATATGCAAATATATAGTGGCTCTTAAATAAAGTGGCCTGTTAAAATTAGCACCGAAGAGGGCAATCCATCTAACTAAACAGTGCTAGTAGCGGCTAATGTAGCCTTGAGCTGCTAGCCTCAAGCAGAGATGAGGAGTGGGCTACAGAGGTCTGGTAAGCTCACTTCTTTCTATCTAACTCACTTCTTTTTTTAATTTTCAAACTTGTAGTCTTCAGCCCCAACTGATGTTGACTCAAGTGACATCACTTGAGGCAAATTATCTGATTTTGCGCAGCTCCATCTAGAGCCACAAAAGGCTTTATACAACTTTTTACACATGCAGTAATAGACCTGTAAATAGACTTTGATGTGTGAAATGGGTGGAGTTCCCCTTGAAGTCTGATTCAAGTATAAATCTGAGGTTTCAGGTCTCAAGTCTACAGTTCTGCTAGGCAGTAAAAGTCACCTGTCTCAGAGATCTCTGTCTGTACAGTGTTGTGTACCACACAAATGCCCTTTTTCTCCACATTGTGGAGCATCTCGTCTTGCATTGAGGCTTCAGTCACAGGAAAGGTTGGCAGTGATGTAAGGCTTGTGTAAGGCAGGTTGTTGGTTTAAATCCAGTCTGTTTCAACGTGACATCACAGGGTGTTTGCTGAAAATGTAGGTGAGTTCATCAAGCCCTCCCTGAATATCCAAGGGTTAAAAAAAAGTTTTCACTAAGGCTCCAGTGACAGCCTCTCAGATAGCCCAGTCCTCTGCAGCTTAGAGCTTCTCCCTGATTATGCAAAGCAGTGGCTGCCTGCTCAGGACACATCGAAGCCACTCCGGGAGGTAAAGAGGCTTTTCTTTTTTTCAAGGGAGAGAGAACACAGAGAGAAAATGATGAATGTCAGAGCTTTCTAAACTGTATTTTCTTCTTAAGCCTGCTGAAACATCTTATGGCCTTAACTCTGTTTCTGCAAGATGTGGCAGCTGGTCGTGACTCAGTGGATAGATACTGTATAGTCATGACTCGGCTAATTTGGGAAAGGGTAGATTTGGGATCAGCGTGGGTGACCATGTGTGACAGCTTTGTCTGAGTCAGTTCGGAGTATACAGTGGGTTACATCTGATAGATATACAGTGCAAATGATATAAAAAGTTCATACTGTATAACACTATTTATACTTCCTTTACTTCCATAGTGAACTCAACACGAGTGCCTGAGATTCCAAAATTTGACTTTAAAGGAATAGTTTGACATGCTGGGATATAGGCTCATTTGCTGTGCAGTAAATATGAGGCTACAGCTAGCAAACGATAGCTCAGCTTAGCACAAAGACTGGAAATGGGGGAAAAAGTTAACCTTGCTAAGTCAGAAGGTAACAAAATTTGCCTACCAGCAGGATAAGCAACAGGTTATTACTTGTTTGTTTAATCTGTAATGGTACCAACAAGACATTAGGAAGTCACTGCTACCGACCAAGAAATAGGCCCATAACCCCCTGTGAATCCACAAGTTTGACGTTTTTACACTTTTTTGTACAGATTAAACAACAAGATATACTGCAAGTGAGCGTCAGAGGTGCTGGTAGGTAGAGTTTGTTACCTTCATTCAGAGCCAAACTTGCTGTTTCCCCCTTTTTCCAATCTTTATGCTAAGCTAAACTGTGTGCATTTGTTTTTCAGAATGCAGAGTTGCCTACGGCTAATTGCCATTCAGGTGGATTAGGTTCAATTTCCTCAAAGGCTCATTGCCAGGGTGGTAGCCAGCCCACTGCAGAACACACCTTTCTTTCACTGCCAGTGATAGCAACAGCAATATTTTGAAAATTGTTAAGGCTTTCAAGGTCTAGCTATATTGAATCTGTCACCATCAATAGAGAAAGATTGTGGTATCATTTCTAAATAACATCCTTCAAAGTAACCACATCCTCTCCCTCTCCCTGTTTCTCCCTAGCATATGCACGAGGCTGTGGAGCTGAAGCAGCAGCTGCAGATAGAGCATGAGCAAGCCTTGGTGGCCCTTCACACCAAGCAGAAGGCGATCAATCAACTGCAAAAGGTATGGCCGTATGGATAAAGGCAAAAATAGAAAATTGGTTAATGAAAGCTTAATTTGTATACGTTTGACATAACCCTCCTGGGTCATTGGAGCAGTGAAGAACTGAAGCTCCTTGTTCAACAATTGATGTGTCAGTAGCCAGATTGTGCTGAATCACTGTCATTGAATCACTGTTCACTGTATCAGAAAATATAAAGACCTCAGAAACCTCTCCAAATATCAACAGATTTTATTAGAAATGCAGATTCAGCTTGCGGCACCTTTCATATTGTTTGATAGTGTGATGAAGAGCTCTCTGCTAAAAATGTTGCCTTTATAGTTGTTGATAAATTTATACACCTTGTGAACATCTTTCAGCGTGCTGACATGACTTTTTTCTAGGTGTATTGTATTCTGTCTGGTACCTTTTTAAGATTGGGATATATCTTTCAAATATCTTAAAATATGAAAATAGAAATATCACAAGGGACACAGATTTAAATTACGAGTGTTTTTGACACTTCTGAGGCTGTTTAAATGTCTGCCTTACTTTTTACCAGGTCTGGCCCAAATTTGTGGCTCAAATTAATGTTTATATATTTAAGGTTAAGAGTTTATGTATTTTATCCTCATCGTGTCTTAGATACAAATATGTAGTTTTGAACATTTTAATTGGTCTATCTTTGTCCTGTTGCAGACTTATTTTCTGTTAATTGTTTACACGCTATACAAAGATAAAACAAAAAGCCCATTTAGAATCTTCTTATTCTAATGACTGATATGTGAATATTCTCAAAATTCCTACTGGATTTGATCACTCAGACTTTGATATGGTCATAAGAGAGCTGAAAAGCAACTGCTTCCTGAGAAATCTGAGGTTTTTCTGTCTGTTGTCAGTATGTACCTGCTTATTGTCCTGTATTTGCATTGGTGTTTGTTCAAAGAGAAACAATTAGTCACTGACAGTCAAACAGACACAAATATATCCAGGCAGAGGCTAAGTAATTTGTACAATTACACAAAGAGGTTGTAAATGCTGAAAACCGTGCTTTACTTCTGCTACCAGCCACCACTTAGACACTAACATACCCCAAAATAAATCCGTTGCTGTTCATCAGAGCTGTGCCATCAGGAGTAGGCATCTCTTCAAGTACCAGTGTTGTGATCAAGCAGTGAGCCTCTGCCAGGATATTGGCTTGACAGTATGTCAGCTGTGTGCTGTCTATTCTACCTCATGGACTGTGATCACAGCGTCAGCTGTCACTGTGTGTTTCTGTGTGTTCTCTGCAAGCTCAGGTTCAAGCTGACCAAGAGCATGAGAAAGCAGTACACCTGTTAGAGGTACCGTAACATGAACAAACACAGATCTTTACCTCAGTGTTACCTTGCTTAAATATAGTTTAGATCTGTTTTAAGCTGATGAAATAAAACAAAAACATCCTCAGGACGTTTCATATAGTATTAGACAGATGTGGAATGAGGGGTCCTACAGTGTCAACTGTATAAAACAATGCATATGATTTTAATGTAGAATTAAATGACCACTTTTAGAAGAAACTAGTCTACCAAATGTCAGCTTACACATACACACAAAATATTATTTATTAGTCAAATAATTTTCTTTTCTTCCTTTGATTCTATTTAATCTGTAAAGAAAAATGTTGTGTGCCCTGCACCACTCACACAGGTGTTTTCAATTACTCTGGCTGATTGCACCTCTACTGAAATTAACCGTTTGCTAAGCCCTGCCCCCCTTAGTTACTGTTGCTACGCCTAGCTTTCTGTTCTTTCACAATGATACAAAAGCAGATATACCACTCGAATTTTGTAGGAATTTTCAAAACAGTGTGTACTCGATTTCAGATAGAGATAGATATAAGCAGGCTTCTCATTTCTTGCCAACCGTCGAATTGGGAAATGACCACTTTTACTGTCCCAGACAAACAGTCAGCATCCTCTTCAGTTGATGATCTATGTATAAGACGTAAATAAAGAAACAACATTGTTCTAGAGAGCTAGTTAGTCCTAATTATTAGATATTAAATGTGATATGATATGAAAAATTAATTATTATTTCATTCTAATATAACCCTGTTTGGCAGCTTAGCTTACATGCTTGTTTGTATTTTCAGCATCCAGGACCAGTTTCAACACAGCAGGGACATGCTACACAGTGGAGGTGCTGGTTATGAACAAGGCTTTTTTTAAATTAATCTTAACTTGTTACCTCTAAAACGAATTAGTTAGTTAATGATGTGGTCCTCTTCTTTTGAAGTAGCCTAACACTCTATTACTCTAGGTGGTAAGCTAGTTAGCCAGACTTGCTAGTGTTTGCAGCTTACGTTAAAGCAGATAAACACACTGTTAAAACCATTCCTCACACATTTGCTCTTGTATTTGTGGTTTTTACGCTAAAAGAAAAGGCACGACCCTTCAAACTTTCTAAGTCCCCGTACGCATGCTTCAACAAGTGGAGAAATCCAAAGCTTGACAGGTCTGCTGTGCATAGTTATGGTTGCTAAGCTATGACTTGATATTTGCTGTTTGGGGAAGGGATTTAGTGAGCAGTAAATTATGTGAAATCACTACACTCCAATGTGCTAATAAGAATGATAAAGATGTGAGTTGTCCTGTCCTAACAGGTACTACAAAACTAACAGGAGATTGAGGGAGATGTCAAACAAGGGCTGTGTCTGAAATCACTCCCCATTTACTATATAGTACACTATATTTACTGTCTGCCATTTTAGTGTTCAAATGAAATATACTGTATGCACTATATAGTGCCCTCAAAATCTCCATGATGGAATGAAAAAAGTAGTGTCCATGACTTGTACCCTGCTTTAAAAGATGCCTTGCTGTAAAACCCATTTGTTTTCTCTGGTTTTCCCTTGATTTTATACTATTTATGTTGTGGGCTGTACACTTGACTTATCTCCCTCTTTCCCCTTTTCTTCTTCCTGTAAAGCACTTTGTTAACTTTTGTTTTGAAAAGTGTTCTCTTGAAGAAGTTTACTTGCTTGCTTTTGCTAACAATCCCAAAATGCAATGAGTTGCATTTTATAGATGCAAAAATTACAGTCATGTGACACTACGCCTGTCAGTAATGATTCGTAAGCGTCAGAAATCTCCACTTGCTGCTCACTATAGAGTAAAATATTGAGGATTATATAGGGGGTTGGTGAATGACTGAATGAGGGAGTGATTTCAGACACAGCTCTAATAAGAATGATAAAGGTGTGAACTGGTGCAACAACATTAACAAGACATTAAAGAGATGTCGATCAAGCATGGTCTGCAGAGAGGAGGTCAAATCAGGCTGAATAAGTGAAAACACACCTGTGTGGGTGGACAGTGAGTGTGTAGGGGCTTTTCTGTTAGGCAAGATGAGGCAAACCTTAACCTGACTGTGTGCAGAATCTGTTGGGAAAACTCAGAGACTCAACGGCTTCTGTCATGTTTCTGGATCTTCTTTTAATGCAAGTTCTACAAGAAACTTTTTTTGTTCTGAATGTCAGTGAGATGTATACTATACTGTAAGAACATGCCCTCTGCCCTGAAACAGGTGGTGTGGCATAAATTATGGCTTGAAATTTGAATTCCACACACAGTACACTGGCCTTTTTCCTGCCCTGAAGTACTTGTGAACAAATGCTGTAATACTGTGTAGGTTATTTAATACTCCACATCAGTTTGTGACTCATACATGAGAGAGTTTAAAACAAACACTAGCTCAGCTTCTGTGTTTGCAGTTGTATTCCTACCGCTTCCTTTCTCTTCCTGTAGCTTTTCTGTACTGTTGTTGTGTAAAATATTACTCCAAACCTTTCTATCACAATAGTTGCAGACTCGCACAGCCCATTAATGCTGCATCCAGACTGACCTTGAATACTTTTATAAATTTCCCTATGATCAAATCACTGACCTGCTGCGTTTCATCACAGTCTTTAAGATGCTTGTCACCAGCTCATCTACCCGAAATTATTTTCTCATTTCACTCTAAATCCTTTTGTCACGAAAGAGGGTGTAGACTTCTTTGAGTCTAGTTCAAGTGAGGTCATGTTATTATCCATCTGAAGCACTTTAATACGATTTTACTGAGCAAGCAGTCTGAATTTGGCGCAGACAAACATAAAGAGTTAGGTCAAAGAAATGCAAACTCCACAGGAGTTACTTCTCTTCTTACAAATCCATTGAATCAGTTCATAGACTCTTTCACAGGCCTGTTTCTCTACACTAATGGGCAAACACACACTTCAACAGGAAGAAAAATGTAGCTCCACTGTCTGTAGGGTCAAACGAAGAAACAACCCTCTGTATTCTGCTTTTTGTGAAACCACACTCCTCAATCATTTTGTGCTTGTTAGGCTTTTTCAGTTTGACAAACATATTTGTCTTTCTTTTTAGTTCCTTTTACTTTAATTTTTTGTTGCTGTAGTATATTTATCTGCACTGATAAATATTATTGTTTCGCATTTCTCTTTTCCTTCTTTGCATCAGTTAGAATGGCATTTATTGTTGTTTGGTTCTATCTTCAGTATGTTTTTTCTTTTAATTTTTCTTCTTTCTTTGCTTTTTTCTGTTTCCCTCCTTTTTGTCTGAACAGAACAATAAGGACAGAATGTGTCAGGTATTTATTTTCCTCCCTGATTAGTTTCATCTCCTTTCAGTTGCATGTTTGCACTTTCAGCAAATCACTAAAGCTTCCAAAACCTTTAGTGGGTATTTTGTGCAAATTTAGAATCCATATGTGTACTGAATGAGATTGAGTACTACTATACTATTGAGTATACTACTCACTGTGCACCCCATCCATCTTCCTTGACTTCCTCTGATATGATATCTATGATATGACGTCTTTAATGTCTATACTGTAAGTTTTATAATCCTCTTAACTGTTTGCAGTACTCAGGCTTTGTTATCAGAGTTTAGCAGTGTTATGTATCAGCAGCTGCAGCAGTGCAGATGACTCTACACCTCCATAAGCTATAGGCTGCTATAATTGTTTTTTTTTGTTTGATCAGCATTAATAGGTAAAATATTGGCTATTCTTCAGACAATTCTTGTTACATGTGATGAAGCACACGCCATGTTTTGTGTGTTACAGTATATTTTCCCTCATGATTCACTCTTTACCTCCTCCTCTCTCATGTTTGTTTCACCCCCCCCCGACCATTACCACCTCCTCTGCTCTCTTTGTTGTCTGTCAAAGGTCAAGGTTCGTGACCTGGAGCAGAAATGCAGGTCACAGAGTGAACACTACCACCAGTTGTCCAAAGAGCTGCTGAATTTCCGTTTGCAATCAGATACTGTGGACATCCTTAAAATTAATCCCACTTCCGAATCCCAGATCCTCCTCTCGCCTGAGAAGGAACTCTCACAAGTCATTGTTGGATTTGAAGCCCAGCCAGAGGCAGGTGAGTCAGTGGTCTCAGCTCATAGCCAAACAGTTTAGAGCAATTGAAAAAACATTTGGTTACACATTTCATTTTTTACATTTTCTACAATTTACTATTATTATTGTTATTAGTAGTAGTAATAGTAGCTGTGGCAGTAGTTTTTATGGTGCTTTATTATGGTTTAATTATGATTTTATATTACTTAACTCCACCGATTTTACACATCACATCATATCATCTGTTAACAGGTCTTGGGGAGTACTACTGCACATGTGAAAAAAGTTGTATAAAGCCTTCTGTGGCTCCAGAGGGTGCTGCGTGAAATCTGATAAAATGTTGGTCGGGGCTGTAGCCGCTCCTCATCTCTTCATGAAGCTAGCAGCTCGAGGCTACATTAGCCACCAGTAGCAACACATCCAAATCCAACTGAACTGTTGGTGGCCGAGTTGCATTGTAGGTGACGTAGGCGCCAAGTTTTGACAAGAAGAAGAATGTGTTGAATAAAAAAGGTGATATCTCTGGTTCTGCTGCATCGATTTTGATACTTGCTTTTTTAAAACTGTCCATCATGAGTCTGACAGTGTTATAGTGTTACAATGGTCCACTACCAGTGGGGTCCTCCCATTCTAAAAAATGTATGCACTCTAGACACTCCACATAAAACTTGCATGTGATCAAAAGACTTATGATCAGAATGAAATGAGAGTCAGAGTGATCTAATCCCCAGACAGCTCACATAACAGCTGGATCAGCTCAATCCTGACCAGAGGTGGACACCATTAATGGCAATACTGCTTATTCATGATCAATATCTACCCTAATCGATCACAGGCCCGTATGGCACGAATGTGGTTTAACACGTTAGTATTCTAACGACAGTGCAACCTGCAGAGCCAGCAGACTCACTGATGCTTTTGTGCTAATGCATGATATTACTCACTCACAAACCACAAGAACCCACTGATACAGTGGGTCCATGTTGTTGACTTGACTTTAATTTCCTCAAGGAATTTAGCTGTTCGCACTCTGCAGTTTACTATTTTGTGTTTCCCACATTTCCTTTCAAGTGTGTTTTTTTCCCCCCAAGGACCTGAGTGGTATTTAAGGACAAATGCATTGCAGATGTGAGATGTTGATGGGGGTGGAATAGCCTTTGCCACGAAGAGTGTTTGCTGTACATTCGCTTCAACAAGAGATCAATAGCTGTGCAAAGAGCAGCAAATGGGTGCAGAAGGAATGACAGTTGCTCTTTATTTGCTATGGAAATCAATCTCTCCCAGGCGATGAGAGCGCGGCAAACACGCTACTGATCTCCGAGTTCTTGCCCTGCACACCACAGACTGGAGACAGAGAAAGACCAGAACTGCTGTCTGTCAAATCCAGCACCGTGACAACGGACCGCCCCAGCAGCCCTCGACAGCTGACCCCCTCAGAGGTGGGTCTGAGCGACATTACATCCCCAAATTTAATCACATTAATGCATGTATAACTTATCATGTCTTCAAGATTGATTTAAGTTTTCTCTGCTCTCAACATTACCCTGGTTAGGTTGACTTACATAGTCATATATTCAAACTTTGAATATACTTTGGTTTACTTTGCTTACTCTTGGGTTTGAATTTTAATTATAAATAGTACATGTAAATGTGAATGACATTTATCTTTGGTTCTGTTGTCAATCTATAGATGGAGGATGAGGCCAGCCCATCACCCAGGTCCAAGCCTCGCTACACAGGCCAGGTCCGCCTTTGCACTGCCCGTTACAGGTGAATGAGACGAGCTTCAGGAGTCTGTTGATTTTATTGCCCGTAGCATTTTGAAGTTAAGCATATTCATTTAGAAATGAATAAAAAAAGAAAACTAAAAAAGTGAACATTTCTCCTTTCAGTTATAACCCTTACGATGGACCAAACGAGCATCCTGAAGCAGAACTCCCCCTTGTGGCTGGAAAGTATCTGTATGTGTATGGAAACATGGACGATGATGGCTTCTATGAAGGTGAGAAGTAAAACAAGACTCCAAGAAACATCAAAGATTACAGTACAGCAGGAGGTGTCCTTTGTTGCTTTCCAAGTCTATGATTTTGCCTGAGTCCCAGTCTGCTGCTGTAGCAGAGAATGCTTGACAGTCACAACAAGCGTGTGCATCATTGCGTATTAATTATCTCACAATGAGACAAAAAGCCAAGAAGTGTGTCAGCTCACAATTATCCCCCAGTGACTATTTACAGTGTTGTATTTGGTATCTAAATCCCCTCAACATCCTTTAAAAGTTAAAATGACCATGTTTGGTGAACATTGACTGTTGTAGCACTGTACTGTACATTGTGGGTATATGTATAGTTGTTGTATATGTACAATGACATGTATTAAAAGCTGTCCATAACATATTTTGTACCCTTCAAGTCACTTGCATATCTTGTTGACTTTGTACTGTATGTGCGAGACATGACAATACAACATAATCCAAACTTTATGTGAAAAGACTAAAATGCTGGCGCAATCATCACTGCACACTCTGCTACAAAGGTGGCTCTTGTTAGGTTGCATGACAGTTGCAGCATGTCTGTCATATCCTTGCTGGTTATTTTCACCTTGTGAACTCACCTCCTCTTTGTCGGTGTCTGTATTTGGCTCATGTTGCCATGATTTTCAAGACTGTTCCCTTTGAGATATCAAATAATTTTGCTTTTTTTTTTACTGATCCACATTCAGTTTGGGCACAGATGATTGTGCTCGTTGAAACTCTGTTTTTTTTTGTAAAATGTTGCCTTAAAAGCTCACATATTAAAGCTGCCCACCTTTGTATCAGTGTTTGTATTTGTTTATTAGTTACCTTAAAGTTTTTCCACTAGGTGATTACATTATTTTGGCTACACTTGCGTGTAAGTATAAAAATCCTGTACACTTTTTATAACTGGTGATTGGAGTGATTCTCTGTCTAATCTCTTTAGAATTATGAAGGCTTCTCCATCAGAGGCAATCCTAATCCCCCTAGCTAGCAATCCTGCAGACAGTGCAGCCCGCAACAGCCACAGTAGTACTCAGCAGTGATTCATTAGCTGTGGGCGGTGAGATTGCATGGCATCGTAGAGGAGCCTTGTATTTACCACACAGGAGGGAGACTCAGGCCTCAGACCAAGCTGTTGTCAAGATGGGACCTTGGTCCCTTTTAGCTTGATGACTAATCCAGCGGGGCTCAGTTTAATCATCAGCACACACAAACAACACACACACTCACCCGTACACAAATACGCAGACACACACAGATGGTTTAAGGTCTTCCAGGCCTCTGTGGAAAAAGGGATTGCAGGACAAGATGATAGGGAGATGTTTTGAAGACAAACTTCTTCCCTTTGGGAAAGACTACAGTGCAAATCTAAGCTGTTTTTTTTTCTTCTGCATTGACCGCGGCATCTACATGCTCTCGGTGTTCCTGGAAATGTTCAAAAGCAGTGAACTCAAGTTCAGGTTCTTCAAAATGTTGAAAAGGAGTGTTTTCTTAGTTCTGTGTTTACTGGAGAGAGTATAAAAGATAGTATCAGTGAACCAGTGGTAAATCTTACATCTTAGGGAATAGTACATACTGTATATTTACATATCTCCCACCTCTCACTAACTGACTCATTCCCACCCCGCAAGTAAAATTGCTCTCACTGATGATTATGTGTATTCAAGTTACAGCTTTCCTTTTGTCTTTGTCATTTAAGGAGCCATTAGTGAAGCCTAATTTTAACATTTGCAGGAGGCGTCACAGAGGGACTGATTTTCTATAGAGACAGTTGTTAAAGGGTAGTATTTTCAAGTAGTTGGCGTTAGGCTTTTTGTTCATCAACATGAACATGAAGAGGGAGGCACAAAGATGAGTTATTTAACTTCTACACCTGCCTCTCATCTTCTTTCTGTGTCACAGGGGAGCTGCTGGATGGCCAGCGAGGACTTGTTCCTTCCAACTTCGTGGAATTTGTCCAGGACAAGGAAAAACCAGCGATTCAGTCTGGGGAAGGAGGGGAAGACCTGGGCCCACTGGACCATGCACCCCTAGCCTTGATGGCAGTGGATGGAGGTGCCTCCCAGGATGGCCTCCTGGGCTCAGCTAACGCCTTGGTTCCCTGTAGCAATGGGACGGGGGGCCCCCTGGACCTTGAGGACCTGGCTGAAGACGTTGTGCCTTATCCCCGAAAGATCTCCTTGATCAAGCAGCTGGCACGGAGCGTCATTGTGGCCTGGGAGCCTCCACTAGTGCCTTTGGGCTGGGGGAACATCTCTGGCTACAACGTGTTAGTAGACGGGGAGCTTCGTGCCAGTACAGTGTACGGTGGCCGGACCAAGTGTTTGCTGGAGAAGCTGGACCTGGACGGCTGCGTTCATCGTGTGTCGGTGCAGAGTGTCACGGACCGGGGCTTGTCAGACGAGCTGCGCTGCACCTTGCTGGTGGGAGCCAACGTGGTGGTGGCGCCGTGCGGTCTGCGGGTGGATGACATCCAGCGTGACACTGCCGAGCTCTCCTGGTTGCCCAGCAACAGTAACTATGGTCACACCGTGTTCTTGGACGGGGTAGAGCACGCAGTGGTAAAGCCAGGAAGGTATAGACTACGCTTCCTCAACCTGAAGCCCCTGACAGTGTACAAAGTGACGGTGGTGGCACAGCCGCACCAGGTGCCATGGCAACTGCCGCTGGAGCAGAGAGAGAGGAAAGAAGCTGGTGTGGAGTTCTGCACTCAGGCTGCAGGTCCGCAAAGCGCATTTCTATACATAAAGATACAGTATCAATAATATATACATAGCTCCATAGCAGACAATTGTCAGTAATTTTTATATGCTTGCTTTTATACATGTTTTAAACAATCTTGATGAAGGTATGAAGGACAGATGGAGATTACAGACTGCTACTACTCTGTTTATTTCACTTTACTATAAGCCAGCTATAGTATGTAACATAATGCCATATCAATTTTTAGGTTATTGCTCTGTGCTGTAGAAGAGTACAGTACAGCATTGCCTTACCATGCCGTTGTTGTGTATTGTATTTTGTCTAGGTCCAACACCATATTGCAGAACAGGTCAGAATGAAACATCAGTCTTGGGCTGGGTTTCCCATATATCACAGCACAAAATGATTTCCTTCTGCTGAAAACCAATGCACAGAGATGACATTAGTGCTATGTTACTTTTGGAAGAGGGTTATAGTCATGAAACTGAGAATGATTGTGATATGAGCAATCAATTAAGGGATCAGGGCAAAATGGCATTTTTTTTTATGGTTCAGAGATTGAAAATTTCATCTACAAATGTTGTTGTCATTCATGTATCTTTTGAAATTTAAACACGTTTTCTGAAACCAAATTCAAATGCAATTTTGCCCGAGTTTGCTTACTGCACTGAGCACATCACTAATTAGAAAACAGCCACGCATCACAAGATATGATCCTTAATTATTCTGATGAGTCATTTCCTCAGCCTATAGCCTAGCCTGTAGTAACCAGTGCTATATAAAACAGTGCCACTCCACTTCTCACTGAAATTACCATTTTGTATGAGTGTGCATTTGCTTCTGTTTGAATGCGGTTGTGCATGTTTTATCCAGTGATCCAGGAGAGTGGAACACAAAGAATGGGCTGTAGTCAGTCTCTCTGGATTGTGTCCTGCATGTGGAGACAACAGTGTTTCTCTCAGGAGCCCAAGAAGCCCACATTGTTTTATTTTGCCTTAATTTTTTCCCCTCTCATAAAGAGTAGTATGAGATTATGGTACAGTACTAGACCAGAGGTGTACAGACTGAAAATATTATTCTGAAAATATTTGGGGAAAATACTGCTACACCAAGAGGTTTTCATTTGACATCTCATTTTGATTATGGAGTATCTTAGGT
This sequence comes from Siniperca chuatsi, assembly GCF_020085105.1. NCBI lineage: Eukaryota > Metazoa > Chordata > Actinopteri > Centrarchiformes > Sinipercidae > Siniperca > Siniperca chuatsi. The sequence goes on from NC_058059.1 coordinate 15,778,624, forward strand.
TAACCAATGTTAGTGTAGCACCATAATAACTTATCATGTTCTTTTTATAAACACAGCACACGACTACTTCTAAATGTCCCCCACTAGCAATGTCACATTATCACAAATGAACTGTGTATCTCTACAAAGTCTAAATAAGGTGTTATGTAATTCTTTCCCAAATTTAGATATGCAGGGCAAATTATGAATGAACCCAGTTTGTTGTTTCCTGAATCCTCCCTCCACCTCACCCCCTCTCTTGTATGTGGGCATTTCTGTGCATGGTTGTATGTGCCAATTTGTGCATTTGATGAATGCTTCACACCCTTTCCTCTTGTTTGTATATTAGTGATTTTAAAACAGTAAATTATTACATCCGTCTTTTAATTTTTTCCCCTTACACCTGTTCTCTCACCCCCAGGCCCTCCCCAGCCTCCCCAGGATGTACAGGTGCTCTGTGGGCAGGCTCCAGGGGTCCTACAGGTCCGCTGGAAGCCCCCTCTCCTCTCTCCCACAGGGACATCTAATGGGGCAAACGTCGTTGGCTACGCAGTCTGCACTAAAGGACAGAGGGTGAGTTAGCAAGTGTTACTATTATTGACCAAGACTACGTACTTATTGTAGCTCACTCTGTTAAAATATATGGTGAGTGATGGTGAGGAGCTCATCTTGAATTAAAGGCATCACTCATGATTAGAATTAGCGGGAAAATAAGTGACTTTGTACAGCATCATGCAGTACAGAGGGCCTGGTTCATGGACAATTCACAAGCATATGGGATCCATATTTCAAAGGCCTACATGCAGTACACAGATAGAGTATGTAAAACACTGTGTGAGTTGTTTAATCATATTTAATCCAGTTGAAACATGAGAACATACATCACAGATGGGATGGTAATATCCTCTGTTGTTGAGTTAGCATTATGTCATCAGTGCCCTCAGTGTACACAGCAGTGCCACCTACTTGTGATTCATGTTCAGTGCAAGACTCTCAATCTGGGCCCTGTGTATGTCTTGGAAAGATCTCTCACTCTCTCTGGTGACTGCCAAAGCAAATCAACACAGTATTCTGAAACTTTGACAGCACAATGTTTTCTGCCTTATTATATGTTTCACATACTAGAGCAAAATTGAAAAATGTGGGCGGGGGTTGCTCAGAACAAAGAGAATACTAACCATTTTCCTATCTTAGTCTTGGAGTGTTACCAGTAGTGGGGCTGAAACATTGCCCTGAGGGTGGCACAAGAGGAAAGAGCATGGGGTCATTAAAATTGGATTCATTCTATAGGGATGTGATCATGTTATCACTTCTGATGTATTGATTATAATAATAATGTCGTTTCAGTTGTTAAAAATGATTATGCAGCTTCTGTTGATGTTAACATTTTATTTTCTCTTTTTAAATTCAGATAGCTGAGGTGTTGTACCCAATGGCAGACTATGTTACTGTCGAGCTGACAAGGATTCAGTGCCTGGAGGCCAGGGAAGTCATCGTGAGGACGCTGTCAGTACAGGGAGAATCCCAGGACTCCCAAGTCGCCGTCATTCCAAACAACCTGCTCGTGCCTCTACCTGCACTTCCCCTGCCACCGCCAATGCACCCCCATGCAGGCCCCCCTCCACACCCTCATCCTCAACCCCACCTCCAATCCCCTCACCATCCTCATGCCACACCTCAACTTCCTGCTCTGCCCCAGGCACATTCACAGCCACTCCCACCCCATCCTTCACACCCTCAATCCCATGCCAGACTTGCTCATCCAGGTGGACCCCCACACCCTCAGCCTCAGCACCTACATCTTCAGCCTCACCCGCCCCACCAAGGTCCCAGGCCCCAGCACCAACTGCCTCTGCTACCCCACCCCCAACACCACCCTATACCTCAGAGACCAGTATGTGCCAGAGACCTGGATGCCAAAGAGCATGCGGCCCACCATGGGGAAGCTATTCCACCTGGCCAGCCTGGCTGGGACCCCACACGCTCTCCCTCTTCCCAGCCTCCTGTGCCCATGCAAGGCCACACCCTCGAGGCCCCCCCCCCTGCCAATCCACGCTCCCCGTCCCCCCAGAGGATTCTTCCGCAGCCCCGGGCACGCTTATCCCGGACACCGTGGCAAAAGCCATCGCCAGAGAAGCAGCTCAGAGGGTGGCAGCAGAAAGCGGCAAGGTCTGATGAAAATGGAAATGCTAAATCTAATCACGCCTTGTTATAGATGAAAATAGAATTACACAGTCAAAAAAATAATACAGCTTGACAATAAACAACAATAAACAATAAACAATACATTTTATTTGAATTTAAAAACACCTGTATATGAAGGGCAAAAAATGAAGGGTATGTGGCGATTTATTGTTTGCATAAAAAATTATATTTAACTTCCTATGACTGTCAGTATATTAAACCATAAAGACAGCAGAAGGCGTTATCGAACTGGTAAAAATATAAAGATCAAGTTCTCATCAAAATACTGTAAAATACAATAACCAACAATAATGAAGTACCACTGTCCTCCCCCGGTCTCTGGTACTCACTTTCCTCACTTTTCATGCATGTTTTCAGGGGGACAGGAGCCAGGGCAGATACGGAGAGCAGGGTCATTCATTTCACCAGCATCACTCTGATGAGGAAGAGGAAGATGAAGAAGGCTTTGCACGCAGCCGTCGGAGAGGACCCTCAGTTGATGAGTTCCTCAGAGGCTCTGAGCTGGGGAGGCCGGTAAGAACAACATGATAAGTGATGAACTTTTGAACTTCAGCCTCAATGTGTTTTTAAATAGAAAGCCTCTTACGTGTGTGTATGTTTGGATGTGTGTGTGCATGTATGTCTGAGTGGTTGCATGCATACACTCCTTTGCCCGTGTCTCTGTGTGCGTTCATGTGCGTGTGTTCACCCATCCATGTGTGTTTGGTGTGTGCATGTATGTATGTATGTGGACTTAAACAATTGCGTCTGTGTGTTTGTGTTTGTGTGTGTGACTGCCAAAAGCCTCACTATAGTCACAATGAAGATTATCACAGCGAAAGCAGCCGGGGCTCTGACCTGTCTGACATCATGGAGGAGGATGAGGAGGAGCTGTACTCTGAGATGCAGCTGGAAGAGGGACGCCGACGCAACTCGCACAACACACCCAAGGTGCAGTTCTTTGCACTTATTCTAAACCCAAGAGTCATAACCACCCAAATTTATTATTATTTAGTGAACTGCACAGGCACAGATACTTCAACTGAGACTGCTGCCTTGACTTACATTTGATATGTGTTTTTAGTGTGTGTGTGCTGAGTTTAATTCAAATTTCTAGAAAAAAAAACTGGGTTTGACTTCAGCACCATGGAGAGAAACAGAGAGAGACAGACTGGGTTTTAATGCTTTCAGGCAGCATTTCAACATATCAATGAAGAGAAACGGTACTGGAGCAACATCTTTGAAGTTTGAGTCTGGACCAATGTTTATGATATTAGTTAGCAGAACTTGCTAATTATGTCATATTGCCTACCAGTTCCTCTGTTTTAAGCAGCAATCCTCTCTATTTAGTTATGTGATTAGATTATACTAGGTGGATAGCAGCAGCCTGTGGTGTATGATACAGGCTATTAGTAGGATCGGAGGTAGCCTGGAGCCACGGCGGCTGCCGCAGATTCAAAATACAGAACATTGACGTTGCGGCATCCTCTCACTGTTTGAAAGCACCTTTATTGTTTCGGCACCACGGAGAGAGACACAGGGAGAGGCCGGAAGGGAGACAACACATTAACATTGACAGTGTCATTAAAATTTTTGTTATTTTTTTTTTATACAAATTTTGATTCAGTAGTATGTTAACAGTATTTACTTAATTTTCGAATGTTAAAATTTCCCGTGGGCTTGTGTGTGTTTGAGTGTGTGTCTATGTGTCTGTGTTTCAGTGTGCCTGCCTGTGAGTGCTGCATGCATTTTGTTTACATACAATTTGTCGAGTATGTCGATGTGTGTTTTTTCACATATTGTTTGCGAGTATGTCCATGTGTCTGTGAGCAAGAATGTTTAATGTTTGTGAATGTTTTCTGTGTTTATGTGCATTTCAGACAAACACTCCCGCTGGAGGCCGTCATGACCGGGAGACCGGGAGAAGAATTCATCATGGCGGTTCCCAGCCTCAGAGACGACCTCTAATGGTCCCCTCCATTGGTCAGTATAGGCAGGGGGCTAGAGAGAACAGAAGGGAGAATCTTTTATTTTATAATTTTGACGTTTTCAGTGCCATAGAACAGTAGTGTTAGTTGTTCTGTTAAAACCTTCATGAGCTTCAATGTGTCTCCAGATCACCTCTGTGTCTATGAACCATGCTCATGCCCTTCACTACCTGAACATAAGGTTGATCTTGTAAAGATTATTATGATACAACAAGCTGACAATGTTCTTAAACTGGTGTGCACAGTTGGCCTACATGTTGATGCATTAATCTACTCTGATAAAGAATCTGACAATCATGACAGTTTTGCTATATAAGTTTTCCATAGTTGCTTTCCTGTGTGTATTTGGGATTACCTTGTGTCTAAGCAATAAGAAGCTTTAGGTGGCACCACAAATCTTTAGTTAACCTTTTGGGAGGGGAATGTTGAGCTTTGCATTGTAACCCCATCACCCTGTAATTGGTGTTTCCTGTAGAGGTAACCTCTGAGAATAACAGTGAGGGAAACCTCTCCCCCATCACCGAGGATGTTTACTATGGCAGAGTAGCTCGGCACAGGACGTGGTCATCCCGCAGGCACATGGGCGGCACCAGGTCTCCCCATGGTATGTGCCTGCAGTCCTGTTTCTACCACCACAGCATGGCAACAAAAATGCCACCAGCAACTGGCAAATGGCAAGACGTAGCTGTGGACACTTGCAAGTGCCTGTTTCTCTGTCTTAAATAATAATAGTTATTATTATACTTACAGTTGAACAGCATGACTGCACTGCACTGAAATGGTGGAACCACTGGGAAGCCATACCTGTGGTCCAGGATGAACGCTTCCACAGTTGCGGATGATAAATGATTGATTGACTGCTCAGAGAATGCCTCACTCACTGCACTGAACTCCAGATGCCTGCTAAACCCCTTCCCTTTGTGGTACAACCACACCTATTACACTTATAATGAGAGCAGTCATGCATGTGATTTGGAAGAAATATTAGTGGTAGACATTAAAGAATGACTACACATTCACTGCTTTCTTGCTTTCTTTAAACATTTGAGTTTCGTTGGACATTTGAACTGTTGGAAATGCAGTTGTCCCTTTTTTTTCTTTCCTGGTACCACATAGATACTATTACCAAACCCTCTGTAGGTCGTCAAATGCTCACCTGGGAGCAAAGCATTTCACATCATGCTTGTATTTTCAAGCACCAAAATAAAGCTTTGGCCCAGCAGTATCACACTTTGCTAGCTGGTGCATTTTCCAAATGCCAAATTCAAATAAATGACAGGCTTCCACAACAACTCTGCCATCTCTGCATTGGACCCCTCGCTGCTACAAGGGTTGGCAATATGTGGGAAGTTTTAGATATTTGCTTTAAGTCTTAGAATTTCACTTAACGTTTTGTTTTTATATAAAGTGAAAATAGACATATGGAGTTGTATCTTTATCTTTAGGTGCATTTCTTATTTATTTACTTTTTGTAGCGTGCATGTCACAGTCTTGTGTGTTTCTGGTGTTGTGTCATGTCCATGAATAACATTCTGTCTGTGTATTGCACCATGGTTTGTCTTGCTCCCCATTTGTCTCTCACTGCATATTCAAACATTAAAACAGGCAAAAACATAAAAATACATGTAGTGTGTGCGTGTGTGTGTGTGTTTGTGGGTGCATGCATGTGTGCTACAGTAAATGATTTAAATAGTTGACTGACCACAGATTTCTTCCTGCATGCTGATAGGCACAAATATGACTAGACAAGAAAATCAAATCTGTCATGCAATACTGCCCGATCAAGTTAATAAGACTTTTTAAGACCCACAAAAAAAATCCTCTCATTGATTTTCTGTGATTGAAGCATGGCTAAGGTACATCACTATGTAAATACAAGGACTTGCTCACCATAGTAGTGGTATATACTGTAGTTTGCAAATATTAAATATTTCTACAAAGAAACAAAGTCTCCTCCAAAGTTCCTGTTTTGTGGGTTAGATCACATTCCGTGGTTGTTCTACTTAGTGACGCAGGATGATGGAATTGTTTTGTCTTCAATGTGTTTAAGATGGCTACAGGGATCGGGATCACTGCTCTCCCACGTACTATGATGAGTCAGAGCCCGAGGAGTCCTTCCGGATCTTTGTGGCCCTCTTTCACTACGATCCTCTGTCCATGTCCCCCAACCCAGATGCAGCTGATGAGGAGCTGCCCTTCAAAGAGGGGCAGATCATTAGGGTGGGAGTTTACAATTAAGATACTGATAGATACTGTGATGTACTGCATTCCTGATTATTCTGTCTTCCTCTGTGCATTTATTTGTCTTTAAGGTGAATCCAAATTATAAGGTACTTTGGCCATGAACAAACACTATAATCCTAAAATGTCATAAATATTTATTGTAGTGTACAACTACAGAAAGTATGTATCCATTCTATTCTAACAGTTCTCATACAGCTCTCTTAGACTGACTTCACCCTTCACCATTGTTTGTTTTTTTAGTCATTAAAAATTACCTAATTTTGTACAAATTTTTCTGGAATTGACCTTTAAAATAGGGAAGAAAATAAAATTGCATATGCCACTGAATATCTAGCCCTCTACTTCAACTAGAGCATATCTGAAAAACATGCAAATCACTTGCATGACAGTACCGCAGTCATCTGTAAAGATTTTTCTCGAGGGACCTCCAGTCACCATAAAAGAAGTACTAAATATGTTTTAAAGCAGGAGCTCTAAACATCACTCTTTCACTCTCTTGTCTAACAGGTGTACGGTGATAAAGATACAGATGGGTTTTACAGAGGAGAAGTGAGGGGCAGGATGGGGCTGATCCCCTGTAACATGGTGTCAGAGATACGAGCGGAGGATGAGGAGACCTTGGACCAGCTCATCAAACAGGGCTTCCTGCCACTCAGCACCCCTGTGGACAGAATAGGTACTACGCAAGCATACCCCCCCCCCCCCGTGAACAAGTAAAGATCTTTGGGCTTGAACGCACAGTTATGGAACTGCTTCAGAAAGTTTGAAGTGAAAGTGAATGAAAACATGAGATGAAATGCTTTCTGTTAAAATTCCATCTATTATTGCTTCCAGAGCAGAACAGAAGAGGCCTCCGTCGAGATCAGGCCTCAAGGAGGATGGTGGCTCTGTACGACTACGACCCCCGAGAAAGCTCCCCTAATATTGATGTCGAGGTATCACTAACTGCTAAGGACCCCTGGCTGAACACACACATACTTAGGAAGTGCTGTATCAGAGGATAAGCATAAACAAATAAGGGCACAACAGATTAGGACATAGTGGACTTTACTTGGATCACATTCCTTGTATGTCCCTTTCTGTATCTCTCTCTTCTGATAGGCTGAGCTGACCTTCTGTGCTGGTGACATCATGGCTGTCTTTGGAGATATTGATGAAGATGGATTCTATTATGTGAGTGTCGCTTGGCCATGTTTGCTTTTCTAATCAACACTTTATATTTTGTTTGTTTAATCTGTACAAAAACTGAGCTGTAAAAAGTTGTGCCACATAACCCCCAGTAAAACCACAACATGTAATTTTTAGACTTCGGTTTTTATACAGACTAAACAAACAAGATATAACATGTTAATTTTTAGAGGTGCTGGTAAGCAGATTTTTTTTAACCTTTTGGCAGAGCCAGGCTGGCTGTTTCCAGTCTTTATGTGAAGCTAAGCTAACCGGCTGATGGTTGTAGCTTCATATTTAGCACACAGACATGAGAGTGGTATCAATCCTCTCATCTAACTCTCAGCAAGAAAGCAAATAAGCATATTTCCCAAAATGTGGAACTATTCCTTTAATGTACAGGCCTTTCCTAGGAATTAACAGCAATGTGTTAACTGTAGATTCCAGATGTTTGCACATTGATTGATTACAGGCAGGGTGGTTGGTGTCAAACAGATTTTAATTTAACAAATCAGAGTGAATCTGCAAATTAATAATTTTGAAACAGACAAAAAGGTGTAGGGAGTGGCAGTGTAAATTAGTTTCTCATGCTCTGATTTTAGAGAACAAAGAGATACATTTAATGGAAAGTGACCCGATTCAGCCCTGAGGGGCTGAGAAGAAGAGAAATTAGAGGCTAAACAGTGAATATATACTACATGTTGTATACACAGTATGAAATACATCATGTTCAGCCACTCTCTCCTCTCCTCATTTCCATCCACAGGGTGAGATCAACGGCCACCGTGGTCTGGTTCCCTCTAACTTCCTGGAAGAAGTGCCTGATGACGTGGAGGTGTATCTGACCGATATTCCATCCCACTACCCCCAGGAAGAGCCTGCCAGCCGGCCCCCTGCCAACTCTTCCGCCACTGTCTCAGAGGGCAAACGGGTACATCATCATCGCCGCTCTCAGCGCTAGGCCCTGTGTTCATCCATCCTCCGTCCTCTCTCTTGATTTCCGTCTCTCGCTTCCTCCACTTGCCGTTTGTGTGCTGTTCATTGTGTGTGTTTGTCCATGTGGTGACAGTGGTGACTATATACAAACTAACCCCCGCCTCCTTCTCACTCTTTGGAAAAGGGGACAAAAATCCAGTGTTAACACCTTTCTGAGTCTCAGAGAAAGGAAGAAGCAAAGCCTGACATGGACAGAGAGAGGATAGACTGTGGGAGCTCTGTGGGTGATTTATGCATGTAGCACTGGTTAAGGAGGACTTGAAAAAGGCTCAACTCATTCCTTACACAAGATAAATTTGGTACCTCTTGCACTCTGGCCTCTGGCACTGAAACACAAAATCAAATTGTGGTTATTGTGTATTAATAATAAGAAGTGCTTTATTAACACATAACAATTGCTACCCAATGAAAGAAACTATTTGAGAAGAAAACTTTAAAGATGAAAAAGAGAGAAAAGCATGCCTTTTTCAAACTTGATACATTTTATAATAACTTTCTTGGCTCGACTGCTGTATTTCCTTAAAGAGGCTTTGTTTCTTTATGTATATTGCACACACATCAAATCTATTTTTCAGCGCTGTTGACAGTGGATATGCCATGTTTGCTCTGAGCTCGAGAGACAAAACTAATCGCAGCACTGATACATCCATACTGTGTTGTTACAATGGAACAATAAAAGAAAAAAATTGGATATTGAAAACATTCTTTTTTGCGCTCTGTGTTCATGTGTGTTGGTGGTGTTGTTGTTGTTGACGTTGTTGTTGTTTTCAGTTTTCATAGTGGTGTGGGTTTTAGCGACGGTGACAATGCTGCCACATCTGATTTCTTTTTTGTTTTTCCTCACCCGCTTGGCAAAACAAAACAAACAAACAGAAGAAGATTGTTCATTTCACACCATAAATGGCTCTGTCTGCCTTGTACAGTAAGTCGGCAACTTGAGATACCAAACTCGCGGCTCTAATGCACACAGCTTGTGGTCACAGCAAAAGGCTTCTAAATGCCACTTTACATTATGGAAGCACTTGTCAAGTGTTTCTGTAATGCTTTTGGTCATGGTGACATATCAGATCAGTAAAATTTGTCATTTTTCCTGGTTTGAGTGTTACCAAAATGCTTAGGTACATTTTCAATGTTGTTTGTTTATAATATTTGCCTCAATACTGAATAGCATTATTTTTGTCACCCAAAGGCGGTGTATTTACTATACATCGCTAACAATTTGGACCAGAGTCTGAGAAATCTAGACTTGGAAATCGGAAATTTCATGATATCAAAATACAAACTATCATCTTACTGAAAGTGTACAAATGCATACCTGTGTATCCAGCTGCTGCATTAGATGAGAAGCCTGGTATCTACAGTTGTGTCCCTGGGTGTTGTACTTTACATGATTGTACTGTGTGTTTCCTCATGGCCTAACTGATGGTGGACCTCTCCGGCTCTGTGGTGTGCTGATGTCGTGCTCAACATTTGATGGCTTCCTCCTCAGTGTTTCTTCTACATATGTACAATGTGTGTGTGTGTGAGTGTGTGTGAAAACATACCAAATCTCTACTGTCAGTTTCATACCGATCAACAGGCAGGCAGATGATAGCTTTGGCCATTTTAATACAGTATGTAGAGAATATTTAAGTTCTATTCAGTGTGGATATTATCAGGTACTAATTATGAATGCTGTTTTTCCACACTCTGGGCCCTGAATTGTTATGGTTCATACCTAAAACAGTTCTCAGACTGAATATGCAACAACTTCTTTAATAATATTAAATTTAATATCACCACTGAATTTAATTATAAAACTTGAACACATTAATAGCAGCAGTTACAGTGGCCAAATCACACATAACAAAACAAACAACATAAAGACACTCTGAGGTAGACAATAAAAACATAACTAGAAACTGAACTAAAGCTGAAAAAAAGGAACATTGTTAGGAGAGAGAATGCAAATTTTTGCCAAGGCTGTATAATGCTCTTTCTTCTTCTAACTTCTTTCTTACTTGAAAATATTTAAAGCTTTTTAAAAATCTGTCTCTGAATCCAGATCTGCATAAAAACACATTTTGTACTGGACAGCCATGTGATACGTGTGCCATCTGGCAATGTTAAGAAAGAAGAAAAAGTATTTCTTGACCTAACCTTCCATCAAATGTAATTGAAATTTAAAAAAAGACGTTTTAGATTTCCTGCTAACTAACGAACAGGAAAAGCAGACAAACACAACCTCCTTGCAGGAGATAATTACAAATAATTTATTTGACATACTACAAATACAAAATACTCACATTTCCAGCACTCCATATTACAGGATAAAACCAATCAGTTGTTTCTCAACAAGTACAATCAAGCAACAAACAAATAAGTAAGACATAATTGAGTCAGTGGGTAATTTAGATAAGTGGGGTCTTATTATGTAGAGGTCTTAGATACACAGAGAACTCAAACTCAGAGGGCTGTACACAGCTTTTTATACAAAACAAGAAATGCAGTGTGAAATCTTTCACCACACAGCCCACAGACAGACAGACAGACAGACAGACAGACAGACAGAGGCCTAGTCTGCAGTCAAAGTGTTGCTTCTTTTGTAATACGCCGCCCCATGCCTCCACACCTCCCCACCGCTTCTCTCCTCAGGTTACCACAGAAACCACCGACACGGTCGACAGCGACGCCACACCTGTCCGAGCGCCATCCCCGATTGTTCGGCCCCTCCTCCCAGGCACCATGAGACCCCTCAGCCCTTCGAGGGGCCCCCGCCTCCCGCTTGACCCCCGGGACCCGCGGGACTCCCAAGATCTGGCAAACAAGAAGAAGAAAGGACTACTTTCCAAGGGGAAGAAGCTGCTGAAGAGACTCTCCCCTGTGAAATAAAACAAAAAAGCATACATGTACAATACATGCACATGCTGGGCTCTGTATATTGCACCCATACAATCAACTCTGATCCAACAACACATGACAGAGAGGATGTGAGCTTTGTCTCCTGGACTGCGTGAGCCTATTTGAATATAACCAGTGATACAATTATTCATGTTTGGTGATGGATACAAATCAGCTAAATTATGTACAGTGCAGTGCCAAAATCAAGAGAGGTCACCTGCAGACACAATATTACTGTGATGTATTTTAAATCAACGGATGACTAAAAAAAACAAAAAACAAACAAACTAGGATTTTCATGACATGTATTTTTCTCTTTTCTTTATCATTAATCAAAGGAACTATACATTTATTTCAAGCAGGGTAGCTGTGAAAACAAAGCATCTGGTCACATCTAAGTTTCTAACAGGCTTTTTTCTCAGCAAAAAAAAACATAAATTTTTGTGGAGTATTGATGTCCCTACAAGGAAACACAGACCATACTCCTCTCAAATAGACTACACTGTTATTGAGGCATTCTGTGAAGTAATGCTGGCTGCTAACACAAAAGGCTTTATTCAGTGCAATATCATGGAGAGGTGGTAGCATATGTGGGAAGAAAAGAAAACATTTCCACTTGTACCTGTGATTCAGCAGAGATTTTTCTGTGATGAAAGGAATAAAAAAAAAGAAAGGATAGCAGATTGTCAACAGGGCATTAACGTCAGAAACACAGAGCTTACCTGTCTCAGTGGCCTTTATGAAAACGATATGAGCGTGACATCCTCGTTTGATTACAAGGTTGATTTACACCAGGTTTTTTTTTGTTTCAATGATGGGTCGCTTGTGCTTTGTCATTTTTGAAAATTAAATAAGAGCAGAAATGTCTGTTGTTCTCACTGTCAAACTGTCATGAAACGCCTAGTTCAAGACAAAATTTTTGTGTCTGTCTTCCTATTGCACAAAGGTGGGTGTTCTGTCAGATGACTGGTAAAAGACATGTTTTGTGTGCCTGTGTGTGTGTGTGTGTGTGTGTGTGTGTCAGGCAGTATGTGACGCATTCATGTTTTGCACCTTTCATGTTTCTTGTTCACTTATGTTTTGTTTTTGTTTTTTGTTTTTCTGAATGAGAGGCCATGTAGTTATTGGTCCTGTGATCTAGTGATGTGCTGCTACCTCCATTGCCTGTGCACTGTTTTGTTGTCTCATGTTGATATAGAGGGCCACGTTAAAGCATCATAGAAATGACAAAATCGAAATGTCAAGGTGTGCATTGTTCTCTGGTTCATCTACCTGAGGTCTGTGGAGAGAAATGCTAACTTATTTAACTTAAACGTTTTGTATCTGGTTACATTTATGCTCTACATGACTTGTACTTACAGTACATAAGGACTATACCATAAAAAGTTAACATGTAACACAGATTATATACATTTAAAAGGGAATCTGATGCAGAACATTTTTTTTACTTTATTCCTATGATCTTGGATAATTGAACAATTTATGAAATAAGCAGGCGTACTCAAAGCTTGAGTCTGGAGAGGACAGACACTAATCAGTTATGCCAATATTCTGTTGTTGCTCGATTTAGTTTGTTGACTCACTGAATGTTTTATATATTTATTCGTCTTCAAAAACAAACAAACCTATTTGCATAATGCCACTAAAAGATTTGTACCAGAAAATGTAATCAGATCAGTAGAAACTACTTAACATCCCGCAGGCTGCCACACTGACTGCCTATTAAATCAGTTTTTCATTCATTGTCAGTGTGAAAGCTCCAAAAAATGTGTCTTGATTACAAGACGGATTAGGCTGCATGGAGTGAGAAAATAAAACTGAATCTGGATTAAGTGTTCTATGTGATTAGTGAAATTAGAAGTCAGCATTTCACTCACTGAAGTTTGAATGCCCCCCCTATATTCAGTTCCAATTTAATTCATAAATGTTATTTGAAATGATTCTCACATTCAGCACATAATTTCAACTTTCACATATCCTATTCAACCCTTGTAATGTTTTTTGATGGTTTTAACATCCAGGTAAATTGGAAAACCAGGAGAGCTTGGAGAGCTAATCAAATTCTAAATGGAAACCCAAAAATGCGACCCAAAAATAAAAGACAAAAACAGAAAACCAATCAAAATCTTTTGTTTTCTCATAGGTTTATGAAAACATATTGACTTGAAAAATAGAAACATTTGCCACAGACATTTTTTTTTTGCATTTCTAATCAGCTTTCTGATTACACTGAAAAAAATGAATGAACTTCAAAGACATTCAAACTGCAATGCTAACCTTCCATCTCCCTGATCACATATAGTCACATAATTCAAATGTATTTATCTCAAACACAACTCAACCCACTGCCCCACCTCAATTGTTGGTTTTCGTTTGGTTTGTTGTTGTTTGCGTTAATTATGCAAGATTATAATGTTATAAGTTGGAATTTCATTTTTGAGCGCAAACATTAACTTGGATTACTGAGAGGAAGGGCGTGCATTACTGTACCGACACTTTGTGTGCTGTGGAGATGACTAAAAGTGCTCAAGAACTCAATTACTAACTGGAGGGATAGTATGTCTCATAGCTTTAATAATTTAAAAACTTCTCTCTCTGTTTAGTTTTAAATATCCATTCTATCCTATTTCTCTCCAGTTGTCTGTTATGTCAAGTTGCACTTGAAAGATGAGTCAGATATGAGTTTATTGTGTGAAACCGGGTTTGTCTCTTCATTATTTATTAATATTATTGATTAAATGCCAAGAGAGGGTTTGCCAAAATGGAATGTAAGAAAAGTTCGGCTGGCAATAGGTTTACATCTGATTCTTTTTGTTCCAAAGCTGTTCATGTATAGTTTCTCATTCAGTCTGAAATACTATAATATGTTGTCCCAATACCAAATCATTCACTTGTGAATGGGTGTAGTGTCTCTAAACGCTGTAGCTCTTTTGTACTTTGATCCATTTGTAGATAATTTATAAATGTTTCTACTTGATTTTACGACAGCCTTTTTGTTAGTGCACTGAGATTTCCTCTCCCTGTAAAAGACTGCGAGCATTCTCCATAGTGTCCTTTGAAATCAGATGTATCAGTCCACCGTATGTGCTTGCTTTGTGAATCAAAGTTTAAAAAAGAAAAAAAAAAGAAAAAGACAAATCATTGGACAGTATTTATGGTGATTAGTTATGTGTGGGTGTGCATGTGAAAAAAATACAACTTTTATAACCAAATTAAATTTGATATTTTTTAGAATATCGTTGTTTACATTCATTTGTGTATGTAATGTGTTTTCACTGAAGGAAGCAGGTCAGATTTGGACCTGCCGTATTTATTACAGAAAGAAAATATTCAACCTTTTGTGACTCTGACCCTATGACATCTACATGACAAATGTTAAAAGTGATACTAATATTCTGGTCATCTGGGGACCTGCTGTACGGGCAAATCACAGGCTGTTGGTTTAAGAAACCATCCTTCAACTGACTTCAGCTGTCATTTATGTGTCACTGAGCGAGTTAATGCATCAGTGTTCTTAGCTGGGTAGCTTAGGGTCTGCGCTGAACCTCTGTGAAGGGTTTCAGCTAAAAAGAAAAGTATATCATATGGATCAACACAGTTTTACATTATCATTATAATGTGTAATGCTATATAATTAATTCAGAAAAAATTATTTGAAGTCTGGTTGTAGAAAGGAAAAAAATTGACTAAATTTCCGGTCATATTTTCATATCCTGGCTTGATGGACCTGACAGATGGCTATCCTGGATCTTTAATTATCAGTGTCACTCAAATTAATGAGATGTGATATTTTTTTAAAAATGCACTGAAATGTATTTAGGAGGGTAGGTGTGTAGCAGCTGACATTTGAGCGATGTATGAAGCTGAAATTCAACATGTAGATACATGATCTGATGAGCACATTTTAGTGATATAACATGGGTTCGTATTTCAGGATCAATTTCAGACACCATCACCGAGGCTTATTTTCATGGCAGCACCAAACAAAGCTATTCACAGCCATCTACAGAGTAATATACTTATCTTCTTCTCAAATGAATGAACTGAAGGACTTGATAGATATTAAGTAGCTCATGCTGTAAGTAAAAAGGCTTGGCAATACACAGACAGTGTCCTAATGGGTGCAGTTAATTGTATTTCAGAGGTTTGTCTGCAGATCTGCTGGCTATTACGGCAGCCTGAAAATAGATCATTCTTTCAGTACCTTCAGACAGTGGTCAGTGCACATTTGGAAAGGTATACACCACAACTGCTTGCTATATCATAGGTTGATTAATGGACAAGGACAATAACAGGATGACAGTGACAGTTTGTGGAAATTTTGACCAAGACATGACAAACTGTATGATTTAATACATTAGTTGGCAGTTTATAAACAAGACTGGCTGTCTGTTAAAAATCAGATTTCCAATTAACAAGGACAGACGTGGTTTCAGTGCAACAACAACAAGAAATAACTGAAGTGCTGTTAAATGAGATCTGAAGTATAACAGATGTTGACTCTCATCCATGACTTCAAACTCTTTCTGACTGGAAGGAGCCTGAAATGTTGAGTCTCGGTGAGCTACAATGAATGAGTCAAAGAGGCTCAGTTCAGAATCGCAGAATCGAGTTTAGATTATTGTTAATGGCTGAAAAGGTATTTACTTGTCACCATTTATAATTCAAATCAAAAATGTGTCACTCTCTGAAAAGCTGATTCATGCATTCATCTCAACCAGGTTATGTTACTGAAATGCTCTCTTTGCTGGATTTCCCAGAGAAACAATAGGAAAGTCCTCACACGTACAGTCAGAAACAAATAAATCACTCCAGTACTTAAATCACTTGATTTGCTCCCAGTGGAATACAGAATCAACTTCAGTGGTTTGGCTCCCCAGTATATTTCTGACCTGCTCACTGACTACAATCTAGTCAGAACTGTCAGGTCATCAGGTAATGGTTTTCTAGCTGGACCCAGAATAAGATCCAGATCTGGTGATGGTGCTTTTAACTACTTTTGTCCTGTTCTCTGGAACTGACTGCCTGATGACCTGAGAGCTGTCACAAGTGTGTCCACATTCAAGTAAACCGATAACTGTTCTTTTTTCGCAGGCTCATGATTAGTTATTATGTGTGTGTGTGTGTGTGTGTGTGTGTGAGAGAGAGATGTTTGTGTGGTTTGTCAATGTCTTTTGGAGGGTGGGTGGTTGTCAGTGTTTGTTCTTGTATTTTATATTTAATGTGTTCTCTGTTTCCCTGTAATGAAGCTATATAAATAGAATTGCCTTGCCTTGCCTTGTTGTTAGTGCAAGCATGGCCATATTTTCTATTTCTCTCACTACAGTCAGTCCATAAAAGAGAAGTAAAGTTTGTATATTTTATGTAACTACAGGATACTTAAAGTGGCACCACTTCTCTCCCCTTTCCTCGTGTACTATGTTTCCATTTTACCATAACTTTTTAATTTAAGAAAATAACCATCAAAACAAAAATATCTTAACATTTATTTCATTTTATTTTCTACAATCTTTTCTCACAGCTGTCACATATTGGTGTGTGAGTGTGTGTGTGTGTGTACAACTGCCAAACCTGTCGCTGTTTACATGCTGTTACATCACAATCCTCAGGAGGGCAGCAGTGCTTTTCAGTTGGGCGGTGACAGTAGGATGATGTGAAGACTGCAGTTTCACAATGAAGAATGTAATACATAAAGTGACTCATCAATGTATTTAATTGTCTGATTAAACATTTGCTGATGTCAACACAGTTACCACACAGACCCACATTTCCTCCATAGGGCTGAACTTGAGAAAAAGTCCTTCAGCCTCCTCCTCCTTTTTTATACCCTCTTCTGCATTCATATGTGCTTAATTTTAATGTTGATTCAAGCAGGAAAAGACTGAGAAAATACTGCAGCATAACCCTGCTGAAACACCTATACTGTTTTCAGGGAGGTAAGAAAGAAAGCAGATTGAATTTGTAAATCACTTAATCTTTGTTTTGTTGCTTCTAATATATTCGCCCTATACTTTCCTCTCTCCCTGTCCTTCCTGTCCTCGCCCTCTCTTACCCCCCTCCCTTACTTTTTTCCCCTCCCCATCCACCACCTCCTCTCTTTTCCTTCTCTTCTTCTCGCTCTTATTTTCCCTTGCAATCCAGCAGATCTATATTGAGCTGTAAGTCTCTGGAGTCCCCGGGGCCATTGGATGTTTAAAATTCTTGCCAGTTGTAACCTCTCTATCACCTGCTTTCGTCCTGCCTGCCACGCCACCAGAGGGGGCATAAGGAGACATCCATCTTCTGCTGGCCTTTTTGAATATTTCACAAAACCTCAGAGTGCCAGTTAAACACTCAACGTCCATTTGACCTGCCCCAAAATCACAGCAGGTAAAATATTTTAATTTGACTTTGATATACCGAGAGACCTTTTGTCATGTGGCAAGTTGGAGATTTCTTTTGAAGTCTCTGGGCTTGAAGAGTTTTTAAAACTTCACTAAGTTCATACAGTAGGTCTGTGGTAAAGAGGTTTAGGGGGGCTGTGTATGGTACTATAAATTGCTTGGCATATAATAACTGTAAGCTTTCATTATATATGTTATATCCTTCTATAGATACATACAGGACCGAAATAACCAGTTTGAGGGCAAAAAAAAAAAAAAAACTGGGCCCCTATTTTACCCCCCTTTTCTCCCACTTTGTGTGCATTGTGCATGTATTCTCTTACCATTAACCCTAATGTAGCAAGCATGGCAGCTTCATTACACTGTATTTTTCCTAGATACCACAAACCAACCAGTGCTCCCATGCTGGATTACTAACCTGTAAGTTAATTTAATTACCAAAAAAAGCACATGAAACACATTTCAAATGTTTAACATATGTGGAACACCATTTCACATGTTTAAATTTCACATATAAATACATGTGGTTTACCGACATTTCACATATGCTGTAGGCACATGTGGTTTTCAGATATTTCACATGAGAAAACAACACTTTAACATATACTAGCACATGTGAAACACATTTGAGATGTAATGAATTAACATATGGGCACATGTGGTTTTTGGATACATTTCACATTCACATTCACATTCACATTTTCATAAGGGAACTGACATAATAACATTTTCACACAGGGTTCCTCTATAAGACAGGGTCTCAAGTTTAGGTAAAAATGCAAAAACTATAATTTCAGGTTATATTGTGCTTAAGCGTTGCATATGCAACAGATGGCATAGATGAGAAAGACCCGTTTTCCAACATTTATTCTACTCTACTGTGCAGGAAAACATCATAACACTCACATGTATTGTCTCCAGGGTGGTCACTGCACATCTGGACCCTCATCAATACAAAGCAACACTGTGAGCACTTTTCACTATGTCTCATGCAACACAACAATACTAACTGTGACATTATAATATATACATGGCAGTGACAGTGTTTCCCTATGTTAGAAAATTATTAGCTGAGAGCTTCTGAAATGGACTTATTAACATAATGATATTAACAGTAAACAATGTGCATTAAAGGTTAAACTTAAATGATCTGTCTATCAAAGAAACCAGTAAAATAGTGCCAACATTTCACCACACAATTTACCTTCATCATTGAGAAGCAGCACTGTCAAAGTATCTATGGAAACTTGGCAGGTACATTAAACTCTGGTATAAAAATAGCTTACACTGCTCAATGAGATAAAATTCACAAATACAAAACAAAATCATTAGATAAATAAAATGAACAAATACAAAATAAAATTAGGAATTAATAGATACATAAAGTACATTTTTAACTTTAACTTTTACACATACATTATTACCAAACAAATTTTCAGTCAATCAAATTACCACAAACTAATTGCCACACAATGAACCTGGAGCCTTTGGGCCCTGAGGCTCTGGGGCCCAGGGACAGCTGCCTGCTTTGATTTGCTAATCCAGCCTTGCATACATAAAATAGAAATAATTTCTTTGCATGCTTAAAATGACTATTATGAGACATACTCATAATAGTCGTACCTTTACAAATATTTATGGAAACATTAGCAATAAAACATGACCTGGAGCTGTGTACACTTAAGTTTTACATAATAGCTTTTTTCACCTCAGGTGATAAAATTCTCATCAAAAAAGCAAGATCACACTGAATAGTTCACCTGTGAGTCCATCCATCCACTCCAACATTAATGCATTTCCCAGCAGATGGTTTGAGGCAAGCCTCTTACCTGTCCATCATGGCACTCTGAGGGCAGGCTGTCGGTGGGAGGACATACCACCTGGCTGGTAACTCATTTGAGGCATCCCGCAGGGTGGAAAAGTGATGTTTATTGAAGCCACGCTCCGAGAAGAGCATTCATTCGTCATCAGCGTAAGAATGTTGGCTGACATCAGCGAAAGGGAAGAAGCCAGGGCACACGCTTCACCTTGGTGATTCATCTTCCACCGAGACTGCTTGGAGTGGGAGACGTCCACAGGGCACAACTTGGCTGGAGAGCCCTCAGAGCTCCAGCACCATGAGTCTTGAAAAGACTGGCTGCCTGGCTGGCTGGCTGCCCCCTGGCAAGCTGTAGTGCTAAGTGTTATTACACAGGTGTAACGGCAGCTATATGTTCAGAGACTGGACTCCAGCACTCCCTGGAGATCAGAGTAGAGAAAATAGAAGAATTTTCCAATGATTTCCACTCAGAGGGCTTTATAAATGCTTATGGCTCCAATTGTCTTTGGTATTCTTGAACGATTTTTTCTGTTATTATTCTATTCATGTGCTCCCCCTCCCCCTGCCAATCGGATGCAGCATCAACAGGATGAAACTTAGCTAAGTTGATCTAATGACTGTTTGATGGATTGATGAAAGTGAAGACAATAGGATTATTAAGATGGAACATTGCTGTTCAATATCCATCACTGAGCTTGATTACTGTCAGTAAAGCTTGATAAATCTACTAATCATATGATGACGCCACTGGGCCACGGAGGCATCACAGGCTGGTCATAGTTCATAGATCATAGGTGAAAGGTTCCTCAGGTGATATAACCTGTCCTGGTTTGTTCATACACAGTTCAATGTATGTAATGCGCGCCCCTTGTGTCAGTTTTCCTTACTTGTAACATTTTCCTCTGAACAGCATTAAGATGTGAATTGCTTTTTTATATATTTCCTATTAGAACCTATTAGGGTTTTTGCTGTTGTCATTTAATGCATAATGCTTTTGTGATGTCTAATTCCAGCTTGAATTATCGGTGTCATCATGTTTTGATGTTTAATTGAGAGAGGTACACACTTCCAAGACACTCTTGGTGGGGAGCAAAAAAACAGTGTGCAGATTCTGTTTTCTGCCATCATGCTTTGATATGAAATTGAAGCGTCTATCAGGTAAATCAGTGCAATTTTGAAAATGCAAGTAGAGCAATGAGATGCATTATTTCAAGTTTCATCAAAATTCAAGCAGTGGCATCAGAGATATGAATGACACATGAGCGACAAAGCAAACATACACAAAGTAAGTAGTGGGTTGGCAGACGCGGTGCTTCGAAACATACATTTATTTTATGCAGCCATGATCAGCCAAAAACTGGATATGTATTATCAACCAATTTTCAATTTGCAATAGACTGGCTTAGTTCAGTAGCAGATCCAACAAGACTAAGAGTCTACAGCCATGCTAGCAGCTCTGTGAGGCTGTATTTAGGCACAGGGGTGCTTTGAGCTAAATGCTAACATCAGCATGCTCTCAATGAAAATGATAACATGCTGATGTTTAGCAGGTTTTAGAATGTTCACCATCTTAGTTTAGAGTATTAGCATGCAAACATTTGCTAATTCGCACTAAACACAAAGTACAGCTGAGGATGATGGGAATGTCATTACCTTTGCAGGTATTTGGTCATACATCAAAATGTTAGACAAATTGAAATGTTGACCTGATGATGGCGCTAGATAAAAAGTAAAGGGATCACCAAAGTGATTACAATTCATCCTGAGAGGAACATGAACATCTGCACTGACATTGCCATCCTTGGCTAAAAAGAGTCAATGGTCTGTTTCCTGAATTCCTGACTAAGCTTTGGCTCTGATCAGTAGTCACTGATCATTAATTTCTCCTGCTATTTATATGTTTCAACAGCTCAATGAGGCACAGTTTCCTGAAATTAACTAATTAATTAAATTAATTTAGGTCTTGACCCATGTTGCTCCACATCAAATGACCTCCAAAAACCTTTGAGCCACCCAGCAGCAGCTTTATATCCAGTATTGGAGTCACACAAGGTGCATCGGACCACCTTTCTGTCATCTCTAATAGCACCAGCAGCAGGTTGCATGTCTGGAACAACAACTGAGATCTGGAGACTTTCCCAGACTCAATAGTCGGTGGCCTCTGCCACTGTCAGCTTTAATAAACACATACAGCAAAAAACACAGACGAACTGCTCAAATTAAAGCTCAGTGGCTTCAGAATGCAATGCATTTGCTAACCCTGCACTGTAAACACTACAGCAATGTGTACAGTAAAATCAAGCTCCTCTCCTGAGATAATACAGACTCCATTAGTTCTTCAAAGTTTTATTGCTATCTAGAGATCCCTAAATATCTCTCTAAGGCACATATTTATTTTAATCAGCCTCTGCTGTCAGGAGAAAAAAACGTTTATTCACCAATGATGCCTGCATGCATAATGCTGTCACCTTGGCACTGGTGCCACCTTGCAATAAAACAGGCAGTGAAGCACCGGGCACAGTGGGTTTAGCTGGATGACATATTCTGCCAGTAAAGCACATTTGTTTCAGAGAACAGGTATTTAGGGGGATGTTGGAGAGTGGAGAAGTGAAGACTGGTCTGACCAAGCTCATTAAACCCACTTGGTGTTCTTTAATGTAAATCTGATGTCAGCACTTAGTCCGATGTCTCCGTGCAGAACCTGAGTGGATGGATGCCACAGTGCTTAAACTGCATACCCCTTTAGACACAAAGCTTCTCATATTATAGTCTCCCTGGTTGTAGGGCGCACTGCAACAAGACACCATGCTATTTCAGTTCAGGCTTTGAACTCACACCGATGCTCAGTGTACCTCATTATAATGAGTGTATGGGATTTTGGGTCAAGGCAGATGAAGTGATACACATAAAAAGAGAAAAAAAAGTAATTACCCAGAGTGTTAAGAAATTGAAAGTGGCCTGAAGGCCTGCTGTAGCACAGAAAAAATACATTTCTACTTGACTTTATTTGACTCTGAGCACACTGACCTCAAATATGTAAATACTGCGTGGACACATAAGTGAAGTAGTCTGAAATTATCAGTAAACAACTTTACATTATGTGGTTTAGCAGGATCCATACAACACTAAAGTGGAGTGTCTGTTGATCCTTTGTAACATGTTGCCAAGGGTATAGTGTGCTATGACACCACAAGGCTTTACAGCTATACAGTAGTGCCTGCATCCATCTGCTCCATCCTACGCAGTATGATCCCATGTGATGCTGTGGACTGAGAATATGCAGCTGACAGCTGGCAAAACCTGCACTCAACTTTCCCCCCCTCAAAAACTGGCTTAAGTAAAATCATAGGCCTTCTGAATGTATTATGCACATCTGTGAATTTCTTAGAGGAACTTTAAATATAGTAAAACACTTAAAAACAACAGTAAATAGTAAAAGTACACACAAACACACACACACACACACACATATATATATATATATATATATAGTCAATAGGAACTTATTTTATTTTTAAATAAGGTCTAATAATAATAATAATCTTAATGTGTACCTGCATATAAATTCGCCCTTTCGCCCAGAGTCATATCCTTAATTTGTTAAATCAACATTAAACTGACTCATGGAGAAACCACTGATCCCCGCAGCCTCATGTGCATTTAATTTTCTCGCAGCTCTTCCCCCCTACCGGCGATTACCCACGTGGGTCTCGTTAATCTGACAGACTGCACATGTTTACTGATTTCTATCAGAATATTCGTGCCTGTTGCTGTCCTGCCTTGCCAGCGGAGGAGAACACCCCTCTTATCATTTAAAGAAATCAAAGGACACCACATTTTAAAACGATCCCAGATGCAACAAGACTAGGCTTTATGTGGATAAGGAAGTAAACCAACATTTGTTTCTCTTTCACTTGATCCTGTACAGTCAGAGGAAGTAACTTTACCGGGAATCAGACAATGTAAGGATTTGTTTCCAGCGCTTTCTTTCAGCCGACTGCAGAGAGTCACCCAAGCTTACCTCGGTGCGCACCGGAGGGGGGAGCAGAGTGGACGGCCAGAACCTGCAACTTTGCTGAAATGATGCTCAACTTTCCCCACCGTTCATTGTTCCCAATTGTCGCAGTAGCTGTTCTTACAGCTGTTAAAGGTGAGATTTATGACTGCTGTGGACGAATGGCAAAATGCTTTCTGATTTTTATTTATTTATCGGTCTTAATCGCTTCATGTGTGTTGGAGCAGACCCAAAGAACGTCTTCACACATGCGGCAGTAACTGGGTTGGAAGTAGCTTAAAGGCTTCAGCTGTGTTTACAAGGGAACATTAATGAAGATGAAATGATTATATATGCTCTTGTATATGCTTTGATGATCTAAACTCACACACAAATTGGATACAAGATTCGCCTTATTGTAACCCCCTTATTGAAGTTAGGATTCTGATATATGTACAAGATGGGACAGCATCCTTTTAGTCTATTATTAGCACTGTAAACAGGCCCAACTGATAGACTATGCAGTTGTCATGTGCATTAGGAGGTCTTTGAGAAGTGAGCCTTAAAAATATAGAAACAGTTTAGAAAATGTTCACATTGGGAATATAACATTTTTTGTTGCATGATGTGTTCAGGGGACTGGCTGTATAAGGATGTAGGGCTGTGTTTTTTTTCCCCTATTTTTTTTTTTTAGGGTTTTATGGTTACTACACATGCCCTCTGCCCATTTCATTGTCCCTCTGTCTAAATGGAAGTGACAGCATGCTCTCCAGTGTGCATCGGGAAGCCTCATCTGTGGGATTAAAGAGGCCTGAAGCTGAGGTTGCACAGCTGTTTCTCTGGTTGTTTAAAGATAACCTGCATTGGGAGCTCTGAAGTCAGTGAGCTGTCTGTCTCTCTGTGATACCAATATCATGCGAAAGACTACTTTCCGAGATTGCCTGGGTTTATATCTGCACATGATATGTGTGTGCATTTTTCAGTATACATATGTGGGACTGCTGTATTTCTGCTAGTGCAGGACTCAGCTGTGCAGCTGTGTTCTTAATGCATGTCTAAGTGATAGAGTTCAGCCTTTGATATCTTCTCTGCTTGGGCTCCATGAATATGCATAGCAGCCTTATCTTTCAGTCCAGTCACAGATGTGCCTGTTGTGTCAGCGAGCCCCTCTGAGGTTGAACATTTATAATAGTAGTTTAAATATTTAAAATAATTCATTTTTCATCTAATGTCACAAGTCAAGATAATTCAAGGAATCCAGCCAGGACTCACCAAATTAATATCTGATCAATAAATAATATGTTCACTGATGTACAGCATCACTGCTGAGGCTTCATTCAAAAACTTTAATTTTTTAATGTTTGTCTCACAGACCAGTGTTTGCTAGCAACATGTGAGTGTGTGAGCATTACCTATAATCATCATCTCAGTGTGAATTATGTCCTTTCCCAGTCAGCTTATGGTCAGACATGTTGCAGACTTGTTTTGAACCTGACTGAGGATTATTTTCCTCTTTGTGTTTTATTATTTTATTTTCCTCTTCATTCCATTCACTGTTTTGATACACCTGCTATGTGATCGTTGCCAGTTAGTATGAGGATATACAGTATTTTAACAAGATAAAACAAAGTCAGCATTTAGAAAACTTTTTATTTTAATTGATTTCTTTATCCTACTGTATCAAACTTGCTAGGATTTGGAATCAATTCCCTCGATTATGATGTTTTATCTATTAATTCCTGTTTTGGCTAAAAGCCAATAATTGTCTAAAAGTGGAAATCTCAGATTTGGATCATCACCAAAATCTAATTAGGTGATCTTTGGCCTAGGGCCTAGATGTTCACCAAATGTAAAAGAAATCCATTCATGGGATATAAAAGGTCTGTTCTGTTAAAATTCAGTAACAACAGCAGTAACACAGTATCCTTTAGTGAAGATGATAACCCCAGGATTCCACCGGGCATGGCTGTGTTGCATTACGGCTGCGTTGCGTTACGCAGCAGATGCGCCGCAGCACGTCCCAGAAGCGGCTCTCCGCTCTTATGGAGCCAACTAAAGGTCATGTCGAGATTTTTTTTGAGGACTACTTTTGCATTCCCTCGCAATATGTTTTGCGTTACCTTGCAATATGTTTTTACCTCGCAATACTTTTCTTCTTTCGCAAAACATATTGCGAGCCATGGCTTTTAGGGGGCTCCGTAGCTCCGCAGTGAATACGCCTTGAGTCTATTTTTGATGGAAGCCGCGTCAAACTGGACAGAACAGATGAACTGGACAGGAAGTCAGACACAGAAACGGCATAGAGAATCCGGTGCAACCCGGCGTAAGAGTATCATAAAATGTCAGTTTGTTTAAACAAATTAAATTAAATGTTTGTTCTGATAGCCCCAGGTTGACAGTTATACAGCAGGGAATAGGAAATAAAACACTGGTGTTCAATTGGATCGCCTATGCATTATGTTTTATTTTACTTTTGGTTTGCCTTAGTTCTGCAGATATGCAAAAATCATGTGTACCAGCCAATATCTATTTTGGCCTGTAATATGAAACTCCCTATGGCATCAGTCTGATCTCTGGAATCTATAACACAGTTTCCGGTGTGCTTTTCTGAATACTACATTTTTAATATCAACTCTGACATATGAATTTTTTCATAGATTTTCCCTTTGCCTTCAGAAAGAAAATTGATTCACATATAGATGTATTCATGAAATATGGTTTGAAAATCAGAAAAGAATGATATATCACTAAGTCTTTGTTGGGGGGACTTACGTTTGCCTTTTTAGATAAGTTATTTTTGGAAGGTAGGGAAAGTCAAATTCACACATTAATTCTGGAGGCCTTCAACATGGAGGATGGCAAATTACGAAGTGTCTTTGGCAGGAGGAAGTGGGAGCTGTCACACACAGCATCCTGTTGGGAAAAACAGTCATCTCACAGATGAGACGAGGGGCTTTTTACCACTCAAACATTCGCCATTCCCTTTGCTGCATCGCATAGTAGTTCGTGAAGAGTGGAAAAATATAATTTCTGTTGAAGGACAAGTATAACTGACACTTAAGAATGCCACTTAAGAGTTATACACTTAGTATTCCTCTGTTTTAGTGCTAGAAATGATAACTACAATAAACAATATAATGTGTTTAATTCCCTGAAATAATCATTTAGCAGAATGGACATTTAATCAGCGACCTGTTGATTTACTATAATGGTTACCATCTGGTTACATTGTATGAAATGACACTGTATGGTCTTTTCCAATCAATCCAACTACACTGAATGCCATCATTAGATTGTTAAATCTGCACTTCATGATACCTAGAAGTGAATGACTTTGGAGGAATAGTGTGTCGGTTTTCACAGTGGATCGTGTGAATAGTCTCTTCAACTTTTACAGACAGGTGAAGCCAGGGTTTGGAGTCGCTTGAAAGGCAGTATGAGCAAAAATGTGCTTAACATAAAGCTGTTAAATAATTTAATTGCTCTCCTCTTTTTCAGTGCAGGAACTACATATGGAAGTTTGCCATATTTGCTGCATCAACAAGTCATTGCCTTTACCCTGAATCTCACCGCCCTTGGTTCCTCGAGATGACCAAACTGCCCTCACCAATTTTTCTGGCTCCCTCTAGCACTCAACTCATCTCCTTTCTCGACATTTTGTGTTGTTTCTCCAGCCATGATCCCTTTGTCAACCCTTCATCTTCCCGCCATGCCCATCAAATGTTCTCAATTAAAGTAACTGACTGATTTTGTAAGTGGCAACTGTGTGCATCTTAATAGCAGTTTTAAAACGTTATACTGAAATGTTGAGTTTAAGCAGTGGTAGAGTAGTTATTGCACTAATCTCTCTTTCTAAATTCTCCCATCCCAGTTGCTGAAAGTCAGAACGTTGCTAAGGACATTGGGACATCCTCCACCCCATCTCCAATTTATCCCACCATCAACTTTCAGGTCCTCAATGTGGACCACGTGTTTCTGAGGCAGGACAGTCCAGAGCCATCAGGGAACTCCAGCCTGAAGGCTCAGACTCAGACTTTTCTCATCACTGGTCCAGGTGCTGGGCTCCTCGAGCCAGCTGTCAATGCTTCATATGGCCCCCTGACTGTAGATGCCCCGATTCCTCCAGACCAGCTCCTCAGTAGGCGCACGATCCTGCCAGTCATTTTGGTCCACCAGGTTCGTTCCTCATCCCCTGTTGTCAAGATTCTCTTCAACATGCCCACAAAAAGTGGTATCACTGTTGGCCAAGAAAGGATGGGGTCAGGAGAAGATAATGGGAGGAAAAGCGCTGGAGCCATGGTAAAGGATGGAGCTCACTGTGTGACGGCTTACGCCTTCTGGGAGACGAGGGAAGTTCGTGGGGCATGCCTGGTGTCTCCAGGTGGATTCTGTGTGGCACATCTGAGGCCAGAACCCGCCTGGTTCAGCTCAGCCAGTCGATCAGGCAGCTCTAGCAGGGAAGCAGGAACAACCGAAGGAATTAAGAGGCTTCAGGGGAACCTTGTGGAGGTCTACTTCCAGAGTCGGAGGGATCAAACAGGCCAGTGTACCCCACAGGATAGCCTGCAACGTGTAGGAGTGGGAAGAGGAAGAGACTCTGGGGGATCAGGGACACCGATGAGGCGGATAGGAAGTGTCAGTCTGCTCAGAACTCCACCAGGGAACCCCACCTTTTTTCGACTGAGGCTGGGGGGCGCCGTGGTGATCCAGACCTCTTCCAAGCCCCTGAAGACCACTGACGTCGCAACTTTCTATGTCTTCCTGGCTAGCACATCTACCCTGGAAAATTTCACTCTCAGGTGAGAGATCTTCATTTTTTTCTTTATCAAGCTGCTTTTAAAGGAATTGTTTGACATTTTGGGAAATAGGCTTTTTCCCTTTTTTGTTGATTTTTATAAGCAGTTGCGGTTTAACGGGGGGTTATGTGCCAGTTTCTTGGCCTTGAGCAGAAATAGTTCGGCATACAACTTACCTGTCAAACCATAAAACAACTCGTTTTTACATTTTTGTTTTTGTACAGATTAAACAAACAAGATATAATGCCAAGCTAAGATAACTGGCTGCTGGCTGTAGCTTCATGTTTACCAGACAAACATGAGAGTGGTTTCAATTTTCTCATCTAACTCCTTTTAAAGGGGAACACAATATCGCATATTCCTGGGGAGCTTTGTAGACATACAGTGTATAAAATATTTATGTTTTATTGTACTTGTTAACTACTCTTTAATTTTCTTGAACTCACCACAGTTTGGATATGGACTTGCCCTCTAGTGTTAGATTTTACACTGGCCTCTGATAGTGTAGGTACATATTGTAGAGCTGTTTTTTAAGTACTTTCGTGCACGTCCAAGTCAGATCTTTAGTCATTTGAGTTCCGTCAACATCCTAAGTCCTTCAGGGGGAGTCCAAGCCAAGTCACAAGTCTTCTTGAGCAAACTGCAAATCAAGATGTCTTTCAGGTCTCTGTATGCTAACACTTCAAAATCGAAGTTCACTTCAAACTTCACAATCAAAGTTGTGTTTATAGTGTTTTTCACATAACTGAGACTAAGTAATTTCAATGTAAAGGCCTAAACATTAAATATTCAAAGTGTGTGGCTAAACAAGTTATTACTTGATATACTAGTTACTTTACTTTTTTTTAAATAAATCTTTATTAAGTTTTAACAAGTTAAATACAAAGTTTTACAAAAACACAGCATGAGTTGTAATTTACAGAGAAAGTAGTTACTTTACCAGGTCAAAACATGATACTTGCAACTTTTGCTCATGCTGCCAGATTTGGATAGCTATTTAGCTAGTCTGTAAGCAATAGATGTCAGTGCTATAACCTGTATCTGCTGTTTTGGTAGAGAATAAACTAATGTTACACTGAACCAGAATAACCACATACTATAGTATGCCAACATCACATTTGGCCCTACATAACTAAATAAAGCAAGAGGTTATCTTAAAATGCCATTCCCAGACAACATTATAATTATTCAACTATGTTGCTGAGTTTGCAGAGGGCAAGAGTTTAGGAGGAGTCACATAAAATTTAATGGTCACTGAAACATGTGAAGCAGAAAAAGAGACTGAAACCAAGTTGAATCATTATGATGTACAGTATATTTGAGCATCTTCATGAAGGATAAGCTCCATGCATTTAAATGGTTACTTAAGGCACTTGAATACTGATGGGGCTTGCCATCAAGGCTATTCAGTAAAATGCTTGAGCGCCAACATGACTTGTGTTGTCTGCCAGTTTCACTGGCTTCATAAATTACTGACATGTTATATCCTGTCTACTTCACCTTTTCAGTTAGTGGGGGAGTTATGGAGAGCACTCTTCCATAAACAGGGAAATAATTGGCAAATGATTCACTGGTTTTCATATCTCAACATCCCACTAACATTTCAACAAGGTTCTCTGGGTATTTGACTTCATAAATAATGCATCTATTTAATGGAGCAGGAAAACAAATAACTAAAATCTTCCTGACTCCTTTGGGTAAAAGTAAACTTAATATAAAAGCAGCCCTGTCACACCGAAACACACAGTTCAATCTGTTTCAAAGTTTCGACTTGCTGCCTTTTGATGCACATCACTGAGTGGAGTAAAATTGTTTTTTATCTGAATGCTTCAGATCAGTAAAGTGTAAAGCCATCACAGTTTGGTTTGTGTTTCCAGTCTTTACTCAGCTTAATGATTTTGTTTGAAACGCAAGACAAATTTCACTTTAATCCCATGATTTAGTGATATCATGCCGCAAACAACATACCAACCCTGCATTAATCTGCAGCGGTATGCGGGCAAAGGAGAGGAATGTTAAGATATGTGTATTAATCCATGGGGCACATACAGTAGTTAAACCTGTGGCTGTGTGTCAGTCAATCCCAGTGCTCCTCTCAAGTATCCGACTTTCCAGACCATCCACAAACACAAACATGCTTACACACACACAAACACACAAACTAAGTGACCTGAATGTAGCTCTGCTAGCATTGTTGAAATCACGTGAGTAAGAGTTGGTAGAGAGACGCTGACCCTTTAACATCTGCTGTTGTTTTGACTATTTGGAAGGATTTACAACTTCTCCACCTGAAATTCCCCAAACTCTGACTCACTGACCGTACCGCTAAAGTTCCTCCAGTCAGGTCAGTGATTTCAGTCCGTGTATTTCTGACCTACTGCCACATCCAGAATGAGATTGGACAAGAAGAGGGGACTGAGTCCAGCAGTTAAGTCCATGTGAGGGCTAGCTCTGAGGAGCTTGGCAAAGTGATTGATTCCTCCTGAGGAGAAATCCCTGCTCTGCTTCACTCTTTGGCCCAAGATTGAGTCCACTCCAGCAGGGTTAGGCCAGATAATCTGTGGTCCTGATTGAAAATGCATCAAGAGGTTAACCCTTTGGGGTAGAGATGATCTGGGCTGACTGCCAGATTAACTGTTTGTGTGTGTGTGTGTGTGGTTTGCAAAGCCATCATAACCACCTGTGAAGCGCACAGGCAGCTTGTAAACACAACATTTGTTATTAAAAATCATCTATTTTCAAAATTGTCATACATGGCGTTACAAACATTTCATCTGATTGATTATCAAACATTTTTTGAGCTCACAAAAAACAACTGGTAAAAAACAACAGTAACAGGTCAACATCAAAAAGTGAAAATATACAATATTGAAGTATGAGCAGAATTTGTCAAATTCAATCTGAAACCAACAAAAAATGCCATGTCCACAAACAACACATTTATAGAAACCCTCCTCCATTTCTTCTGCATGAATGGCTAATCAAATAAACAGGCAAACAACAGAGTTGGGAGCTCTCCAGCTTTCACATTTTTGAAGAAAGAGATTGACTGACTTTGGTAAAACAGCAGTGAAGAATTTAGTTTACAGGTCGATATCCATCCTGTCCCCCACCCGTGGTCATGAACTGTGGGTAGTGACTGAAAAAGACAAAGAGCGAGAATAGAAGTGGCCGAAATGAGGTTTCTCTGCAGGGAGGCTCGTGTCTGCTTGTGGGTGAGAGAGTCAGTGATCCAAGAAGATCCTGGTTTTGAGTTACTGCTCCTCCACACTCAACAGGAGCCAGTTGAAGTGGTTTGTACCCTCTGGGAAGGATGGTCATCAGGTGCTGTTGTCATTGTGATGCTCAGCTGGACAAGCAATAAGAAGATGAGTTACTGGATGTAGGTAGTTTGGTTAAATTGTGATATGCCAAAAATAAATTTCAAACTTTGGATTGATCTCTGTAATAAAATCAATGTTTATATTTATAGTATTTCAAAAATTCATTGAAATTGTACATTGAGACGGAAATGTGAATATTTGAAGTCTGTGTGTCTTTTATTCAGCATTTGTTGAATTGTCAGCGTGTGTGTGTGTGTGTGTGTGTTGTCTGTGAAACAACTCTGACCTTGACGCTGTCTCAGTATTTATTGAATAGTCTTGTTGCTGTTTGATTACAAATCAGTATTCCTAAGTGTGTGTATTTGGACGTGTGGGAGTTCTGACCATGAGGGCATGCATACTGACCCTTATTCTAGTGTGAATACATTGTGTGTGTGTGTCTTTCATCTGCCAGTTTTAATGCTCTTCAACTAATTGAAGACTGTTTTGTTGCTGAAATGACAAACTACAGGTTGTTAAAACAGAAACAGACAGCTTGTTTGCTGTAAAATGGCAGGTTGCCTCTCTAAACCATTACTGGGCAGAAAATATGTAGAAAAATAACCGTTTCTACAATGATTTCCAAGTATATTATGCTAATCTACGATTACTCAGAATCTTTGCTATCACTATCAGACCGTGAAGTGGCTGGGCTAGAGGGCTGCTGCTAGAATGTAGAAAACTGACACTTCTACTAAATCCTAAATTTTTGTCTGAACATGCTGAGGGCAGGAACAGAATTTGTAGTAGACATAATGAAGGTGTAGATCTGGTGTTTAATGGTACTGTATATGTCTTTACCTTAGCATTTGTTTTTTAGTTTTGCTTTTTGCTTTTGTTTCGTTTGGACAATAAGCATCCT
Source organism: Siniperca chuatsi (assembly GCF_020085105.1). Lineage (NCBI taxonomy): Eukaryota > Metazoa > Chordata > Actinopteri > Centrarchiformes > Sinipercidae > Siniperca > Siniperca chuatsi. The sequence continues at coordinate 15,811,278 of NC_058059.1, forward strand.
TTCATGGCCCCCCGTTCTGACATGGACGTCATACATCATCCCAAGTTTTGGTGACTTTAATCCAGCGGCATTCACAGTTTGCAAACCTAATACAACACCTCATTGAGGTTGAGGTTCTTCAAATTATTCTTGGCATGAATATCCTGCTGATAAAGCTGCAGGAGCTGAGTGATGCTCTTGAGTAAGCATGGGCTGAATTCCCTCTGGAACATTTCCAGCACCTCGTTGAATCCCTGCCATGAGGAAATTGGCTTGTTTTGGAAACCCACGAAGCTCCCACCCCGTAGCTAGGTGTCTGTGTGAGTGCAGATTAGTGAATCATTGCATTTTTAACGTGGATCAGAAGCGTTTCATGTCCCATGTATCTCTTTTCACCTTATGACTCAAATAACTGCTCTATGACGCTGTTCAATGAGATTTGATGCAATAATTTAGCAGAGGGACATCTGCTTTAAAAAAACAAAGGATTGTTGGACCTCCCGGTCTAGTCCATTCACATTAATTATAATAAGCGTTCTATCTCTCCTAGCAGAGTGCTGTAAATGTGTGTCTGAATCAGACATCTGATTAACTGATTCCCATTTCTCCCCAGGGCTAATAGGAATAAATACCCCTGCTAATTCTCAGTCTGCCGGCAGCCTGCGACACATCAGTCTGTCGGTGACTCACCTTGTTGGGCACAACATGAACGACTAAACACACAAACAATACATAAACAAAACATGTGTATGTATGCACAGAAAATGCATGCTTTTGCAAGCAAATGCACACAATCCATAGCACCCTCCCACGCCCTCATGTTTCCTTACCAAGACAACAGATACAAAGAACTGCAAAACATCTTTTATAAAAGCTTGGCTCTGTTTCAGTCTTGTCGTAAATCCAAAAGACAAAGATGGTCACAAATCAAGTATTTCTGTTCAATGTTAGAGCATTATCACATTGTATTGTACAGTGTCCTGTACAGCGCATACTGCACAATATGTGCTTGTTGTAATAAAATCTTTGTTGGTAATAAAAGAAACAAAAACTAAGTACAGCACAAAAAGCTTTCTTAAGTCTTTTTCTTTACTCAACTCACATTAAACCTGAGATAGTCAATGAGACATCTCTCCCAAAGAGCATATGGATAGAGTTCAATTCATGCTTTGCACTAACTGGACTATGTATGTGTGTTTCTGTATTTACTGCAGGGCAACAGTAAAAACGGGCCTGTCATTCAGTGCAGCGCGACCCAGTGACTCTGCGCTGTGGGACATCGTAGTGGAGCCTGGCAGAGGAGCTACTCCCAACACTGTCTCTGTTGTCTGTCAGAGGAAGGTTGCTGTCACTGCAAAGAGGTCAGTCCACTGCATCTGCAGTACATGCAGTGCACAGTGTTAGAGGTTTTTTGTTGTGTTTTGTTCTTTCCCTACACATAAAATATTTTTTATCTTTCAGGAGTTCTTCGGACAAAAAAACATCCTGTCTGACCACCTCTACAGACACTTAATGTCTAACACTCATCTCCAAACTACAGAATATTACAATGATACTGCAGGAACAAGAACATTTCCCAGCTGTGTTTAGTTTTCATAGGATGGGGCACAGCAATGCTCGAAAATAATAGATAGATAATTGGGACATTTTGCAGTTCAGGAAAAATCGACTTTGTTTGACTTAATGCAACTCAGTTCAACTTAGCTTACTCAGTTCCTTTGTTTTTCTATATATTTTCTTAAAATACTTTATAGTTCCCATTTATTACAATGATTACCTTACAAAAGAATCACACAAAATCACAACTGTGTCTGCCACCACCCATCACCCCTGCACTCCACAGAAAAACACATATACACCTGTTTATACTACCTTATACAGAAAAGAAACAAATGAGTTAGTATAAAAGTAAAACATTATGGAAAGAAAGACAAGAGAAAGAGAAGAAATATCAGGTGGAAACGGCTTAAAATTATCTTCAAATTTATAATCCTGGTATCTTGTACTCTCCTTTTTCCTCTCCAAATTCATATAACTATGGCATCTCAAATATATTCTCTCAATCTATACTCCCAGATCTGATCTTAATTCAAATAGCTAGTCAATTAGGAACTTCACTTACTTCCATTAGTTATCATCTCCATTTTGTAGGATCACCAGTTTTACTCTCCAAATTGCTTTGATGTGACTAAAATAAATTGTAAATGAGACATTTCAACAGTAGCAGTATATAAAAGTGCTGCTGAAGTGCTTGCACTTCTATTGACTTAATAGTAAATGAATATTCATTTCATAGCACTTTCACTGCTTGATTTACCTGATACACCCCAGTTGATTACAACAGTTTTGCCTGATGTTGTTGGTGGCACACACTAACAGCCACCTCTGCCCAGCAACCTCCCACCCACACAGGCACACATCGCCTGCTGTCCGTCCGACCCACTTATCCGTAATCATCTATAATCACGGCTACGTTATCCAGGCTTAAGCGCTTGCACGTTCAAAAGGGGGAGATTAGGAAGGAGAGATATTCTAAGTTGCGACCCTTTATACTGAGCTCCCACTAGGACACACACACAAACAACGCATGCAAGCATACACACACACACACACGCACATGCACACACACACACACACACACACACACACACACACACACACACACACACACACACACACACACACACATCCACATATACTCCAACCTCTGCTTTCAAGTGATGAAAGTCCCCCTTAATAGATGGATTTCCAGGAAAAAGGGGCATTAACCCCTTCTGTGTTTCTCTGTCTCGCTCTGACGCAGCCTTGCACAGTATTTTCAGTGAGAATCCTTTCAATCTGTTTAAAATCTGTTCATTTTATTTAAGAAAATAAAGGAAGATAAGGACCATAGCAAAGAAATTAATTGGATTTAGTGTGGAACAAGTTAATTTTTCATGCATTCAGGTCTACTTGCCCATGACACGCATGACTTCAGGCATGTTGTAAAGGTACAAAGACACAGATGAGACATTAACTTTTTACATCCTCCAATATTTCAACAGAATTACTATTTTCTAATTTTGTCTGATTGTACATTTGTCATATGAAGTTCAACTTCTAAGGAGATTGTAAAGTGTGTTTTGCCTTTTTTTCATCTGCCTTTTATTTAGTGGCCTAGAGTCCCACACATAACCTCATAACGCCCCCTTTCAATTCATTTATGGTACACTTCATTCCCACACTGCATCAGTCCTTGAATTCCTTTTGATAGAGCATGAATATTTGTATGTGTTCATATGGATATGTATGTATATGTTTGTCTAGTTGCTGCTGATTTCAATATTTGTGACCTTTTTTTTAAAATGTGAGATTTAGCCACGTGCTGTAGAGGTTCATTGTTTTGCTTTATGCAAAGTTTTGCTCCACTTCAAAGTGCCACAGCTCCATTCACATTCACATTTTCCCTTTGATCTGTTCCTTCTGGCAGGTATGCCTACACACTCTCTACAGCATCAAATAACATCACATGCCATTTCTTTGACAATCCTTTGACCAGAATACTTGGCTCAAGTCTCTGCCAGCTCGCTTAATCTTCCTTCCACACTCTCACCTTATTCTTCCATCTGCTTATGGAAATGAGACCTCTTGTGTATTGCGTTCACTGGTTCAAACTCTACAGTTTGTTTTTCACAAATTTCAGAGTAATTTCTATCTTTTTCATTTTCATAGGCAGTGTCTCTCCAAGGAACCTGGGAGAGTACACACCTAATCTCAGCTCCTTCTGCATTGAAGCATCTTTGTCTCTTGACACCAGACAGACAAAAAAGTCAAATATGACAGTTTTCAGAGGTTTAATAACAAATATTCAGCAGGATTAGATTTCTGTTGGATTTCTAACTGACTGGAATGACACCTGTTTGTCTTGGTCATTTAACTGCATCACTTCTAGTTTTACTTCTTCTGGACAAATTAAACCCAAATATTAGACTAATTTAACTTTAGATAGCGTGCTAACAATATCTTAACACTCACCAATATTACCCTCCAAATGAACACAGTTAAACTTATTTAGTGGTGATTTTGATAAAACTTGAACTGTATATGGGCAGAGACTAAGTGGTAGTTCATGTTTCATTGCTCTCCACAATTGAACCCCTGATTTAAATTCCATTTAGTTTAGTTTTCATCATTCATTTTCCTGTAATATATACAGTATAGCCACGATTTTACTGTCTCTTGAAACAGCATGGCCTATATTTACAAGTACATGTACAGAATGTCTGTTTCTACACTAGACCTGTTATTAGGAATGCTGTTTGTATTGGTTCAGTGTGAACATCCAACCCAAAACACAATATAGTTTTGATTTTAAAATATATGTCTCCAAAAAAATCAGAATGCAACCTTTAAAGAAAATGTAACTTTTTTGAAAGAAGAAATACCTAATTCTTCATCCTACAAATGAAACATGGACTTCGTAAACATTAAAGCCACCCTCGTTCAACTAAATGCGCTTACATATGGTGGCTAATGATAGCTAATGTTAGAAAAGTTCAGTCAGTTCACTGACTTAATGAATCTTTTTGACTTGTTTTACTGTTTATCATCTTGTGGCCATATTGGCCGCTGTTGGGCAAAGGTTGCCAAGGCCTGCTTTAACTTGTCTAACCATATTGTATTTTATATCACATTTTATATCTAAACAGGGGTCTTCTGGAAGTTTTACAACTGGACTTTGTGCCAAAAGATGTATCAGAGCAGGCTGAAAGTCAGACAATCTCCTGGCGTCTGGAGTTACCGGGAAACGTCAGGGATGTGGGCATAATGCGCATCTATACAACTCAGAGAGACTATATAGGGCTGGCACCTCTGGTCATGGTGAGGACAATATCTTTATTCATTTATCTACTGTTTAAAATGTGGACTTTATATATTTTTCTGCTTCTTACATATACCTTACACATAGGAACACTCCATTCCCTGCAGGGTGCATAGTAAATGATCTATTGTATCTATTGTAGTCGTATTACTCCAGATGTTTGAGGAAAGAGGCCCTATAAAGTACACAAAGGATGGGGAAGATCTGTTAATTGTAGACAGACCCTACACAAGGCCACTTGGCTGTGTCACAGGTGGAACATTAAAGTGGGGTATGTAAGGGTCTTCTACTACCTCACTCAGTTTTAATGACATTGGTATTCATTGCCTTGATAAAGAGTTTTATACACTTAACTTCCTGATGATTCCCTTGACAGTTCTATCCACACAATAATTAGTGTTTTTATATGATCTGTTCTGCCTGACATCATATCATACAAAAAGTCTTTAGAAAGTTATTTGTTTTGGCATTCAACTTACACAAATGGTAAAAATCCTCAAAAATGTGTATTCTGGTCTTACAGTTAATTGTTGCTTTTGAAAAGAATGAAATTAATATCTATTCACTTTTGTTACCAATCAATTTTTAAAATTTAGTTTTTCCTCCATGTCAAATTATTATAGGTCTGCAGTAGAGTTCGACAAGATTCAACTCACCTCTGCCTGTTTGCAAAAGACACACTGTGATCGCAGTATTATCTATGATGCATTAATATTATTTTTGATGCTTAGGCTGATTCCCTGCTGCTATGTGTACTCGTCTCAAAAACCTTTACATTTTGAAACGACCACCAGAAAATACAAGGTGCATGTGTGTCTTGGCTGTTTCATGGTACAATAGTTGACATGAATCAAACACACATTGGGGAGGAAATATATTTCATCTCAATCACAGAATTCACAAGGAGAAAAAACAACTTTTTTTCTTCTGTAACAGTGGAGTGAATAGACTTATTTCATAAGCAGGCTGTGGCTCTTTTCCTTTAATGTAAAATTAGTGTGGCTTTATATTTATAGCAGAACAAATTACTGTTACAACCACATGTGATCCACCCCGCCACTACAGACGTAAATAAAAAAAGCCGCACAACAGCAGAAAATGTACATTTATTACAATCAAGGGAAGTGAAGGAAAGCCACGGTGGCTCACAGCAAGAAGGCTGCGTGTTTGATTTTCTGACCTTTCTGTGTGGTGTTTGCATGTTCTTCCCATGATAATGAAGTCTTCATCTCCCTTTCATATAATCCTATAAAGGATTTAGCACTTTGACTCACTGAATGAACAAGTAAATGAAGGAATGACTGAACGAACAATACCAGGTCTTACCACAGAGTGTAAATATAACGCTGTTTTCAGAAAAGAAGCAGATTTAAAACAGAGCTGAACTACTTGAGCTGAACTTGATCACCACAAGCCAGATTATAGCAGAGCTTGCGGAAACATTGGACATCAAGATCTCTCAGTGTGACTCTGCCAGCGCCACAGAGCGCTGATATTGCTTTCTGATTTTGTGCCACCCCTGATCCAGTGGCTTATGTTTGGGTCAGTGTCGCAGTCTGAACTAGATCATGTCCTTTTGGAATTGCGGTCAGCAGCTGTCAAGCCGACAGAGTTCAGAATGTGAAGCTGCCGGGGAACATCTGCCGAGTGTTGCCTGATGCTTTAGTCCACAAGCATCAGGAGGAAAAAAAAAACACTGATCAACCAGAGCTTCTTACACACACACACACACACACACACACACACACACACACACACACACACACACACACACACTCACACACTGCCAATACCTATAAAAGATTAAACAGACGTTATCACAGATCTTATAAACTGGAAAGTAGTTGTAAATCCTTGTTGGAGGAGGAGTATGTATAAGAGCTAAGCTGCTGCTAAGCATTGACAAAGATGTAAAGTACAAGGTGGGAAAATGCGTTGGAAGATTAGAAATGTAATCAGGTTTAGGTGTTTGAGTGGTGATCTACTGTATGGGTGATATAATACAGTAGAGGATTTATTTTCATCCAGGTGCGTGAGTTTGTGAGAGACAGACATGCACTGTATATTATCATCATAGAGATATTATTTTTTTCTTTTTTCAAGCACATCTGTCCAGTTTGTGTGTGTGTGTGTGTTGCATCAGTGTGATTTTAAATGAATCAAGTTTGTGAGCCTGCAAGTTTTTAATCCCTGTTAGTCTTGCCAACATCCTCTGCCTGTCATCTCTGCCCTCATACAAATAGTGATGATTGTATTGTATAATGTATTAGTCAGTCAGGATATTCAAACAAGTTTCTAATGTACGGTGTGCATAAAGCCTGGCTTCTTTCTATATACTTTCACCCTTATAAGGGACTAGTAGATAGTTTTGGTTTTAGAGTAATTCTGCGTTGTTTCATATACTTACCCAGAGTAAACTTAATGATGGTGCATCTTTTTGAATTCTCTGTGTGCAGTTTGAAGTTATACTGAACATGTTGAATGATACAATCAAGTTCAAGTTAACCCATAGCTTAGCTAGTTACTTGACATCTATGGGATCAGGTAGCAGCTCCTCTCAAAGCTGTAATACACCTTCTAAAAAATTATATCCAAGACTCTATGTTATTGCTTGGAACTCTATTGTGTCTGCTGCTTTGGCTGCTGTGGTGTGAAGAAGAAGTGGACTGAATGTTTGATAAACTCAATTCCTTGCTATTTTTGCAAGTACAACATGTGGTGTAGCCGTTCATCTTTGGAAAAGTTTGATGCATTTCCCTATCTTTCATCTGCCATCCAGCAATTAAACTAAACTAGGATAATCTCAGCCTTCAACCTTCAAATGACACTAAAAACAACCCTAGCCCTCTGTCCCTCATTTTCCTTGTACATGATATTGAATAAAAGTGTGACACTGTAGCTAACCCAGACTACTAACATGCTCTTGATCTGCCCTTCTTTCTGCACAGAACACTGACATCTTGAATACTGCGGTGCTGACGGGTAAAATGGTATCTGTCCCTGTGAAGACTCTGGCTGTGGAGGCCGATGGCTCAGTCACTGATGTGTCCAACTACACCAGCTGTAGGTCTACAGAGGAGGATGTACTCAAGGTAAGCCATTAAAACTACAAGCCTAATCAGCTTGGATTGAGATGCTTACTCAACCATTTCCGTGTTGCTTGAAAAAATACATAGGAAATATTTTGGTAGAAATGGCATTTGTGATCAGGAATATACCTGATTTTTGCTCTTGAGCAATTAATTGCACTGCCAGAATTGTGAAAATGCATGCACGCTTTGTTTCATACAGCTGTAATGAAGAGTTTGTTTCCAAATTCCAACCAAAATTACAAACTATGTGTAAACCATAAATCTAAACTTTTAGTGCATGTGGTAAATTAATCATATAAGGTGAAAAACAAACAGAGATATTACATTACAAGGCTTTTCAATCGAGTTTCTCTTTAGTGCATTAGTGCCACACGACAAGTTCATCTTAAATTATGTGAAACTGATTATTCAGTATTCACTATGTATGCACACTTTACAGTATACATAAATAAATCAGTTGTGTGTGTTTTAAACAACTTTTTTTTTTTACATATATTAACCGATTCCAGCCTTTGTTTCTCTCATATTTAATTTCAGTATGAATTGAATATATCATTCAGGCCTAATTTGCATACAAAGCAAATGTTTGCTGAATGTTTGACAGTAAATAAACTGAATTTGAAGATATTGAAAAGCAAGATCCATTCTGGTGTATAACTCTAAGACATCCACTGTCACTGTGCCATCATACTCAACAGGTCCAACTCTAGTCTGTGTGTGTGTGTCTGTGTGTATGTGTGTGTGAGTGTCAAAGCATCGTGGATGAAAGCAGCCTCTTCCATATGGCATTAGAGACTGAGCTCATGATCCCACCATTCAGTCCATAAGCACAGTGATTTGACCTTTGTGTAATGGAGCCATGTTATTTTCCAGTAAGTAAGTAAAGTTTATTTCTAAAGCACATTTAAACACAGCTAAAGCTGACCAAAGTGCTGTACAAAAGAACATTAAAATATAAAGCAAAAAGTAAAAAGAAAACACAAAGAGAAACATACCAATGGCAACAATAAACAACAAGGGACAAATACAGGATTATAGACATGACAGCAGATTGAAAGATTAGTTGGCCAAAAAGGCCAGTGAATAAAAATGTGTCTTTAGCCTCAATTTTAAAAAGGCAGTGGTGGCCTAAAGGTAGGAGAAGCGAGGTTGTTGGAGGTTGTTGGTTCACTCCCCAGACCAGCAGGATAAATCTGGGCGGGGAAAGTTACCACCACTGAGGTGCCCTTGAGCAAGGCCCTTAACCCCAACCGCTCCAGTGGAGCTGCTCAGTGGCCAGCAGATCAGACTGTGGTTGTACTGGACAGCTTCCAGGTGTGAATGTGTGTAACTGTGCGAATGGGATCAGGGGCTTCCTCTCAGTTCAACTTCCCTGCATAAATAAAGGTAAAAAATCAAAAAACTGTCACCTTTTTAGTTTTAGTCGTGACAGTTGGACATACAAGAGAGATTTGTTGTTAGAACTAAGAGACCTAGGAGCTGCATGCCAGTGAATAAGGTCTGTGATATAAGATGGGGCCTGACCATTAATATCCCTGAAAGCAATCAGAAAGGTCTTAAATTGAATTCTAAATTGAACAATGAAGAGAGGCCAGGACTGGGGTTTTCAGTACCAGTCAACATCCTTGCAGCTGCAGTTTGGACCACCTGCAGGTGAGTTAATGAAGACTGAGGAAGGCCTAAATATAGGGAATTGCAATAGTCCAGTCTTGATGTAATGAAGGCTTCTCTTTCCCGTCTGTGAGAATGTTTACTGATTATCTCAGAGAAATATTTTGGCTGGCTTTTTTGGCTGCTGTCTGGTTAACCAGACGGTTTTGAAATGTTTCAAATGTAACTGAAAGGTGATCTCTCTTTCATCTCCCACTTAGCTTTCTGACACGCCTGCCTAAGAGAATGGGTTGAATCGTCCAACCACTGATGGGATTTAAGTTTGGGATGTCTATAGCTCAGTGGGGCTACAGAGTCCAGGATAGCTGAGCAGGAGGAATGGAAGAGGGAAATTAATTTATCTGGGCTCGAATGAAGCTCAGCAGCAGAAGAAATAGGTTGTGATGGCATTTCTTTGACAGGCTTCAGCAAACTGATTTGAAGTGAGAGAATTTATGTAACAGGAGTAGTAACCAGGGGTTCTGGCAGTGCACAGAGGACTACATAAATTGGCACTGAATACAATAGACATGTGATCAGAAAAACATGCATCCTCGATATTAATATTATCAATAGAAAATCTAAAAGACATAATAAGGTCAAGAGTAAACCCTAGTACATGGGTAGCTTTATTTATATGCCAAAGAAGGCCAAAATAATCCAGGATGTGTATGAGATCGTTTGCCATGGGTTTACCTGGGCAACATACATGAATATTAAAATCACTGACGATCAACAGTCTTTCATGCAATGGAACAATACGGGACAGGAAGTCGGAGACTAGAGGGTGAGTTACAGATTTTATTTTTACAGTCTGTGATTCAAATGTAGAATAGCTCCCAAAAGAAAGTGTCTGTAATTTAAAGTGCTTCTTGATAACCATAGCCACTCTGCCCCCTCTGCCAACACACCAAGGGGTGCTAATGAAGAAACAGTTTGCTGGACACAGTTCACCAAAATGGTTGACTCACCATCACCAGATCACGAGAGGTGAAAATGTCATTTAAAATGAATGTCTCATTAGACACAGACCTAGCATTAACCAGGGCCATTTTCGCCTTAAAGCAAACGACCGGTTGCCTTGACTTTTGAATGTATTCCGGTGTCATTAGACGACTCGGCAGCCACTGGCTTTGCGAATGTGAGGCTGTGTGTTTAAGTGTAGTAAGCTTAAGCGAGTGAGAAAGAGGCAAAGAGAGGGAGACTGTGTTTGTGATGATTTTCTGTATCAGTAGAGGAACTTAATCCAGTTGTTTATTGTGTCTCTGAATGGTCTCTTAACCTTCCTGCAGTCACTGACCCCTCTTAGAGCAATGCCGCTAACGGATGAAGTTAAAGCTTGAAACCACAAACTTTTATACTATAACTGCCACAAGGGTGAATCTCTATTAGGGACTGATTCACATACAGTACACAAACTCTTAGATTTAGCTACATGCTAACATAAGATTAGCTGTGTGTGAATGAAGTTAAAGAATCATAGTGTGGTTGCACAGGGCTGCACAATGAAATGAAAGTTGTAGCTCCCTTCATGCTACACATACAGAACATAAATACAAATATTTAAAATTAGAATAGAATAAAAATAAAAACAACATATACAGTTACTTATACATATATTATACAAAGGTAGTAGTATGGTAATGTGCAAAACCAGCATAACAGAAAGTTTCATGTCATGTATTCATGGTGGAGTGCGGAGGATGAGGTGGAGTTGAAGAGTCGCACAGCCTGAGGAAAGAAGCTGCTCTGAAGTCTGGTGGTACGACAGCAGATACTCCTGTATCGCTTGCCAGACGGCAGCAGGGTGAACAGGCTGTCGCTGGGGTGGGTATTGTCTTTTAGTATCCTTTGGGCTCTGCGTAGGCACCTCACTCACAGATATGACTGATGCTCGTTGGATGGGTACCAATGATGTTCTGGGCGGTTTTAACCAGCCGCTGGAGAGCCCTTCGGTCATGGGCCGTGCACATCCCATGCCAGTGTGTAATGTTTCCAGTAAGAACCTTTCTATTGCTCCTCTGTACAAGAAGTAGAATTTTGCCTTCCATGTCCATGACAGGTTCTCTGTGATGCTGATTCCCAGGAACCTAAAACTGTTCACCTGCTCCACTTCAGCTCCACTGATGTAGGCAGGAGTGTGTGTCTTTGCCTCCTTTTTCCTCCACTATTTTCACTAGCTAGTTGGTAACTTTGTCAGTTAGCAACTAGCTAAGTTTTTTGCTGAAGATAGCTGCCAAAACAAACCAAACAATGAGCTGAAAGACACTAAAAGTTCCATAGAGGAGGGGGACAGCAGAGTCGCGTAATAACTGTGGTTTGTCACTTTTACACTACACACAGTCATTGATCCATATTTTAATCTATTGATTAGTGCAGCTTTAAATGCAAATCATGTATACTTTACATTTTTAATGACCATTTAAAGTTTGGGTTTTTAGATGTATTTTATTTGCCGCTTCATGCAGCAATTGGCATCTATTCATTTCTGTCAGTTAGCAGACTCCTAAAAGTTTCTTTAGTTGTGTAATACACCTATACCACATGTTCAAAGAAAACGTGGAAAAAACTGGTTCTAGATACAATGCTCCTCATTTCTTTTGAAGATTTGAACTCTTGATACTTGAGCACTTTGAATGCTACTTGTAATTGTTTTTCTTAATGTGTACTGTTTTGTGTATGTAAATTGTGTGTTTGTTCATTTGCTCATAATATGCTATCTTGTGTACAGGTCTCTCTTAAAAAAATATATCTTGATCTCCATGAGATTACTTGATTAAATAAAGGATTAAATAAATACATTGTCATGCAAAAGTTAAATGCAACTTGATTTGAAAAGTTCACTGTTCACTGTGTTGTCTCATAATTTTCTAACTTTGACGGAAATATAGATTTTTTTTACATTACACAGAAATTAATCGAAAACAATGGAAGGCAGGGATGGTAGATAAAACATTTAAATTTCTAAAACACAGGATTTTTTGCAAAATGGGTAGCTGTGATGTAAAGTGGACTTGATGGGCCGAAACATGCAAAACCACTAATACTGGTATTTTAAGATGCAACATTCTCAATCTGCAGTAGGCCCACAACAGTGCATGTAGACAGGAGGCAAAGACAAAAGACAGAAGTGCTAAAATAATGCCCAAGGACAATTGCAGGATAAAGAACGACTTTTAAAAGTTTAAATTGTGATGTTTTTTATCAACATGTCTCATCACTGAGCTGAAAAAAACCCTCCACATGATTTAGGTGCCTGTAGAGATTAATTTTCAAGTGTCCATTGACCCTACAGTACATTTAGCTGCATTGGAGAGATGCACAAGACATCAGAGATTTTGGTCCGGACCAGTCGGCATGATGGGGAAAGGTCTTCACAGACAAGTCTCCCTCAATGTTGCCACAGGAGTTCAAGTTGACTTACCTTGGAAGTCATTCCTCCCTCTGCTTTTTCCTCACTTTTCCCGCCTCCCCCCTTTTCACCTCCCTCTCTCCAGTGCTACACTCTATATTCTCCAGTCTAGTGCCCTCCAATTACCTCTGTGGAGCCACTGGTTTGTTAAGATAAGTGAGGCGGCAGTGGAGATAGGCTTCCAATCTTAAATAAAACACACCAACTGCTGTGTCTCACCTCATTGCTCTCACTGGTGGGGACTGCAACACTCCCACCTACAGTACAGCAGTACAGGAACAGTGGTAAGGCAGAGCTAATTTGTATTCGGTAACAGTGTCATAGAGACCATGGTCGTGAATTTACATGACATAAACAGAAACATTGTGTGATTCCCTGGCCAGACTTTAGAAGTAGTGCGAAATTGATAAAATGTGTGTCTGTGTGGTTTTAGCTTATTTGTATTGGTGCCTCTGTTCCCACCTCTCCTCTCTTTCCAAATTCTTATTAAAACTTTCGTATTCATTTTCCATGGGGCTTTACATGGACAAACCTCCGCTAGTGCATGTCTGGAGAAAGTTGAATCCCAATCACTAGACGACAGTTCAGTCCCAACTCCAGTCCAGTGATTCTAATGTAATTCTGAACTTTTTAAAAAAATCCCTAAGAAAAATCCCTTTCGTGCCTAATATCAAGATATTTATAGAGTGACAGACTGGCAGAAAGAAAGGAATGCCATCTGACAGTCTAAGTTTTTGGGCCAGACTCAAACCCAGGACATTGGCCATGAGCCCCTCATTCACTTTCCTCTTTCACTTGTTGTCTTGTCTGTCTTGTCCAGGTATCAGAGCGATGTGAATACATCTATGTAAACGGGAAGGAGACTAGAGGGAAGAGCAGGGTGATGCTCAACTTCACTTATGGTTTCCTGAGTGCTCAGCTGGAGATGAGTGTATGGATGCCCCGCCTGCCCTTGCTAATCAGTGTGGCTGACACAGAGCTCAGCCAGATCAAAGGCTGGAGGGTCCCTGTTACTACAGGGAACAGGAGGTAAGGCCAGACCAGTTCTGTGTCAAACAGCTGCATTACTACACATCTTTTGTTGCTAGAGGTCCTGTTAGCTTGATTGTGAGGGTGCCATGTGAAAAAATTCATAGTTAAAAGCAAAAGTGGTACTAAGTCTTAAGTCTTGGCTATGAAGTCAAGTCCCAAGTCAAGACCAACAAGTCCTAAGTCAAGGCCAAATCCTAAACTTCGTGTTTCTAGTCCTAAACAAGTTATTATGGAACAGCAGCAACATTAGGCTAACTTTATTTCTTGCCACCTATGAATGACAAATAGCTGACATTAGACCCGGCCAATTGTTTATTGATTTTAAAAGACAACAATAAGGCTACAAAATCTTTGATACTGTCATTTTGTTGCCACACTGACTTTGATGAGGGCTCATCGATTTAATGTTTGCAAACATTAGGGCTAAGCTATAGCTGGCCAACGAACATCAACACTAGCCTAGTCCATTTACTGTTCTTTGTGAAGTTGTTTCATGTCCGTATGTGATTCTTGTGTCTCCATCTGCGATTTCTGAGCCGAATGTTATGAATGTTTTTTCTTGAACACAGTCTTGTGATAATCTGGGGTATCATATGTCGTTTTTGCGCTGGTCTGCGCCGACAAATCACCTTTCCCTGTCGGATCAATTCAAAGTTTATCACTTGTCATGAAAATGAAGAGTTGATTCGCTGCACCATTTTTTATCTTTAGACTCGGGGAGGACATTAACTCATTCCAAGTCAAAAGGTCGTCATGTGTACAAGTCATGTGACTTGAGTCCACACCTCTGGTTAAAAGGGCTTAATATAAGAATTTGCAGTAAGAATGAATACAAGAGACTCCTACATTTACATGCCTCTTCTAGAAATATTTGTCGTATTTGGTGTTTCCTGTCAAATTAAATGTGTTTTAAGTCTTGTTTTCATATGTGAGCAACCAATCACTGGGTTATGCAGTTGACCTTGTAGAAATAGTTAAAAGGAGAAAGATAGCTGTGCAGGAAATCTTTGTCATTCTTCTGTGTCTTTGTGATGTTTATAATAATCCGTTTTTGTTGACACAGTGTCGGAGAGATGTGGATGTATGGTAATTTTTCGTTCGTTAGTGGTGGTTGAATTGGTTTACAGCATACTGAGAGGTGTGTTTCTAATATCCGTCTGTACACTTTATATGTAGTCAGCCACAAAAACATCACATCTTTGTTTGGTGGATTAATGGGTAGGACACTGCAGAGGCAACACAGTTGCCCTGGAGATAAAGGTTAGTGGGATTTCACTCAATACTTACAGTAAAGTCATTATTTTTCACTCAGTACTAATGACGTTGGCCAACTGATGGGCTGTTTTCTCCAGTGTAAAAGCTCTCTGGGGCTTTCATTTTCCAAAACATTCAATACCGAGCTCCGGACACAAAAAGTTACTAGGTCAGAGATGTGAATTTTCAATGGTGATTGTAAAGGCCAGTCTCAGCTCATGATGAAAAACTGAATGACTTTTCTGTGCCATGCCTGTGTTACTGTTTGCTCCCATTTGCACATACAATATGTGGCAGAGAAGCAACTGGAGTTTCTGTCTAATTGGCAGCGATTGAACTGGATTGACTGGTATTAGACTTTGGGCTTCATACACAAAACTTAAATTATGTTTTCTTACTTAAAAACAGTGTGGATTCATGAAATATTTTCACCCATGCATTGCTTTTTTTCCCTTTTTTGTGTGTGCATACTGTTAAATTGTAACAGATTATGATTCACAGTAAAGTTTTCACTGTTATTTTATCACTGTTGGTTTCAAAATATATTGAAATAAACACTTATTATGACACTGTATTCATTGATGTTAATAAGAAGGTATGATGGCTCAAAGGTCATCAAAGAACTAAAAGAAAAGTTGAGTAACCATGGCAAAGAGACACATGAACATTTGTGTTCATGTGTTTTTGGAAATCATTTTTGAAATACTACAAAAGCGCAATTAAACATATTACTGATGCTATGAATGTTCTAATTTCAAAACATTTAATCAAAGACAAATATAAGACAAATATATAGATATACGTTGAGATAATGACAAATATATATGTTTATTCTCTGTGGGCGCAAGGCTGGTTCAGTAATAATAACCTCCATGAATTTGACAAAAGGATTGAGAAAAGAGTTAGTTAGCTGTCTGGTGTTGAGTCACATTTATTTAATTCAAGAAGCATCTCCGTTACATGTTAAGCTCTGACCTTGGGCTATATAATAATGATGTTTATTTGGACTGTAGCTCTTGACAGTAGCTCTCTGCCTGCAGTGTGAAAGCATATCCACCAGACCTCCAGCACACCTGTGGTGCAGTGAGTGGCAGACCAGCTGTGCTTATGATAATTATATGATCATTGCTGAGGGGTTTCAGGATGGTTCACAGCTTAACCTCTATCACCCACAAACAAACCAGTCAGCCGTGGGATCCTGGTTAATTTAACTTAAATTCAGTTAGAAGAAAAGGTCACTCAGCAAATGTTATGTGCCTCTATAGCATCAACAATCACACTGCTAGTCTCCAGTATTGTTCTTGAGTTCATAGTCTCTCTGCTGGCCATTGGGAAATATGCTTGTTCGCTTTCTTGAAGATCAGTACCACTTTCATGCCTGTACGCTAAACATGAAGCTACAGTCAGCAGACGTTTAGCATATATTGGCTTAGCATAAAGACTGAATGCACAGGGAGATAGCCAGCCTGGATCTGTCCCACAGGATTATGTGCTGGACTATTTCTTGTCACTGTGCCTTGCCAAGAAATAATTCAGCAAACAATTCCCTGTAAAACCACAACTTGTTGTTTTTGTATGGTTAAACAAAGGATATATAATGTGTTAATTAGTGAGCTTTAGAGATGCTGGAAGGTGAATTTTGTTACCCTTGGACAGAGCCAGGCTAATTGTTACCCCCTGCTTCCAGTCTTTATGCTAAGCTAAGCTAACCACCTCCTGACTGAAGCTTCATATTTAGCATACAGGCATGAACATGATATTGATCATCTTACTCTCTGCAAGAAAGCAAAAAAGTTTCTTTTGTAAACTATTCCTTTGAACTGTTAGTATGTGACTTACTATGTCTGATTACCTTTGTGTGTCAGGTCGACATGGGACAGTGAGGAAGAGGAGGAGATGAGGAAGGGCAGGGGTTGCATGCTGCAGTACCAGCACTCTACACTCAGGGTGCTAACACACTTCATATCCCAGGCTGACGCTGAGGTGCTGCCTGATCCGCTAACTGGGGCAGAGCCTGTTGAGTACTTCCTGGGTCCTGATTGGCAGGTAAAAACATTTAACAATCATAACCGAAGCTGACATGCCAGCGCTTACTAGCAGGATTTAGGTTATCCAGTCTTAATTAAATTTGTCAGACAATAAATAGAAGTTTCATCTTCTAAAACTTACAACAGCTAGCTAGACACTGAATTAGTGGAATGATAATGATCATACATTATCGCAGTAAACAATTAAAAGTTTTTCTCTCTTTTGATTGACAGGTGGATGTGACCAATCTTGTACGCTATTCTCTAAAAGTGGCAGATCCTGATGTAGCCAGGGTGCAGGATGGGGTGGTGCTGCAGGGGCGTGGTGTGGGCACCACTACTGTGCAGGTGAGCCTTGATGTGTGTGTGTGTGTGTGTGGTTTTAGCAGTTGCATTGCATGCTATAATCATGTATATCCACCTGCAGTTTGGATGAGGTTTTACTTGTTGCAGGTGCTGTCCCCTCTGACGTCATCGATCCTGGCTGAGAGGAGCATCAGGGTGCTGGACGATAAAGTGAGTGTGACAGAGCTGGGGGTGCAGTTAGTTTCTGGACTCTCTCTGTCCCTGCAGCTCAGCCCAGGCAGCAACAGGGCCATCGTCGCCACGGCAACCACACGGGAGCTGATCACACAGCTCAAACAGGTAAGTAACTGGAAAATTGTAACACACAAAGCATAAAAGTGTGAGCCACGACTCAGCTGTTCATGATGGTACTTGTCTCTTTTTATGCCTGTTAGTTTTACAGTTACTCATTTTCAGCCTCGCCACATAACCTGTGAAGGACCATTCAACAGAAGGTGAAAATCAAATGGGACAGTAAATTAACAAAAGCGGTGAATAATGTTTGTAATAATTAATAATAAATTCAATGGGAGATTATAAAAGCGTCTTTACTTATTGTGGGATTGTTTGTGATTAAGAGTAAATCATGGATTTTCTCTTTTTATTCAGATTTTGAAACAGTGAAAATAGATTTATACATTTGTCATGTGATGCAGAACCGCACATTTTTGTAAGAGATTAGTAGATTTATAAATAAGCATTGAAAGATAACATCATGACATGCCATCAAATTGATTCTAAAATTGAACAGTCCTAATTTTCCTTCAATACATTAAACAACGGCCACATTCTTTAAATCACTAACTCTCTCACCATGAGAGTACCTGTCAGTGTCAGCCCCATAGACAAGGTTTCATCAGAGAGCTTAAGGTTGTGATTAAATATCAAAGGTGAGAGCCCACCATGCGTTTTTTTGATGGTACTATTCTAACTGTGTAATTATTTATTGGCTTTTTAACACGTAAGCTATTTCCATTTTGTAGTAATCTGCTACCACTGCAGCTATGCTTTTGCAAATACAGTATGTGCAAAGTCATCCCTTTCTTCATGTTTTTTCTGTTTGTTTTTTTTTTTTTTATGTGGGCATTTAACATTTAACAAGCCCCTGGCATTCATCACTGACTTCCACTGACAAGGTTCCTCCTTTTATTACGCACAGCAGCCAGGAAGCGCTCACAGATGCATGTATAAAAAGCAACAGCATCAATAATATCACAGTCTTCATAGACCCTGAATTTTAAGACCAACATGCTCCTTGCACTGTTAGCAGATTAGAAAAAAATGATATGTGCAGCTACTCTTTGATTTTCCCACATCAAACCTTGTAGATAAGATTTTAGTATTGATTTTAGATTAAGGATTTAGCACTTACTTATAGTCTGGCTGAAGCCAAAGGAATTGCCGACATTGCAGATGTAGTTAACCCTGTTTAAATAATTAATTGATTTTATTGATTTAATTCGATTAGATCCTAAATCTACTATGTTATATACATGTGCCTGGAGTGTACATTGTTAAGAATTTATGGAGTAATTGTGACCAGCAGGGCGACAACTTGCTTACTGTGTTTAGGCAGCAGTACTTGTGATACAACCACTTAAAGTGTTTGGCAAGACATCTGTAGGGACAGAATAGTTTGACAGCACAATGTTTAATGAAACATTTTATTTTATATATTAGTGGATACGAGTAATAGAAAGCGATCATGCAAGGAATCAAAAGGTTCTGAATAGAAATGGGAAAGGATCACACCCCCGTTGTTTGGAGAGGTAGTTGGATGAAATTAAAAACTCTAGATTGTGTTAGGGTGGCGGTGGAAACTTTGGTGGACAACAGGAAATTACATCTGGACGGAGGTCAGGGGAGGGAAGTGGCATCTTCAGCGTAGGAAGTAGTTTCAAGAGAAATATGGCAACAAATAAAGGAAGAAAAATCTTTGAAGGAAAATGGAGGGAAATTTTGGCACCTCATAGTTCGAGATGGAAGTAGGCACTGATCTCTGCTGGAGTAATATGTAAAATATGTCACTTATGTCAGGCTTAGGTCATGGCTTGCAAGTCAGATTATCTTTAGGAAAAATGATTTCTTCTTATGTTTAGACTAAGAGAAACTTTGCCCTGTACACCATGATGATGACATTATTTACCTTAGAGTAACAGTTACTAGTGTTTGTTTGGTACGCCATAAATATTCTTTTGGAAATCTAAAGATCTGTTAGGGAAATTTGGCAATAATCGGCATGGTTAATTATTATATTGTGAAACATCCAAATGTGAAAGCAGTGCAGGGTCAGTGATTTTCAACAGCTTAAAGCCCACATTTCAATGACCATAAGCCCAAAAGCAGAAAGAAAAGTCTTATGTTGTTATGGTGATAACCACACTATTCCACATTCATTTACTTTTTCTCCAGTGTTCCTGCACAGGGAGCAGAAGCAGTATATGCACCACAAACAATATCATTCAAAACAACTTTATTGTAAACCTTCTGTGAAGGCGGGCTTAAAATTACACTTTAAACTTGCTATGATAAAATAGTGTGTTATTAACGTATCCTAAATGTTCATTTTCCAACAAAGTCATAATGGGCTTCTACAGAGAGGATTAGAATGATACGAATTGCCACAACAGAGCAGATTTATACAACAATGACCTTAAGGTTGTAATAATATTTGTGTTTCTCTTTGCCTTTCCGAATGTGAACTCATTGTGTTTGCAGCCCCGACCATCATCTGCCGGTCACCATGCTGTGTGAAACAGTGGAAGAGGCAGACAGGGTGCACAGATGATCATTTTAAAAGCTCGTTCACACATTTAGCCATGGCAGCTTGCCCATTTTAAATCAGCTCCCCGACACAGGCATGGGGCAGCAATTAGGCTGTCCATAGCTGTTGGAGCGACAGCTCACTTTACAGTGCACTGTCACTGTGGTTGGTCTGCCCCTGTCAATAACAAACTATTAGAACCATGCCAGTGCAGATGACCAGCCAATTGTGTCTATGATGGCAAGCTATTCTGCTCAGGGCGATTCATAATGTATTCAAACCCAAAATATAGGTTAGCTCTGTGGCGACCCAGTGGTTCACATTAGCAACATTAAATAGGTCATTGTGCATTAATGTGATTGGATTGACTAATTCTGCTCTTAACATGACCCTTGTCACTGTACTTTTTTGTTCTTGTTTAAAGGACGTCTATTATAATCTCTTTATCCACTTTGGTTAAATTATATTTCATGCTATGACTTCTTAGGACTATAATTTATGATACAATAGCACCCTACTGAGTGTAATCATAGAGATTAGCATAGGCAATTTAGTGTTATTAACAATCATGGGAATATAGCTCTCACTGAAGGCAGGGAGGGAATATTGATTTGCTGCATGTGTTCTGACCTGCTTTTTTACATATGAACTCTATATTGCTCAGTTATCACAGTCTTTTCTTTCTTTCTTTCTTTCTTTCTTTCTTTCTTTCTTTCTTTCTTTCTTTCTTTCTTTCTTTCTTTCTTTCTTTCTTTCTTTCTTTCTTTCTTTCAGGAAGCAGTGGTCAGCTGCTGGGTTCAGTTCAGTGATGGCGCAGTCGTTCCACTGGAGCTGTTTGACCGCAGTATGTACTCTCTTACAGTCTCTACCCCAGATGACGGGGTGGCCACAGTGCGCCGTACACCGCAGTCCACATTTGTAGTAGCACAAGGTGAAGGAGAAGGCCAGGGGGCGCTAGTGAGAGTGGAGCTGAGGATCTGTGAGGAATGCCAGAAGTCCAAGAGGAAGAGCAAGTTGGCAGTGGGCACAGGGCTCCTCAGGATCAACTTCCAGAATAACAGCAGAGTCGTAGCAAGAGGAGGAGTTAGGAGTGGGGTTGGCACTGACGGAAATAAAGATTTTGATGATGGTGCCTCAGAAGTGCTGGGTGAGCTTAAAACGACAGTGACATTGCAGCATGCGGTAACAGATATGGATAAATGGTTGTTCAGAAGCACAGTACCTAGCCAGCTGGGGTCCACTCTGGCAGAAACTACCACCTCAACCACTTTTTCAACAAGATATATGCAGCCACATGTCGTTTGGATTGGAACTACAACCAGAGCTACAAGAAGTACCACATATACTACCATTCCCGAGACTGCCACTACAACTATGAGCAAACCAAGCTTTAATACACCACTGAGCACTGCCAGACCTATAGACACAACAGTGGGTTCAGTTAGTAAAGAAGAAGGGCAGAAGAGAAGCTATGGAAACATGCTTGACAACCCCAATCCACCCCTTACCAAAGACATTCATAAAATAGAAATAACACACAAGAAGGAGCCTCCTAAATCTAAAACTCCAAAAGTAATTGAGAGCGACCTCATTAGGACATTCAGAGCCATGTCGGACTTGGAAATCGGCATGTATGCCTTGGTGGGAGTCTCCTGTGTAGCTATCTTGGCTTTTTTGCTCAACTGTGCTTCGTATAAGCTCTGTTTCTGGAATCATAAGACCCCCATACAGGCAGGCCTGGCACCCAGTGAGGACCCGAAGGATCACAAGCACGACTGGGTGTGGCTGGGGAGCAACAATCATAGCACTTCCGCGGCAGGTGCCCCAGCTCAAGTGTCCACTCTAAAACGTGGGGCTCATCGCCCTCTGGAGTCCCTTGATTCCATAGACTCCATCGGCCACCGCCTGGAGAGCACCCTGCCCACTGTGAGCGCCCCTGCTGTCCCCGAAAGAACTGCCACCCTGGGCCGCAGCAGGACCAGCTCCCAGCAGCAGCAGTTTCAGGGAAAGGCAATCGACCCCATGGTGAACCGTTCAGCCACCCTGCTGGCCAGGCCACATCGCAGCGAGCCGCTTCATTCCCCCACCAGTAAGCGGAACCAGGTCCAGTTCACCACCTTCACCACGCTGGACATCAAGCACTTGGCTGCACTGAAGAAGAATGGTGTGGACTTAAACTGGGCCAACCAGCATACGCAGCAGCACCAGGCCCCTGCTGAGCCCAAGACACCTTTACCTGACATGCCATGGCCTGTAGTCAAACCTCTAGGAGAGCCCCAGTGAGTTTGTTGGACTGTGTCTGTGTGTATGCGTATGGGTGAGTGTGTGTGTGTGTGTTTGTGTGTGTGTGTGTGTGTGTGTGAGAGAGAGAGAGAGAGAGTGAGCAAAAAAGTGAACATACACAGCAAGTTCTGGTGTAGAATGTCTAAAAGAAAAGAAGCTGGCTTTTGTTTTTTTGATAAAAGATAAGTCACTTTAGGTGAGGTATTTATTGAGATTAGATAAAAAGGACAGTTTATACTGAAAAAGTGTGTGCTCAGCGAAAGCCTGTAAATACATTATGTAATGGTGTACCCATGAAGGGCAACATAAGAGATACTGTGATTAGCATGTTTTTATCCTCTAAATGCAAGTTTCTTGTATTTGAAAAAGACGTGCTCTCCAGATCTGATGTTGTAAATATACATATATCTATACTATTAGTTATTTCTACATTTCTAACTCAAACAAATGGATTTTCATCTCCTTTTACTTTTATACAATTCTGTTGCCCCTGTAGAAACGGCTCCAGATATTGCTAGCTGTCAGGGTAAATGCAGTACGGGAGGGATTATTTCTTGTAAGTAATTCTATTCTTTTCCAGCCTTTTGTATTTTTTTCTAGGATTCCTCCAGAGAATACCTGAAGAGTCTGTGAAATTTGTCAGAGAATATGCAACATTTATCAAGTTATTTTGAGCAATCTGTCACTGTAGTCTTCACCGGATATTTATTCAAATCAAATGCATGCTATGCAAATATAAGCTGTGCAGAGTTTGAAGTGGACATTGTTTCTGAATTTTTTTTAAACAAAGTTACCTTGGGCTTCAGGCTTCTCCTGGGGGCCTGGTTCTACAATTTGTAAAAATGTCTAATCTCGGTCTGTTGACACAGAACAATACATATTCAACTCTAAGTTTTTCATGTGTGAATGAAAAATGATGATGCCTTTTCTGTGTAACATCCTCCTATTTTTAAACTAAAATGTGATGTGTATTTCCTATGAGATCCTATCAATAAAGAACAAATGGATACATTTGTTATTGTTGAGATTCACTTTAATTAAATCATTGTTTTTAAAGCTTTTAAAATAGTAAAGTATCATTCATAGGAAAGCACATTGAATGGTTTGGATTATAGGCTAAAGCTCTCTGCTATGAATCAGTGGGATTTAATTATGTTTAATCACTATTGAATGTGATTTAAGGCTGATGTCATTCAGTGAAATGTCATACTGACAGCAACGTATTTGATGTGCCTGCCAATACGGGGATTCTGTGCTGCTGCACAAAATAGCTGTTACACAGAGAGTAAGAGAGAGATTGGAAAAGAGAAAATGATTCTCTTTTTATGTATTGTGACAGTGTCCCCAAAGAATTACAGGTAGCCTATTTTATCAATGGTGGGGGCTTGCATATGATAACTCATGGCTCATTTGTCGCTTTCTCTCCATCTTACTTCCTGTGTCTCTGAGGTGACCAAGGCTACACTTCTCAAAATTACATTCTAGGAGCTGTGATGCATAAACAGCATCCCCAGCTTAAAGAAACCCAGATAATCTGATGCCCTGCACCTCAGGAATTGGCAGCTGTGGATATGACAGTAAGCATCTTCACTTCCTGCTGCACAACAGCATCGGGTGGATTTAGAGTGTTGATAAAAGCAATTTTAATAACTTTCTCCCAAATTCTCTACCTACAGGCCCAGCGTTTTTGTATGTGTATAAACTCTCTCCCCTTTCCAGTTGATTTATCTGTCCAGCAGCGACAGGAAAAGTAAACAAACTCCCCTCGGAGATAAGCTGTGATTCAAAGCTGTCTCTGTGGTGCATCATAGCCCGGCATCTTTGATTGCGGACCTGCTGTATCATACAGGACACAGAATTCAGAACTCAAAAGTTCTGACATAGTAATGATTAAGATATAAACGCTGCACAGTTTGTATGACAACAATGGAGTAACAAAATATGTCTCAATGTGCTTTTCCACTGAAATCCTGGCTGCGACAGGAGTTTGTCTTGAGTGGTTGGGAAACAGCACAGTGAAGTATAATTCCAGTTACATTATTTAGCAATAATCCATTGAGATACAAGTCCATAGATGTAGCAGTCAGGGCTGCTTTGCATATAA
Organism: Siniperca chuatsi; assembly: GCF_020085105.1. NCBI lineage: Eukaryota > Metazoa > Chordata > Actinopteri > Centrarchiformes > Sinipercidae > Siniperca > Siniperca chuatsi. The sequence goes on from NC_058059.1 coordinate 15,836,081, forward strand.
TGAAGTATATAAATAATAAACCGTGTGAGTTTGTCTTAAAAACACCAAGACAGGAATAGAGTCCCTCCGTATCATTACAGCAGGATCTCTAATCTGGAGCATCAGCTTCCCTATTGACAGATTTAAGGGATTGGGGTCATTGTGTTGGAGGATTAGTGTGCATTAGTGGACCCTCTCCATGGCACACTCCTGATAATGTAGGCCAGAAGAGACAAGGTCACTTATTTCACAAGGCTGTTTTCCCACAGGCTGGACGCATAGTCACAGATGGAGGCAGGTGTTTGTGGGAAGGTGTAGCTGCAAATGAAAAAACATACTTATTTTGTGGTCTGTTTAAGTGAACAGATATAAAAAGTACTGTAATGTGATTTTTAAAAGGGAACATAAAACAGATAGGCAGACAAAGATAGACAAAAGAAGACAGGCACGCACAGAAGTCAGTCCCAAGATATCACAGGTGGAGGGGAGTGTATGGCAGCTCATTAAGACAAAGCATCTCGTGCTTCCCCACTACACTCGTCGCTGTCATTGCTTGTCAGCACAGTGTCAGTGCTCGGTGTGCATCATAAGATAATGTCACCAATTTTACAAAGAAGAAGACAAAAAGCAGAGGAGAAGTTCTTTGTGTTAATGAGACAGACTGAAGAAAGCAGCCTTGTTGGAGCAGAAGAAGGGACAGCCTTAATTGACAAAAGCAGAATCTCATCTAGAAGCAGTGTGTAGACAACAGGTAAATGGGTGTGGTCACAATAATTGTTGTGTTTTAAGGAGACAATATAACACACATTTATAGCCAAGTGTGCAAGTATAATGAAACTGCAAAATGGGAGGGGAGGATGAGGGTGGGAGAAAAAAAGAGAAAACTCAAGAGACAGACTGGGACACAAAAAGTCAGGCTGACTCTTCATTGCATGACTGCCTGCTACTCAGAAAGTGTTTGAATTTTTAAATGATCCCAGTTATGATTTCTTTTTTTTGGTGCTTGGTGAAAGAATTGTACAGATTTTTTTTTTCCCAAAGTAAGTTTTGTGCTAAGGCACTCTGTAATTCCCCACAGACATTGAGCCAGATCCTTGTGAGGTTTTGCCATGTCAATATGAGCCTTAGGAGCCTGGTCATGTAGGCATATAAATACGTTACGTGTGAAAATTTCATTTCTTTAAAACATGACAATAGTGAAATCTGACTGGATTTGTGAGACCGTGTTAAACAAGAATCTAACCATGCTAGCCGCCCTGTGAGGCTGTACTTAGACATAGCAGTACTTTGAGCTAAATGCTAACGTCAGCATGCTACCATGCTGCAGGTAATGTTTACCATTATCACCATCTTAGTTTGGCATGTTTACAAAATGTAAAGCTGGGGCTGATGGGAATGTCATTAGTTTTGCAGGTGTTTGGTTATAACACAGGATTAAATATAACTGTAAATGTTAAGTTATGATGGTGCTGGATGAAAAGCGAAGGGATCACCAAAGTTATTCCAGTTTATCCTGAGGGGACCTTGAATACCTGTACCAAATTTCATGGCAATCCATCCCATATGGGTCGAAATATTTCACTTAGAACTAAATATGTCGACCTGTTGGTGGCACCAGAGGAAAAGTCAGGGGGTGACCAAAGTCAGTAGTATTCGTTGTCTGGGAACCATGAATGTCTGTACAAAATGTTATGCCTGTTCATGTAGCAGATGTCAAACTATTTCACTGAATAAGTGAAAACTTTGACCTGCTGGTGGCGCTAGTGGAAAAGTCAGGGGATCACCAAAGTCATTAGGATCCTCCGGGGACCTTGAATATTTACAAATTTCATGGCAATCCATCCAATAGTTGTCAAGACCTTTCACTCAAAACCAAAAATGTCAACCTTATGGTGGTGCTAGAGGAAATGTCATGCGATCATCCAAGAGGAGGCGTCCTCTGTGGATTGTGAATGTCTGTACTAAAGTTCATGGCAATCTATCTAATAGTTGTTGAGATACTTCAGTACTACTGTATCAAAATACAATGACAGAAAGATGTAATATATATAAGAGCAAGAGCTCTAAAAATGGTACGTTGGTTATGATGGTACGTTTAAATTCACATTCAACAACAGGCATTGTTGCACACACAGGCAAAGTGAAATAGAAAGAAAAATGGTCTGACCCCATGTTAATATACTGAAAAAGGATCAAGACTTTATTTAATTAAAGAGAGAGATGGGTTTGGGTCAAAGCACCATGGAACATGGAACAAGCTGGCAATTGTTCAGGTTCTACATAAATAACCATAAATAAAAGTGCACAATGACCTTCTGCTTATGTCCCAATTTTGGAAAAACATCTCTGTTTCAGCTCGTATCTATCATAGGACAGAATGAAAGAGATTTTAAATGGTTAAAATAGCTTTGAAACAACAACAACAAACATCAAGAAATAATCTGGTTACATTTACCGTTTCAGAAAAAGGCATTCATTCATTTATTTTTTGTGTGATGTGGCATACACATACATTTAGTCAGTAGACAGAGAATATGATGTCAAAATGTATAAGAAACAAAAACCTCTCATACTTGACATGTTGTTCTTTGTTAATGCAAATTACCATGAGCTTGTTATTGTTATTTCCTCTTATTTTCATTATTTTTATTATTCATTATTATCAGAATCATCATCTGTGTGCAAGTGGATAATAAGGAAATCAAAGCTTTTAAAGGCATGTAATTTGCAAAAATTATCAAATCAGCCACAAACTTCACATTACATGATACAGCTGTGACAGGCGGATTAAAATAGTCCATGGAAATGAGTGAAAAGTGAAAAGTGTTGCATTTATAGTAAGCCTGCCACCACAGATGTCACAAGTCTTTCATACATCACAGTAGAGTTGGTTTCTTTCACCTCCAGCTGCTTGCTTCTGAATTTATTTTCTAAGGTTGTTAATGTGTTGCACACAGCTACATCTAGTTTGGAAAAGCCATGAAAGACTTTTTATGCCTCCTCATTAAGAAAACATATTGGTTGATTGCTGTTTGGCCCTTTTTATGAGTTGTATGCTGCACCAGAAATAATAGTGTTGGTACCTTCAAGAAAAATGAAATGATGGGCCTGCATAGCAAGTCAGGCGCACCATGGCGACATTAAAGGTGTTTGTAATGGAATAGTTGTATTCATCCCTGAGATAGCTGCAGGCGCCCGCATGGCTTCGCAGTTACTTTTCCACCTCATTTCAGATCTGAAGAGCAAGGTGTGTGTGTGTCTGAGAAATATACACAAACTCATGCTTGCACACAGAAAGCGTGCCTCTGTCTGACTGTGCATGCTGTGTATGCGTTAGTTAAGGATGAAGGCAAAGGAGACAGAACTGGTCTGGCAGACGCAGCAGAAATAAGGAAAACATATGACAGGTTGCAAGGTTGGAATGGTAGAGTTTCTTGAAGCTCACACAGATGTTTGAAATATTTCTTTTTTTCAGCTGACAGACATTTTTAAAGAACAGTAAGCATCAGTGTTTCATCTACAGTAAGCCCATTTGTTTTGGAAATGTGGTCTTGTCTTGTATACAGTAGACAGTTCTCTATATCCATTTAATCCTAGACAACCATTATTTTGCCTCTCTGTCTCTCTGCCTCCTTCTCCTCTACTTGATTCCCCACTGTCTTCATACTTTATACACATGCATTCATTTTGCCTATAGCCCTTGAACAAAGACTGCCTGTCTTGCTATTTTTCCTCACTCTCTTTCCTTCCCTCACACCTGCCACTCTCACTGTATCCTCTTGATATTTGTTTCCCCTCAAATTTTTTGCTGAAACAGTGTTTTCCTCAGAGTCAGACTTAAGGTGAAGCCACAGGAACTACAGTATTTAGGATTCATTCCGATTTGAATCTTCAATGGGTCCTAAATTGCAGTTCATTTCTTGAATTTTGCTTTTTTTAAAATTAAAATTCAATACAGGAAATTATTATTATTTTTAGTAAGTTAGAATTAAATTTGAAACAAAACAAGCAACAATTGAAATATGACAGATTATAAATAGATAGGTGACAAATTAAAGGAAAAACATAACGTGTTGGAACAGCTTCAAGCTCCTTGGCATAGATCTTACAAGTTCCTGCAACTCCAGGAACACAATTCTTCCAGAAGATATTCCCTCCTTTGGTGTTTTGATGATGGTGTTGGAGAGCACTGTCTCTCTCTCACACTGTAGGTGTGTACTGGGTTGAGATCTGGTGGCTGTGGAGGCCATAGCATGTGATTGACACAATTGTCATACTCATGAAACCATGCAATTACCCCTCATGTCTTTTATAGCAGCCTCTCTATTTGCTATGTTAGTCACTTTTTTGCATAACTGCCACAGATCTCTGACTCAATAATTAGCCTCTGTATTAAAAAGTCATGTTAAGCATTGCTTTCTTACGAAAAACTAAATATTTACAGAAAATGGAGACCCAAAGAGTTGGCTGTTTGCCTATGCTGAAGGAAGCAACAGCCAATCACATAAGTGGCTTTGCCCTTTTTGTCACGATTGACAGACCTAGACTTTGTGATGAAAAGTGACATACGGTTATTTGTAAAAAAAAATGTATTAAACACATGAAAAACAAAGGACGTTCTAAAATAAACACTGCTAAAATGAAAATGACCTGCAATAAACTCTATTGTTAAAATAAGGATGATATAACATTTATTTTGTTTTCATTATTTCATAATAATAAGCTCACATTAAATGTATCATCATCATTATATGAAATATTTTGTCTACATTTCATCATTTATTTAATATTTCACACTTTGGGTCTCCACATAATATACTGCACATGCTAGCTCAGGCAGAAAACTGGAGCCTCACATTTGACACACTCAAGTTGCTGCCAAATATATCAAACGCACCTTTTCCAAAATAAAGGCGGACCATTTAAACTACCACTGTTGGAGACATTAGTTGCTAACAATGCTGCCTCACAGTCAACTGTGGAGTCAAACGACACTTCAAGCCTTTCCAGTGGACTCTAAACTAAGATGCCAGGGATCACAGCTAACTTCACCAATTTAAGTACTTGATGCTAACATCTGAGGTGACGTCTTGGCTCTCTCTGTGCAGTTGTTGTTTGTGTGTTTGGTACAGCAGTGCTGGTTGATGTTGCTCTAATGTACCAGATGTGCTTGTTGGTGATGTCTTGTGACTGCTGGCTGCTAATTTCCGCTCTTATGCTGCCATCTATGTGCAGTATTTGCATTGGTAACTTAGCTATGAATCCAATTCTTGTTTTTGTTTGGCAGGTGTGTTGTGATGCCTTCAGTCTGTATCTGTTGAGTGTGTTTGTTGTTGCCAATTTTTGTTGAATAGGATTTATGGCACATTTCCCCCTTGGTTGTTGTTTTGGTTGTGGGTTTGTCAGTGGAGGGTAATATTTGCTACAGGGATGTAAACATGACTGTAACCTAATAGCTTCCCTGTAATATAAGCTTCATGTGAATCTCAGCATGTTTCTTAACAGGATAGGTGGTCACATTGACATTTTCATCACACACTTGATATATACTGTAGCTGTATTATAGAGAAATATTTGAACTCAAAACAATAGGTTCATTTTATGACTTGCTTTACAAACTGCTGATATCCTGTTCTTCTATTTGCGCTGTTGCTGCTGCGATGCCGGTGCATTGCTGAGTTTAGATTTATCCATCTCAGATCACTAGATAGTATGCTCCTTGTGGTCTGAGGTGCCTAGCAGGTGAGTTGGCACACAGTGGTTGGTCTCAAATACTGTAGTAGATGAACGCTTGTGTCGGGCTCTGTAACTAATGCGGTTTAGGGGAGAAGGTTTACTATTGTTCTGAGCTCATTGTATTTTGGCCCAGATGCCAAATCATTCATATACTCGTGTTAACTATACTGTGCTTTCACATACTACATCTGTTCCATGTAAGTTGGCCGACTGAAATGAGCTGCAGAATCAAAGAAACCTGGGAATATATTCATATTTAAGCATTATGCATCTGAACTTGTTGTGCACCACTAACCAGGAGGCATGAATGCATAAAGTTGATTTGTAGGTTTATTGCTGCTCTGTCTCTCTCTTTCTCTCATGCTTCATCTCTGTCGCTTACTTTCTCCCACATTCAGCTGCAGGCCACTATGTTAATTGTGCCACGGTGTTGTCTTATCCAGGCCAAGAAGAAAAGGCGATTCTATTTAGATAATACTAATTCAGCAGTAGTCTGTTTACTGCAGCAGTTGTCTTGATTCATTTTTCTGCTGCATCAAGGTTGGCAGTAAAGCTCAGTGGGGAAAAGTGAGTGTCAGACCACACCTGTGGTGTGGAGCTCCATTAGTTGAATTCATGCAAGTGATTTGCCGTAGGGGCAGTGATAGACTTTGAAGTGATGTTGACAACTTGTTTTGCATCATTTGGACAGCAGATACATCACTAATCCTGTTTTGACTGACACACATCATATGGATTTCTCATCAAAAGTACATATGCAAACACACAAACATAAAATGACACACACAGTACCTCTGTACACACATATTTTACCTGCACAGTAAGGAAATCTGTCTCTCAGATTCAGACACATGTGACAGCTTGTTTTACTCTCTAATTTATCTTTCCTCAGTATTATGCCTTGTGGGTAATGCAGGCATTCAGTGATAGGAGAGACTAATATCCCAATTACAATCGGGGCCTGTCTTAAACTTTCATTCACCAACAGAGGGCTGATCTATTTGCGTCTGTTTTACACAAAGTCAGTGACCCAGAGTATCCCTGTGTCAAACCATTTACACAAGATGTGGACAAGGGCTGAGACTCAGGCAGTACATCATGTTGTTGTCAGGTCTGTGGTCATGCAGCCAGTTAATTATTCATAACTTCATGACCCTTTTGACCCCAGTGTTACACGCTTAGGACCTGCTTTCAAAATGGGTTTATGGAGGTCGCAAGTCTTCACGATGACGGTTGACCTGTGTTGGATGCTGAGCTCAGGGTATAAGGGAACATAACTGACCTATATTGGATGCTGGAAAGCAGCCACAATGGTGGACACAGCAGCTGAATGGGCCTTAACCACAACAATCCCATACCTAAACTTAACCACTGTATCACCCTCTGTATTTTAACACTTTTTTTACCTAATGCCCATAGTTAAACATATACTGTACATAAACACATGTACATATATATAACCGTAACTGCATAAAACTGTCCCATTTTGGGATTCAAACCTCAGGATCACTACTAAAGCTCAACCAATACATTGACATGGCCAATATATTTTCTGCCAATTTTAGCTTATCACAGATATCAGTAGTGCCATATACTGTATGTCAGTCATTAAGTAACAAGATACTGCAGTACAGAAATGACAAAGATGTGTTTGAGGTAATTTAGATAGTGTTGCCATCACAGAGTTTGTCCACCAGAGAGCACTTCCAAATATATTTTTCAACTGTAAAGTTTTACTCTCAGTACAGATCTTGGTCACGATTCTTTAATAATCAAATTTAAAGGATCCTTATCAAAAATGTTTTATTGATGGAAGTGGTGTATTAAATAAAATCATGTATCGCTAGCAGATTTTTTAACACTCAAATGACAATATTTATATAAAAATACAGTAACAGTTGGGGTCTAATCCAAAGAAATACAAAAATACAAAATTTCCGTTCCCCCACAGGACCCAAAGAGCATCATGTTAACATTAACGCTTGTCAGTATGATGTACAAACATGATTAAGTCATGAGAAGCTAATGTTACTTTTAATGCTCTTTCATGCATTTATTCATGCCAATCACTTTGTTTATAACAAAGTTGTAAAATTCAGTGGCGCTTGTAAAACAAAGACAAATCTTCAGAAGAGGAAATTATTTAGAAGCCCACATGTTCGCCTCAGGCTTCCATCTGGCAGTATCTGCATCATTGCACTTGTCACCAGAACTGATGGGTGCGCTGTCCACGGCAGCTTTTAGATCATGAGGAAGACCGTGTCATTTCGTGACATGGGACTTTGATTGTCAGTATTACTACATGTCTGAAATTGTGTAGGATTGGTTTTGCCGATCAAGCAGCGACATGCGGGGGTGTACCCAGCAGGTGGTTGACTTCCACAGCCGTCTGATGTCTTGATACCCACAGGACGTCTGTGGGCCGGGTGTGTCAGTATCAAACTTTGCTACCCTGGATTCAGTGGCAGAGATATGTAATTACAGTGTGTTGCATGAAAAATGAAACGACAGAGAGAGAGCACGAGGGAGGGAGGTAGAGAGAGAAATAAAGTTATTACCTTTGCAGTGACAACTCACTGGCAGAGATGGAGGGCCTTTGATGGTGGGCCCAGTGTGTAGCTTTGTGATGTCAAATTGAGGATCTGAGGATCATTTATTCATGAGTCTACATCTCTAATGCCTACTGGCTGGCTAAGTTGTTTGTATTGCTTGCCTCAGGCCTCTACAGTGGTTAAATTGCTCCCGAATAATTTATTTTATTCGCCATTATTTCAGGTTTATTTGGTTGCAGAGGAAGGAGTCGACACATTCATTTGCTCTCTCTTCTCTCTTTTACTGTCCCTTGTGTCTTGTTGCTCTTCCACCAAAGGTTAAATCACTGACCAGCTTGTTCTCTAATCACATACACACACACTCATACAAGTCTACAAAGATGGTCTGGTAAGGATGTGGAAGTCAGTAATATGTCTGATATATCAGAAGTCTCATTTGAGAGCTAGTTAGTGCAGCATAAAAATAGAACTGGATGAAACTGAGACCACAGTAGTCAGGTGGCTACTTATATGCTCAATCAAATGGCAGCCAATGCAGTGGTTGTATGACCAGTCACACACACACATACACACACAAAGCTATCCCAAAACATATTTTGGACAAGTAACTACAAAAAACTCTCTTACATCTGCTAAATATTACTATTTTGTAGGTAAAAAATTAGGTTCATATAGTGTAGACCATATTTTTAGTCTTTATAGATTATAGTGAGGTAAAGATGAGATGGGAGGGGCATAATGCTCAATGAGCCTAGGGCATCTCAAGTTCACAGTGTTGTACAGTTTGTAGTCACTGTGAGCTGCCAGGGTGGCTCAGGTGTCAAAATGAAAAATGGTTTGGTGAATTTGGTGTTTGTACAGCTGAATTTAAATAGCAGTTTTTTGGTCTGCTACAGCATACATATTTGCTTTGTAAATCACATGTGGTGTGCTCTCCTTTGAAAAAAAAATCAGAAACCAAAATTTATATTTTATATTTTTTTGGTTTCATGATGGCGCCCCCTATCTTTGCATAAATTCAACAGAATACTGTTAGTTCTCCGTGTACAAAGGTGGGGAACTTGTTTCCATACAGCCCATCGTTTTAAGGTAGTTTAATTTTAAACCATATTTGCATGAATCAGTAACATCACCCTTCTTTCATACGCTTTGTACTTTGTGTACAAAATACTTAGTGTATTGTTCCCCTGCCAGGGCTGTCAATCAAACACAGAAACCGACACGCCCCTCCAGCGGCTGAGACGGAAAGGAGCATTCATTCTTTTTTTCCTCCTTTTAATAAGAAAAACTTTTAATACATTAATAAAACACATTGAAATTATTTTTGAATGCAAAAAGGGATGACTAAATGTGCTTTCAGCTGGACTTTAAAATTACTTTATCATCATAAAGAGCGAAGGTAGAAAACATTTGGATTTCCATTAATTCAGGAATCTACTTTGAATTATACCATATGTAAATTTCAGCAGCAGTATCTGCATCAGAAAACAACTACTTAGATTTAGTAGTTGTTTGGTGTAGGTGCATGCATTACATTATGATAAATGACCTGTCAGTCATTTTTGTGAGTGACTGTAGAATATCAATCCTGTGTGATAGTATTTTTTATTTTTTTGTCACATTTTTTTGAATCACAGATTGTGACTTAAAATGTACTTATCATACAATTCATTCCAATTAGGAAAATAAATAAAACAAATATAAAATGTACCCTTTGCTTCTCTGCAACATCAGTTGTCCACTTTCAAATTTCTTCTCAAAAACAATATTATAAAACAGATATTCTAAGTGCTTGCAGTTCTGTTTGTTGATCTGAAGTGCATGAATGCACTTGGCAGGTCTTATTATATGTAAAGTCATTTGTGAATATTTTTGACTTTCCCCATCTGCTCATGTCTAATCATAAAGAGCTCAGTTTGTTCAGCTAATTGACTTGGTAGAAAACCCAACCATGGACATCTTTTGAAACTTCCTTACTTAAAACTCTTCTCTGATGTCTAATGGCTTAAACAGTTATTTTTCCAGGAATTACTTATTAGAAGCTTTTAATATATAATTAACAAATTAATTCAAGTTAAAAAATGTGTTTCCCACTGAACCTGCATCCATTATGTTTGCTGGAAATGTGTAAAGCGAATTATTAGGATTATCAACTCTCATTGAGAGTTTTGATGCTGTATTTTAACTTTAGCTTTCTTCTGTTCTGTAGAAAAGAAGCAAGGTCTGTAGCTGTGGACCTTGCTTGGCACATAATTAGACAAAGAAATTGTATCCAGGATATACAAGTCTTTTTTTTTCTATGAAAGAGTCTGAAAGTTAACAGGCTTAAATGATGTGTCAGTATGTTCTTTAATCCTCTGGGATTCATAATGAAACATGACAAGGGGGAGCAGCTTGTCTTTGTGATGGGTGTCAAAAATCATGCTGACTTTAGTCATGTAACTGCTCTGCCTGTTTCAGTGGGCAATGCTGGCTTTTTCTCTTGCTGAAAATAGGAGGTTCACATATCGAGATCAAACACAGAAAATGCCAGTTTTTAATTGCTGCTCTTCTTTATAGTTTTTTGCGGCATTTCTCTGCAGCAAAGATTCTTTCTAATTCACCATATCTTTGTGATAATTGAGCCGAGCTGAACGAACATTGGATGCAGATTTCAAAGGATGAGGTGGGTTTCTTGTCACACCAGCAGTGGTCTTGATTTCACACTGTGGTTTCAGTTGGATCAAAATGTCAGCCAAATGCCTAAAATGTAAATGTGTACCTCTGGGTTGTGAAATTTCTTTACATATGTCCACTATTATCCATCTGTGACATCAGAGTGGGTGGGAGTGCTTATTTGTGTGTGGAGACACAGTTCATATGAAACAAACCTTCTGAAAATACTCATACCTGTCTGAAATATTCATGGTTGCAGTATTGGATGACTCAGAAGTGCTGAATCACTTCCTGAGGTGAATAATCATCTTACTGGCATCCTGGATGCACAGGAGGCCTATAGTCTAAAGAGAAAAAGAACAAGCAACAAGGGCACTTTGCATTACTGTGGTTATTCTATTTTTGGCCTTTTCTGTACATATGCTGTATCCTTCAATAACATATTTTCACCATTTAGTCTCTTATGACCATACAGTAGACAATAATGTGTTTTACACAATATCAATATTCTGTACAGATGGTACCTCCTTCTGGAGTTTTGGTGGTACGAGGACAGCCAGCAATGTATGTATCTCTATCTGTATCAGCTTGTTTGGTTAATTTGCTATCTATTGCATAGAGAACAAAATGCCACTGTCTAGCTCTTTTAAAAGGAACAGGAAACTCATTTGTAGCTTAATAGGTTTTAATTATGTATGTTGTCTTGCCATCAACTCATAGAAATGTCATCAAATGTTGTTAATTGCTCCTTTGTTGTTTCTTTACCTAAATTTTTATTATCTTTATTTCTAAGTTCAGACACTGGCCTTTGGTTTGGCAGTGTTTCATCACATGGAAAATGTCCCAATAAGGAACAAGGAATTAGTCTAATTACTGCTGACTGAAGTGTTGAACATTTGGCTGAATTTATACCATAAAACCTCCACTTAGCTTATTCAGAGTGAATATTCACATATGACTGATACAGTTTATGGCTGTAATTTCTCTACCATAACACTGTGTGTGCCATGTATATGCATTGCCACAGCAACCTACGCCATGTGGCTTTGCTGTTTCCCCAGTCCTCTTGATTTTATTTGTGTGTATATATATATATATATATATTAGTCCACACCATCCTGTCATCTGGACTTCTGTGAGAAAATTCAGAACAATTTTTTATCTTTCAAATGCTTTACACAGTGCATCACATGTATTCCTACAAACAGATGCGATTCCAAATTAAGTTTCCTGTAACTTTAACCAATGTCTGACATATTGTAAAATTGCTATAATTTCACAAATTAGCTTTCTTTTTATTCTCATATCATACACTATCATCTTCCAATTAGTCCCTACACACCAGTGGAACACCCACACAGGTGTTTTCAATTATTTTGCTCCATTAGACTTCTTCTCAGGAGTGTTTGGGCATGTACACACTGTGCTTGATTGACATGTCTCTCGCTCTCCTGTTGCCCCTGTGACATTTTTCCAATTGCTACGAGTTTGGTGACTTTATGTAGTTCTCAGCATAGTTCTGCCCATTTTCAACCAGAGTGAGGTCTAACCAGAATGACTGAACACACCTGTATGAGTGTGCAGGGCCTTTAAACACCTATATGAATAAGATTGGTCGGCAGTCTTTTCATGAAAACAGAACCTTGGCCTGAAGTATACAAAACGTTTTCGAGCTAAGCCACTTAATGTCAATGTAACTGTGCTCAGATGACTTTTCACTTGTGAAAAAGCCAAGTGTACAACACAGCAATAGCTGAATTAAGTTCATTATTGTTTATTTTATCATAGTCTGTAGTCTTTTTAAACTCAACTTGCTTGCAGTAGCAAAAACACTGTCTGTTACTATCATGTTTTTTTAGTCCAAGTCCACTGTCTGTGATAAATCAAACAACCTTCTAGGAAATTATATCAACAGTTATGTGTGCTTCCACAGGAATGTAGTCCATTGAGCTTTCCTAAAAGTCTTCTTTAGTTGTAATTTATTCCTTTTCACAGAAAAAGAAATTATCATTGCATAGTGAACATATGGGCTTCTTACCAGTTAGCACAACCATGCATTTATCTGGCCACTCACTATGAAACAGTCTATTTTCATCATCAGCTTTTCTTTGTTTTGAAAGCCAAAAGAGACATTTTGGCAGTGGTTTTATTTTTAGGTAGCCATCAGTGCAACAGCAGCACCATTGCTGTACATGGCAAACTTGGACAAATAGGACTGAACTTGAAGGAATTAATAGGTGCAACTTTGGAAAGGAAAAATAATTAATTATGTTTTTTCAAAATAAGTTGAGTGTAGCAGTTATTTATCTATCTGCACAAATAATGTTTGATATTATGTAGTTATTTGATTACCTTTCAAGGTGTTCTATAGATCAAGATAGGCTTTTGTCATATAGGTTCTACATGTAGTTTGATCTATCCATGGCAAGCTGCATTTATGAAATTCTTCCATTGAACCTTCTGGTGAAAGTATTTTTTGTGTGTGTTGAAAATAGCTTGATACCGATTATGCATTTATGTCTGGCAGCAGAGGTCAGATAAGAACACAAGTGCAGATAAAGACAGGAGACTTGGAGGAGATGTGGCAAAACAATAGGACTGCCCCCCTAAACACTGATTCGAATCATCAGTCAAGAAGCATTTGAGTCGACTGGCATTTTGTCAGCCGAATCAATGCCCCTTTTTGTTTGTTAGCCGCGTCAGTAAACACAGAGTATTGTAGGATAACAGCCTGGCAGGCTATAAACTTTTACAAACTCTCCAAATTACCTAACTAAAAAACTAACTGTGATGGAAACTGAGTGGGGTGATGGAAACGGAGGGAAGGCATTAAAACGTGAGTCTTACAGGTAAAACATGAGACTTAAGCTGTTATAGGACCGACAGGTCCAACCCACACTAAACACACCGGCCCTGGTCATGGTTAATTGGTTACCAAATTGGTAACCACGACCAGTGGTGCAGACAGCCTGTGTAACGTTAGCTAACTATCTGATGTGACCTCTCTGTCGGTTCGGACTAAGTGTCCAGAGGATGCTCTGAACGCTCAGAAACTGGAACTGTGAATTTCTGAACGACATTTCAGTTAGAATGTATGAACGCACCCATATTTATAGCTGAACACAACCAGCTGGCTAATAGTTACTTTTAATCATTAAACCATGCTTTAGTTTAGTTAACTCCGTGTGGGCTCTAGGCTGCTGGCATACATAACATACCTGAGGTGGATAGGGCAATGAGAGATGAACCACGAGCTAGGCAGTTGATAACTGTACATTTCCCCCCCTGTAAGTGATGCACTTTCGCTTGATGTTTCGAAAGTTTTCGCCCTTACATGCAAAAGACTTGTTACACTTGATGCTGACAACGAGCATTGTCAGCATCGTCTCTATTGAAGTGTAACCAGATTTTTTAGCGTTTAGTTCTCTCCGCCATTGTCACTAAGAGCAGGGTCTGTGTGTGTGTGTGTGTGTGTGTGTGTGTGTGTGTGTGTGTGTGTGTGTGTGTGTGCTCGAGTGAGAGAGAAGAGCTGGCCCCCACCCTCCGCTCATATGACAGGCTCAGACAGAGAGATCTCTCTTCTGGATTGGGAATAGCGAAAATGCATCATAGAATAATGTCTTAATCTTATTGCAAATTAGAAACAGAGCTGATGAGATAAAAGGTGCAAGACAACGTTTATGTAGTCTAAATAAATAGGAACTCTATTTTCTTAATTTCTCCAATACTGATAAAAGTAACATTGGAGCTACAGTCTTTAATAATTTTGCCACGGGATCGTTACCCATCCCTACCTTTTGAACTGTTGTCATTTTTTTGCAATACCGCAGGAGGATTACCATTCTGAAGCAGACGTACGTCCTCTGAGTCTAGGACAAAGCAGAAGTCTGCTGGTGTCCTTGCTCTTTGACACAAGATGTGTAGCATAAGACTCTCCTACAAACACCAAAATTACCCATTATGTGTTATGTCAATCCCAGGACAACTTGTTTATTTGTATGATAATGAGGTTGAAAATTGTTCAGTATCAGTTATTTGTGTGTATACTGCAACACATATGAGGCACCCACCAAGAGGATATCACTCATTCATACATATTATTCTTTTATCAGTTGTATAAAGAAGAGCTGTAAAAAGTGACCTGTGCTGAGATGTACCCAGACACTCAGCAGGGCGATTGGAGCCACCAGAGTATTACAAGTTTTATATGGAAAACAGTAGGACCCCTACCCAAGAACAATCACAAAGTAGAAACAAACACACCCCGTCTCACTGTAGAGTCTGTATTCATGCATACAGGCCCCATGGTCTGTATCATGCAGGCTTCATCCTCCATCGCAGCCTCCAAACATCCTGCTGAGATCTCCGACCAGCTCGCCTAGAGCTCTGAATTCCACTAGTCAAGCAGAGGAGCCGTGTTGAGAGAGCAGACGCTACTGAAATAATAAATGATGGACCACACACACACACACACACACACACACACACACACACACACACACACACACACACACACACACACACGCACACACATGTTTGTTTCACTATCCCCATTTCACTAGCCCCTTAACCTAACTTTAACCATCACAACTAAATGCCTAACCTTAACCCTAACCCTAACCTTAACCTGTACCCTAAAACCAAGTCTTAACCCTCAAAAAGCAGTCTCTACCCATGGGGACCTCAATTTTTGTCCCCCCGGTGACACAAGTCCACATAGGTTAGTGTGTATTCAGGTTAAAGTCCCCACCGGGATATAAGAACATGAAACACACACACACACACACACACACACACACATACTGTATACACAAACACTAGTACTACAGAAGAAGTGAGGAATTGGGGTGTAAAAACTGCTATTATAGACCCAAAGTAGCTTTTAAAGAGCAACTTAACCCCAGAGTTTTGGCTGAAGTGCCTCTACCCTGGCAATTAAAAAAAATGCCTCTAGAACATGAAAAAAGTATCAACAACGGCAGTGCGGGGAGGAGTGCAATTGGATAGACCTACAACCAATCAGAGCAACGAAACGTGTGAAAATGTAGATGAAAGCTGCCACCATATACGTCAACTGCCTCCAGATCAGCCAATAGCAAAATTCAATTGCAATAGCTAGGTTTCAACCATAGACTGTACATAAAGATGGACGACATGACAGCTCCCCAAAAGTGAAGCCAAAACATCTCGATCGCCCCCTGGTGGCTGGCTGCAGTGTAGGTCATATCGCTGTTAGCGGATAGGACATGAGCCAAACTAAAATCTCAAAGTACACGTCAAAAACATTTTTCCCCATGATGGTTTCTGTCATTTTAGTTAGTTCTTATCATGCTGATGTCTGTTCAAGTGTTCGTTTTTCTGATAAGTTTGGTTTTAATTAGTTATTTGTTGCTATAAAAAGGGGGTTTCACGTCATGATTGACAGCTGAGGCCAGGTGTAGGGGCGGGACCTCGATAGCGCGGCTCCAATTCCGATCACTACTGCGCAGACTCTGGCTCCAAATGACGTCACCAGCGCAAGATGGCAGCTCCCGTATCCGGGATATTTTGGCTTCATTTTTGTACAGTTGGAGGAAGTGGAGATGCGTCGTCCATCTTCATATACAGTCTATGGTTTCAACCTGGGGCAGTTACTATTCATATTTATAACACAATATGTAAAATTCAAATACTTTGCACTAAAATGTCAAGATTTGGACCTGAATCCACCAACAACACTACTAAATACCCATATACATTGGTTTTCTGCTGAAAAAAGTGGTTTGGTTACTCTTTAAGTACCGTATTTGGCATTTCACACTGATGAATTTTACATTACATTACAAGTGCTTATGTTTCTTAATGGTGCCATACTATTTAATTACCTTGTGTACCATTTCAGTTACGTGTACTCAGTAGCCACCAGCTGGTTCTCTTTATCCCTCTTGTACTGACAGTACCTGACTTGTAGAGCGCGGGCATCTGGATGGATGAAGGCAGAAGGAGAAGGAGAGGAAGAAGGGAGACAATTTGCTCCTGTAATGGGTCTATTGTGTCCCCACATGCGCTTTTCCTTCTCTCTAGTCACTAGAGGAGGCATGTGTTGCACTTGGAGACAGATGGTTTGAAGCAGATTTATTTTGGAGCCAGGAGGGAGACAGAGGGAGGTAGCAGGAAATGAATGAAAAAAGTGGGAGGGCAGTGGGAGAGAAATAGAAAGAAGTGAAGAGATTATTCTCTGAATACAGAACTCGCTGTTAGAAATCCTTTGATTTAAAAACACACAGCCGTTACGGAAATCTCCTGTGTTTTAGACTGGACGAAGATACAAGAAGTGTCGAAGTGTTGGGAAATTTTATTTATTTTATTTAATTAGTGTTTTTCCCCCCATTATTCTTATTTTTGAGCCCAGTATCCTTAGGAATTGCATTCACATGGACAATTCATGACTGATGTTCATTGCCAAAGTTCAATGCAAAAGCAGGAAGTAGTGTGCACTTTATGTAGCAAGGCTGAAAGAAAGGGTGGTGGGTAGGTTGAGCGTGTCTGACTTTCATAAAGCCATGCAAATATGGTAGAAATAAATCATAGAAAAATGTTG
Source organism: Siniperca chuatsi (assembly GCF_020085105.1). Classification (NCBI taxonomy): domain Eukaryota; kingdom Metazoa; phylum Chordata; class Actinopteri; order Centrarchiformes; family Sinipercidae; genus Siniperca; species Siniperca chuatsi. The sequence goes on from NC_058059.1 coordinate 15,853,583, forward strand.
GTGCTGAACATTCAACAAGGCTAGGAGCCCCCACACACTAGCTGCTCTGTCTGGCTGTACTTAGGCACAGCGGAGCTTTGAACTGCTGTTAATATCAGCATGCTAACATGCTCACAATGACAATGCTGATCTTCAGCAGATTATGTTTACCATGGTCGCCATCTTAGTTTAGTTTTTTGGCACTAAGCACAAAGTACAGCTTAGGCTGATGGGAATGTCATTAGTTTTGCAGGTATTTGGTCACAAACCAAAGTACTAGACATATTCAAATTTTGACCTGATTATGGTGCTACATAAACAGTCAGTCAAAATTCATCTTGAGAGAAACATGAATGTCTGTACCAAATGTCATGGCAATCCAACCAATATTTGTCAGGACATTACTATCTGAACCAAAAAATAACATGTTAAAAAACATGTTTGTGGGGCTAGAGGTAAAGTCATTAAGATACATTGTCTTGGAACCAAGAATGTCTGTACCCAATTTTGTGCAAATCCATCTGGTAGATGTCAAATATTTCACTGGCTACGTGAAAACATTGACCTGCTGGTGGTGCTACAACAAAGAATCGGGTGATCGACAAAGTCTTTAGGATTTATATTCATGAATATCATGACAATCATCCAATAGTTGTTATATGTTAGATGTTATATTTCCATCTGGTGGTGGTGTACTGCTCGACCGACCGACATTGCCATCCCTACAGCCACCCTGCAAGTGTGGCTATTTAAAAAAATAAATGTAATAAAAACTGGGAATGAACTGACTTAATCTGGGGTTTTTCAAAATGTTCCACTATCAGTGTTCTGTCTGACAATACAGTTATATTATTACTTATACAATCAATTCAGTAAGGGCTACAATATATGTCACAGTCTGATCTTATGTTGAAGCACTTCAGTACCCTCAAACACAGTGTCCTCGATGTAAGCTTTCAGGTTGAAGTACAGTAATTGCCTGTAAGGACCTAACCTCTCCTGGCATTAATATCCAGACCTAAACTGGCCATCAGTAATACTAGTTTCAAGTGAAAGGTGCTAACTGTTGCCATGTTGAAAAAGTGCTTTATGTAAAAGCCACAACTGGCCACTATTGGGCTCCTGATTCATTTTGCAAGCTATAGAGCAGGTTGTTTCGGCCTCCAGAGTCACTTAAACGTGCTCTCATTTGCTGCATAAGTAAAATGACATTTCTCTGCTGCTGCCTCCTCCCAGGCGGTTGGTAAAATGGCACCCAGAATTATTTCCACATTTAACACTTTTAATTGAGCTGCCATGTGCTCCAGAAAGTGTTTCTCCCGTCCTCTGCGGAAGCTCCATTTTGCTCCATCAGTATCCAAGGCTGTCTGCAGGTTTGTGAGGCTTTCAGTGGAAAGGCTAAACGTCTGGCTGTGATCTGAACTGCCTAGTGTAATAGGGTTAATTGAATCAGTAATCTATTTACACTTTGCCCTCAATTACTGACTTAATAAAATGCTGAGTCACTGTGGAAGTCAGCTAGCACTCAGGCAGAAAGCTAGCACTTACTGCATTAAAACCACAGCTACTCATATATCAAAATACCAAAAATAGCTGCACTAGATACAATCTTACTCACACTTACAGGAATTACGAACTTAATTCTTTAAACAGGTTTTGTGACAAAAACCTGCATTGCAAATATCATCACTTAGATTTTTAGATTTTTAAACTTATGTTCCGTGAAAGTGTTATATGTTTGAAAAAACAAACAAAAACAAACTAAAAAAACAGTTTCATAAATGTTGCAAAATGCTATTAGAAAAGGGGTCACATAATAGTGCAGACAGTACACTAAGCCCAGCTCACTGACAGAGAGGCAGAAGGGGCTTGACAGGGTATGTCAGGGCAGCAAATAAATGTTTGAATGGGAGAGTGGGCCCAAAGAAAGGAAGCATGTACAGGCAGACAGGCTGACACCACCCAGATAATGGAGCTGCCAGAGGCCCTCCCATATTACATCTCACCTCGCCAAAACACAATCACAAGAAAACACATGCACACACACATACACAGCTGTGTCACATATAGTACACTCTCAAGATTTGTATTGAGCTCTTTAAGAAATGGATGCCTGAGAGTAAGACAGGTAGAAAGAGAGCCTGAGTAGGGTTGGATAGATGTGAGTAGAGGATGCTTCACTGATTAGAGGCTAAGGCATGGGGCTATACTGAAAAACCACCTCTCCATGTACTGGTAATCTCCCCTGTCAGCTCTTAGAAACAGGCTGTAATTTGATAAATCGCTGGGCTGAGATGAAGTGAGAATAGGCTTGACAGTGCATGGGCCTCCCATCCTCTGACACCGATCATCTGATCTCTTTTTACAGCACATTAAATATAGAGCCCCTTTCTTCCATGGCTTCCCGTTTAGAGACATGCTAACGATTTGTGTTGCCAGGAAAAGCATAGGATTAAGAAGCAAGAGGCTGTGGTTATCGCAACAGAATGGTAGGAAATGTTCAGGCTTTAGGCACAGTTTAAATTGATTTGAAACAACTTAGAACAGTGATCTGCCACCTTTTGATCAGTAGTTTGGATTGGTTCACACGTCATCACAGTTCCCTCTCAATATTATAGCTTGCATGAACAGGTGGCAACCCAGGAAAGAATGAAACCGAATGTAAATACAATTAGGAGTCAGTGATATGGATAAAATCCTCTATCACAGTACATGTAATTTTATATTGTGATATTGATATATTGTGATATTGTGTATTTTCTGGAATATCAAATAAGAAACTGTTTATGGATAATACAGCTAGATGGGAAAGTCAGTTTTTGTGTAATCTAGTGAATTAAATATCTGGCAAATCAAGAAATCATCCAATTGATGCACAAAATAATACTAAAACCACAATGGTCTAATACACTCAACATTAAAATTAGCTACATGGTATAAGGTATGAAGACTAAGAATTTACAGCCACGCTATTGGCTCTGAGGATGGAATTAGGCACAGCAATGCTGTGAAGTAAATGCTAACATCAGCATACCAACATGCTCACAATAACAATGCTAATATGCGGATGTTAAGCAGGTATAAGGTTTAGCTTGTTAGCGCTAAACACAAGGTACTGTATAGCTGCGGCTGATGGGGATATCATATGTTTGGCAGGTAGTTATAAACCAAAATATTGGACAAATTGAAATTATGAGGGTATCACATTTCATGGCAGTCCATCCAGTAGTTGTTGAGACATTTCAGTCCAAATCCACAAATGTCAAACTCATGGTGGCGCTAGAGGAAAAGTCAGGAGGTCATTAGGATTCATTCTCTGGGCACAATGGACGTCTGTACCAAATTTCAAGGCAGTCTCTGAGCGTGCTGGCTAGCTGGCAACCCCCAAAGGTGCTAGCTTGCTGTCGTGGCAGTTTGTGGAGCTTCTCTCTGCTGCTTTGGTGCTTGAGTCGCTCACCTCCTGGGCTTGTCTAGTTTATAGCACAGGTTAGAATCATAGCTAGGCTAGCGTTAACATTTTGCAGACACCTGGAATGGTATAGCCAATCAGAGGCAGAGTCTCATCTACAAATGTGCAAAACCTGTTCACATGTAAAAATGGATCCACAAATGCCTAAATATCACTTTACATGTATTAGTTGTGGTTAAACTATTTACATTTGCAATACCCATATCATTTTTATGTGAAATTTAAAATGTGATTTTACAGAGTAAGTTATGCATATTTGCAAATCGCTCTGTATTTTTGTGGATATGACTTTATACCACACAAATAAATAATGTTTGCGCATAGCGAAATATTTGTGGTTCAATCCACATTTGTGGATTGTCTTCTGTGGGTAACACCTAATAAAGTCCAATAAAAACTTCAACATAACATATAAATCTCTGATGATAGACAAATGTATAATGTCTTGCAGTATATGTAGTGCTTAAAAGATTAGTTGATAAATCAATTCAAGTCAAAAAACAGAAAGTTCATCGACAACAGGTTTGATAATTGTTAAAGCTACTTCAAATAAAAAGGCAACACATTCTCTGTTTCCAGTGTCTCAATGATGAGATTTTGCTGTTTTTATGTACCTTATATTACTTTAAATTGAACACTGGAATGTTGCATTCAAGGGAAATAAAATAATTCTTAGTTGCAGCTCTAATACAATGCACAGTACAAAAAAATATTAAACACCACACAAACTGCAGCCTCAAAAGTGACCTTAGCGTAAATCAACACCTCTCTCTTAGGAGGAAAAAAGAAACTTCAAAAGCTTTAAAAAGGTAGCATTGTTGCAAATGTATTGCATCAGATTTCATTAGATTGTACAGGTTTTCCAGTAACAATTGTGTCTCCCTGCGGTATCTTTGTCATTGTCAGCACGCTGTAGTAAGGACCATGGTGTGTTCTTTTCTATACACCACAGTAATATCTGAGGAGCTTCATGTATTTTCACACTACGATATCTTTTACTTTTAAGAAGTGTCAGTTGAAATGTGTACATATGTACAATGCAATCTCAGCCACTGTTGTGGTCACAATCTAGGTTGAATCTCTACTGTTTTTACAGTAACTGTTGCTGCTTACTCTTTCCAAACTACCAAAGTGTAAACACATGTAGACACATAGTTAAATGAAAATGTGGTTCCAGCTTGCAGAATCAGTACTTGTTCCTGCTAATGTAAGAAAGGAGCACAAGGTGTAAGTACTGACTGAAGGTATTTTCTGTGATAGTGTGTTAATTTTCAACTAGTAAACTGTAAGACAACAGATTTCCCTATTGGACACTGTGATATGTGGTACAATTTTAGTTTACATTTACATTTTCCTGTTCACATGCTGTAGTTGAAAATAAATGACATTTGTTTGCCGCTGAAGCCTCTTGTTTGAAAGAAAGCTTAAACATATGCTCTCCCCAAGAGTGCTGATACCAAACTGCAAAAATCTGTGTGTGTGTGTGTGTGTGTGTGTGTGTGTGTGTGTGTGTTTGCTTTCTCCTGCTGGCATTGTTTATTCTGTAGATCTTTTACTGGGAAAGCACTGGCCAATATTTTTCTATCTCTACACAAAAACAAATACACACATGTCCAAGGCTGCCTACTTAGCACATGAACAAAAAAAACCCCAAAACCCCTGCACACATGTGTTGTAAGCAGCTTTGTTTTATTATATTCTGGGTACCTGCTGGCAATTTTAATTGTTTTAACCTTAATTTATCCAGGGAAAGCTGACTAACACTGCTCTGCATATGGTTTATTTATTGCAGTTTATTATATTAGTAGCAGTCAACACTCATTACATGCTGACAAAACACCACCCAACACAGGAAGGAATACAAGAAGTTTCTCAGCCTCAGACTGGCAGCTCAACTAAATATATTAAACTGTGTTTTTTTTAGACAGATGTTTGACAGGTGAAAAGTAGCCCTTCTTACAATTTAGGATGACAAATACTAAGGAGAGGAAGGGGAACAGCAGTGCCAATAACATTTGGCACCAGGTGCCAAGTGAGATGACACTGCAAGTACAGGGGCTGAAATACTGTCTATTTGTGAGACCATTTTGCAAGTTATAAATTAAAACAATGATTTCACAATGTATGATAAATTAACATGAACCCCTGGTTGTACTTGAGAATCTTCACTTTCCATAAATAAATAACTGTCAGTGATGTTAGAGAGAGAGGAATGTGACAGACAAAAAACAGAGACAAGTTTGAGGCCATAAAGTAGCAAACCCACTTAAAAAATCTAATCTAAACGATTTGTCTATTGCCTGTTAAAATGCAGTATTAGCACGTCAATGCAGCTGCTCCGGTGACTTCATTTTCATAGGTCTGAAGGGAAGGCAATTTACCCTGCAAAATATCTCTTATCTCCTTTAGCAGTCATTTTTTTCTGTTAATAAATCCCAAACTTCTGTTCTTAGACAAATGAAAAGAAATATAACAAAGAGAAACAAGTATTTTCTTCACACCAGCGCATGACAGAGACACTCATTTCCAGAAAATGTAGATGTTTTTGCAGTGTTGAACCTCCATTGTAGTAAAGCCACCAGCTTGTATCATTCAGAACAACTAGTAGGTGCTGGGCACTGGGTAGACCAGGGCTTAGCTCTGATGGTTGCAGTGGACGGCCTTACTAACACAAGTCTCTCCACAGCTCACTGTCTGACAAACAGACAGATGGAGCCTTGAAACAAATAAACCAAAGAGTCTTCTCCTGTCATTTGTTGGCAGCAAACACAGACAAAAAAATGTGTGTGCTCTCCAAAAATACATGTCACCAACAATGTAGAAGGTGGCTTTAATTTACTGTTAAAGTTATTTGTATTTATAGCAAAAGTTTTACATAGCATTTCTTAACACTTCTATATCACTGCAAAATATCATTTTGTGCTTGACTACAGGCTACAATTGTGAAATTATTTGTCAAGTTAGCTCTGTAACCATTTGCAGATCATTTCCCCAAAATGGTGGCTGTAGGATAACCTGAGCCAAATGCCAGGGCTCCAACATCATGCCAAGTGTATCAGTGATGAAACTCAGGATGAGCACAAAGCTCTCCTTGCTCATCAAGTGCATGTACTAAGCTGCTCTGCAGTCTATTGACTCTTTCTTTATGGCTTCTAGTTGCAGAATGCCTCATTTCACCATGCTGCATTAGCAGGTGATTATGTCGCTTGTGCAAAGGCAGCCCAACTGGGGTTTGAAACCAGGCCAAAAAAGTTTAAATCTCTACAGTGTCACTTGGACTCACACAAATCTCGGATGTCGCAGGCAATCGAGTATAGTAGAGCCATCTTAACGATTGGAATCAGGGCCAATCTGAGCATATTTTAATGGATTGGCATCGGCTAAAATAAACCCGATCAGCAGGTTGAGGGAAGAACCTCCACTCTACAGCTGCGGTTGGTATGAGTGTTTCTGTAGTTCCAACAAATCCAACAAAGTGATAGGTCTTCTCTCTAGCTGATCGCATCACGTCAATTACAGGAGTCTGCATTCTCGCAGTTAAATTTTCATTCATATCATATCAATAATTGAAGCTTATCAATGTAGTAGTTTTGAACCAGGACCTAGTGTTTGGATCAAGTAGCTTGTGAAAAATAAGGTGTGTAAGATGAAGTAGGCTACAGCTGTTATTTCAATGTGTCAGCCGCATATTTAATCAACATTTAAGTAAATATAACTATTGGATCAGACTCGGTTTTGGCAGATACCCGATATAAAAGGACTTCGATCTGGATCGGGGCCAAAAAAAACTTGATTGGGACATAACTGAGCTGGTCTTACACTTAATTTCCAATTTCAAAACCGCATTTTAAGCCTGGTTTATGCTCGACGCAGTGTCCCCGGCGTGAAGGTCCGCAGGCCAAAAATGACGTCATCGCGCCTTTTGCGTCGGGCCACTGAATTTTTGTAACCAGGCGTCCACGGTGCACGGTGAGCTTTTCATTTCAACATAGACGCTGAAGCTGGCTAAGCAGGTTCGCCTGTACAAACACATCTACCACCCATGTTGGATAATGACATTCTTCGACAACGAGCACTGCGCTGAACATAAACGCCTCTGTGCTCACAGCTCTGTGGAGGCATGCGCCACGGCGTCTCGCGCAAGTATAAACAAAGCTTTAGCAGCTGCAGGTTCATTCGTTCAGCGGGCTTAGTTCAAGAGATGTTATCGTTCCCACCTATTTTTCAAAGGATGTCTGATATTTTTCATATATTTTCTGTTGGCACCTGAATCATCAGTCTATTATAGATGGAATCAGTTGTCAGTGTTTATAGATGGAGGAAAATATAATCCTTCTTAGGACCTCACCGCACCAAGAGGGCTCTGGCCCCTCAATAACTAATGTCCTCTGCACGTCACAGAGGAGCCCAGTTAATGCTCGGCTGTTAGAACAGACTGGGCAGAGGTTGTCCTTCATGAACAAATTTATGCTGTGTTTCACTGTTGTTACTGTCTCTCTACGACATGTGAGGGGCACAGCCAAAGCATTATGCTGTACAGTATATATGCATCTCAGAGACACAATCCACTAAGGAGGATGAGTACATGAAGAAATAGAATATGAACATTGTCATATGATATGCATGGATGGATTGGCTTTGGAATGCTTGGCTTATGCTGCAGAAGCTTTTGGGAGTAATTTTCTGATTATTTCTTTTTTTTTCAACCCAAAGAGCATGTTTTTTTGCCACAAGTTGTTTTGGAGAAGGCATAAACAAAGTTTCACCAGCTAACTTGCTGCATGTTATTCTAGATTGACAACTTGAACGGTTTGGTGCTGTTTAGATTGTCATGAGCTTGGGCAGATAATCGAAAATAATACAGCAGCTGTTTAGGCATATAAATATTCAATGTTCAACAGTAACTTATTAACACATTGACAGCAACAATGGTTTCCACTCAAGTATGCTTTTAAGCAAGTCTGTTTCTTTGATTCCTGAACTTTCCCTCTCTACAAAACTATTTACAACAGCCATTCTCTTAGCCTGGTCTGTCAGTATGGCATTGTGCTGCAGAACAAAGAAACCAGCGAGCAAGCCATCATTATCACTTCAGGGACCCAGAATACACATTCCCCCCAGGATGCTGGAAAACACAGACCTAAAAACAAAAATACCATCAGAGATAAAATAAGCGAAAAATAAATTCCAGAGGAGAATAGAAGTGGCGCTTTATGTTTAGTGGAAGGGGGTGTATTAACAGCTGCAGCCCCATCTCTACTTGGAGCTCAATAAGGCCATCACCACAGGGATTTCCAATGAACAACTGCATGTAGCTAAAAATGCCATGATTCCCTTAATGAACTATTCGTTATTTTTCAGGGTTGCATCAAGTCTCTGGGCCTGATCCAACTCGCTGAATTGTTTACATTTCTGGACAGAGCCAGGTCAAAGGCATCTTTTTTTTTTTTAAAGGGTTTTCATTTGCTGTCTTCTTCATCCTCACCAAGAGCAGTGTTTCAATGTCAGCAGAATAAAGAAAACAATACCACATTCAAACCTGTTTTAATTGCACCAGTCTTACCCATAAATCACATTGTTTGTGCTTGTGCATGTGCTTCACACACACAGGATAATTCTTTATCTATACCCACTCGATGACAAACAAGCATGCAGTATGCCAACGGGATTACTCACTGGCCAGTGTATACATACATGTGAACAATAATAGCTCAGAGGTCTCTTGTACCTTTTAGACTGTACCCAGATTGTTTCTGAAATAAATTTGGCTTAAATTAATGAACAGGACAACAGTACTTCATTGTGATGCATTGTGACGCATTGTGTCATATGCGTGCAAACACACTTAAATACAGGGGATGTTTAAAGGAAGCACATAGACACAGACAGCAGAAAATAGATTGGTCTGTAAATTTAAAAAGGTGGGTTTATTTTACATAAAGCTGTGAGATAAAGAATGAAAGCACATAAGTAGCTGCTGGAGACGCAGACCACCATTCCACCACCTTTTGCCTTAATCACTCATTGGTTGACTACTTCAGTTAATATAGTTATTCAGTCAATAACAACATTGAAAACTAGCACTGAAATGATTAGTCAATTAATCATGTAGTCTATCAATCTGTAGCAAATTTGATGAATGAGTCATCTTTTAAGTAATTTATTTTAATAAAAAATGTCTGTTTGATCTTCTCAAATGTGAGGATTTGCGGTTTGTCGGTCAGTTGGTCGGTCGGTCCACCACTTTTGTCCAGATTGAAATGTCTCAACAAGTATGAGGTGTATTTCCATCCTCTAGCACCACCATGAGTTTGACATTTATGGTTTTGAGTGAAATATCAACAACTGTTGGTTGGATTGCCATGCAGTTTGCTACACACATTCAAGCCCCCCTCAGGATAAATTGTAATCACTTTGGTGACCTCTTGACAATTCATCTAGAGCCACCATCACGCCAAAATTTCAAGTTGGTCAGTGCTTAGGTTTATGACCAAACACCTGCAAAACTAACATTCAGCCTCAGCTGTACTTTATTGCTAATTAGCACATGTTAGCATGCTAACATGCTAAACAAAGATACTGAACATTATACCTGCTTACCATCAGCATGTTAGCATTGTCATTGCGAGCGAGTTAGCATGCTGGCAGTAGCATTTAGCTCATCTGTCTGGAATCACTCTAGATATTTTGTCATTTTGAATCCGTTTGTGAGTCAAAGCAGTTTTGTCAGCAGTGACAGAGAGATGGGTTTGAGGTGGTGGGTTGATAGTTGACATCAGTAGTGTAATTGGTGATGCTTTGCCCAGCCTGCATATCAAAGGGAAGAAATGGAAAGGAGATAGAGCGGTCGTGTTGAGGATTGTTGGCATAGTAATGGTAGGAAAATGTGCTAAATAGGATAACTAGTGATGAATCAGCATAGGGAATGGTTCGTGATTGTGACGGGTCCATTCCATTATACCTGACAGCAGCTGTCAGTTAGTTAGTTAGCGCGAGTGCAGACCGAGAGATCCCTGTGTCAGCAAGAGGAGTACATGGCAGTTCAGTGTTGAGGACACAGGCACAAGTCTAAGAATGCAAAGACTGAGGAGTGAAAGGCAGCTGTAGCAGTTTAGAGTGCCTCAGTGGCAGGGAGAAATCTCAGTGGAGCAGACTGGGCTGTTTGTGGTCCAGTGCGATAAGATATGTCCAGTGAGATGCTAGTAAGAGGTTAAGATTTTTGGAAAGGAATAAAAGAAGTAACACCAAGCTGTAGTTTTAGACATTAAAAGGCTCAATGTTTTGATTTCTCGCGAAGATGGCTAAGTGAATGATAGTGAATACATAAAGGCAATTAAAGTGGCATTTACCAAGGGCTTGAAATACAAATGAGACAGTGCTACGTGAAAGAGTGCAATGAGGCAGCCACCACATTTATTGATAAAGAGATTGTTTCTTTCAATGCAGTGGAAAAGCCGTCTTTTAAATCAATGCTCAAGACACTTGACCATCAGCATGATCCACCAGGTCAAAAGTATTTTTCTCAAGTTGCCATCCCTGAGATGTACAATAAACTGAGAAACGAATTTCAAGTTTTGATCTCGGCGGGCCATCACTTCACGCTGACGATGGACATGTGGTCAAGTATTGATATGACACTGTATATGTCGCTGATGGTTCATTTCATTAACAAAGACTGTATCAAAGTGCCTCCAGAAACAAGCTTCTTTCCGGAGAACCACATGGCAGAAAACTTGCCCGACGCAACTGGCAACTGGATCAGATCAAACTGTCAGTAATAACAACTGACAACACCAATATTGTAGCTGCGATTAGGAAATTGGACTGGCAATGGCTAAATTGTTTCAGCCGTAATCTCAATCTAGCTGTGAGTAACGTAGTCTCACACGAAAGGCAACGCACTGAACGAGCCGTGTGGGGCTAGCATCACTAGCCAATTTTCCCACAGCTGCGAAAAGCACAGCAAGAGCTGGGTCTACTGGAGCACTCTCTAATTACATTCATGTAACCAACACACATCATGTGATGGCCTTGATTCTTGTACATGTGTCTTGTGATGTCTGTTTATTTATTTATTGTGTAAGCTGACAGAACCAGGACACATGCATTCATTGCATGTTGATATCAGAATCAGAAATACTTCATTGATTCCTGAGGGGAAACTGGATCATCTTACAGTTGCTCACATTCTAGAAGAGAAATATATATAACCATAGAGAAATTCTAAGAAAAATAAACATGGATGGAACAATATATAACAACAATATACATAGAAAAATACAATATGAATATTATAACAGTGTGAATAATAAGGATGAGAATCTATAAATGTGTTAAAAAGCAAGAATAGTACAACTAAATAAGACTAAATAAGAAATATTAGCTGTATAAATGCAGCAGTAATGCAGTATAAATATACACAAGAGTATTGCAGTTTAATTATTGCACAACAGTATTGTACTATTGTTCTTGATATACGTGCATAAGGAGTGCATAATAAACTTGCTGAACCACAATTACTATCGATGTTTAGCCTATTCCAATTACACCTAAACTAACGCCTAGGCCTATTACTAATGTATTGTTGGGGCTCAAAACAAAAAATGATAGAGAGAATTCTGGAGCAGAGCACCTCAACCCGGCACATTCAAAATGCTGACCGACGCCCACATCCCTCTCTCACTTGGCAAGATGTTGATGTCTTGAACTCCATCAACAGAGCTTTCAAGCCAGTCAGTGAAGGCAGCTAAAAGTCGATAAGCGCGACCCGGAGTGTTAGTTAAAAATTACTCTCCCAATCTCCAATATCCTCCAAATGTTTAGTTGTGACAGGGAACCACCTAATAAGCCCTGCATTAAAAAAAATATAGCTAGATGAAAACAAAGCAAAAAGCAAGAGAAAAAAGCATCTGCACTCTAGCAAAGCAGGAAGTAGTAGGCACCATCTCTGTTTTTAATCATAGATAAAACATTGAAATATGTTTGATTTATTATTTTACCATCACATCATCACCAAGACCTTGTGAGAGATGCACAATGTGAATTTGGATTTTGCACAGGCTTTTATTTTGTACATCTACTGAGATTTATTGACTTAATCCAAAAACACACCGCTGTCCTGAGGCAGGTTTGTAAAAAAGCATCACTGTCACAGTGCTCCTTCTTTTAAATAAAATGTTTACAATCCGTAGACTTTCGTGGTAACCTGGGGACATCTCAAATGCACAGGTGCTTGGGTTTGTTTTAATTAGGGTGCAAATTATATCTGAGTAGATTCATAGGTACAGTAAGTGGGCAAGACAAATTGCATAGGAAATGCCACATTAACATGTAATAAGACTGAACTAAGTTATCTCTAATTAGGTTGCCCTTTTAGGAAGGGGAGCATATCTGTGATCCTCCGGAAAAAGAATAATTGTCTGAGAGGGTTAGAAGCTTTTTAGGGCTCTGGTGCACTTGGCCTAAAACCTTTTTAACAGCTGATTATAATACACAAATGATACCCACAGGTATTATTAAATGGTGCTTAATGTAGATGATAAGAGTGTTAATTATGCTTAACTTTATTCCTGACTACTGGATACAGTACTATTAATAGGTATCATTTTGACTTATAACAGATACTTAGGCAGTCTCCAACTCACTACCATATTTCCTCCACTGATGGTTCTCATGAATTACCATTTAGTATCTGGGATGACAACAAGGTTTTTTTGAGCTTTTAATGACACCCTTCTTGCACCTGGCTCCTATAAGTTCACACTTTGAATTTTATTAATCAGACATTTTCTTTTGCCTTTTGTTTTTCGCTTTTTATCTAATGTTAATCACAGTGTGGCGTACAACAACTCAGTAAATTATTACCAGTATCCATCATTATTTTAAAACATTATTGTAAAACAAATAACAGAAAAGCTGTCTCTTACCTGACCATTTTGTCTTTCACAGATAAATTAACACATATACATTGGGTAGAGTATTTACATGAATATCTGAATGTGGTGGTGGTTTAGAGTGGTGGGATGATAGGTGCAAGATAACTTATCTCTCCTGCTTCAGCTGGCAGCTGCACCGACTGTCAACAACAACAGGCACTTCATTTTGATATTTGATGAAGCCACTGTCTGTGTACTCGCATAAACCAGTCAGATGAGCAAAAACTAGACAGAAGAATACAACAGCCAGACCAATGAATCACACAGCAGCATGATGGAGAAGAGTCACCTTCAGTTTTAATTAGTCCAGCAGCCAATTTTAAAACAGAGATAGAAAACGATGGACTTGACCAAATACTGACATATGATAAAAGGAAGAAGAGGTCAGACGTTGGGCTTTCATTTCACAGTTTGTGATCATTTGTTCATTCACTGTCATGACTCTTTTTCTGGGATCCAAAATGTCATATACAGTAGTTTAGGAAATGAAGTGTGTTTATGGTCTCCACCTAATTCAGGCATACAAACTGTAAACTGGACTGATTTTTATGGAACAATATAAATGAAGGAATTGATCCATACATTATTTATGTGATTGTCTGTTGATTCTCTTGATGGTGATCAGTGTTTTTCTGTTTAATATAACTCATTTATTTTCTAATCGTAATATCAGGCCGTATGAAGATTTAAAGTAGTGTAAAATGTCTACTTTTATGCGAAGTATTCAACTGAATCAAAGATCAAACATGAACACAAGAAGGGAAAATGTACGGGCTAACAAAACTTTTTAAACCAAAATCAACATACTGAAAACAACCCAAAACTCAGCTCCATGATTAATGAATATAATAATATTAAACTAACTTGTCTCCAGAGATATTGGTATTAGTTATCTACACACTTTCATTTCAGGTACCAGATCAGACACACATGCCTCCTCTTTAATAATATCATGCGTGGATCTGGTTTCTGGAGACAAAACAAAACAAAAACTAAACTACAAACCAAACGAAAACCAAACAGCACTTTACAAAATGTTACTATACATATAATACCTTCAAATCAAACTCTGCATTTATATACAATACAAAATTGCTTTTCACTCTTCTCTCCTAGAATCTATAATTGCTGACATGTGGTACAGAGCATACAGCAACTCTTTAAAAAAAAAAACAAAAAAAAAAACAAAGCGCCAAAAAGTACAACAAATACAACATTAAAACATGATGATTTAAAAAAGAAAACATAAAACAAGTACATGGCGCATAGAAAAGGAAATTGGACCTCAATTAAAGACAAACAACGTACATTTAAGTTAAGCAACAATATCAAGTTCACATTTTCCCCTTTATAACTATGCTGTGGTGTCGTGGCAAATCATGTCTCATTGCAGTCCGTTGCTTTACCCTTTCTGAATACTGTCATAGAAACAACAGAGGCTGAATGCACAATCCTGTTGTTATGGCGAGGTACAGTTTAACAGCAGCCCCAGTCTGTTTTCTGGACCTCTTAGTCTTTTCCTCTTTCCGTTCCTCCCTCCAACCCTCATTCCTTCCTTATTCTGAAGGCATTCAGGTGAGTTTCTCTTTAGTTCATTGAAAACACCTAGTACACCCTATGCAGTGTTCTTAATTGCATTCTCATTAAGCTTTTCCATGTAGTTCCTAAGATCCTTTGAGTCCCCAAGCTCGATGTCCGGACATACCCATTTTATCTCGCTGGTCTGCACTAGTGCTAATGGGCTGAGCACTGGACATCCATTACTGGACTTGATGTTGGAAAAGGTGGTGAACTTCACCCTCTTTCTCTTGGTGGTGGGTGAGTTAAGCGACTCATTCCTGTGATCCCTCCCACTTGAACTACAGCCTCCCACACCATTATTACCACGCTGGACGCCTCCATTTAATAGTTGACTACCTTCCTCTAGGGTTCCACCCAGCTCGTCTTGCTGTTGCTGCAGACATAGCCCCTCCTCTTGGCCCAACCAAACCCAGTCGTGGGCATGGGGCATTGCTTCTGGGGCCTCCAGGGACAACTGCTTGCTACGGTACTTATATGCATAAGAGATGCAGTTAATGAGAAAAACCAGGATGGCCAAGCAGAAGACTCCCAGCAGGGCATACATACCAATCTCCAGGTCTGTCAGGCCTCGTCGGGATGGCAACAAGTCCTCATCAGTGCTGCGGCTACGAGGCAGCTCTGCTTTGTCTGGATATTCAGAGAATTCGCTTGGGACCCTTGCCCCGCTATCTGCTGATAGACGGCCCCCATTAGATCTCACTGGGACATGGCCCCTGATGGTAGTGGCTCCATGGTTGATTAACCCAGTTTCCATGTCAGAGATAGATCCGCCATAATATGGAGGATCAGGACGTGTTCGCCGGTCTCCTGGTTGTCTGTATTGCTCCTCTGGCTGACCAAACCTTACTTGTATGTTTGCCATTCCAGTGGCTAAGATAGTACGTCGTTTTCCTCTCTGGCACACTTCTGATGGGCTCATTTCAACACGCACAAGCAAACCCTGACCTTCGCCCTTGGCAACAATGATGGGCCACTTCCATGCCTCACTGCGCTGCACCACCACCACCTGTTCATCCAAAGAGGTGGCTGCCAGGGTGAAATGGGCAGGGTTGTAGTTATCTAGAGGAGTCATGGATCCATCACTGAACTGTAGCCAAGCACTGATGAGGGACTCCTAAGAAAATACACATACAAACAGAAATTGGTACAGTACAACATCAGTAACCCAAATAACCCCGAAAATAACTCCAAAAACACTAATCTGCACATTTACAGCTAATGCATAATGACTGGAAAATAAAACAGGTGGAAGCTAAAGTGAGCCTTAATTGCAGTAGAAAGGCTCATAGAAACAATAGAGTGGATATGAACTATTCTCCTGAAAGCCAAATATTCTTTTCCAAGGGAAGAGATGGTAGCCTTTTTCCATTTTAAAGTATAATTACAGGAATAACAGCGCTGTTCAGTTCAGTGGTTGGATATGCAAATCAAAGAGATGGCTTCACTATATCAAGAGTGAATTAATTAAAAAGGAAAAATTACATTGCATATCATACAGTAGACTCCATAATAACCCTGATTCAGCTCTGAACTTGTAAGCCAAATACAATGCATAGTACAGTGCTAATACAGTGAAAATTAGACTTTCCTTCTTCTTGTGGTAGGTTAAGGAATGATTAATAATGTAATATGCTGTAAGATATTTGGATGCCTTGAATTTGTACCTGTTTGAGCGATTCAATGACTTCCTGCGTGGTTGCAGTGGCGACGATGGCCCTGTTGCTGCCTGGGCTGAGCTGCAAGGACAGAGAGAGTCCAGACACCAACTGCACACCCAGCTCTGTC
This sequence comes from Siniperca chuatsi, assembly GCF_020085105.1. Classification (NCBI taxonomy): domain Eukaryota; kingdom Metazoa; phylum Chordata; class Actinopteri; order Centrarchiformes; family Sinipercidae; genus Siniperca; species Siniperca chuatsi. Next base: position 15,870,332 of record NC_058059.1, read on the forward strand.
ACACTCACTTTATCATCCAGCACCCTGATGCTCCTTTCAGCCAGGACCGATGACGTCAGAGGGCACAGCACCTGCAACACACGCAAACACTTGCTACTCACGATAGTCCATTAAGATCTGAGATGGCATTGTTACTGTGAATGAAGAGGAAGAGCCAATTTGCTAGTGACCACTGTTGTTGACAATTATGTCACTGTAGATGATAAGATGTCCAATCCCGAAAGCCCTGCAAGCTGAAACCTGCACTCTAAATGGAGTTTTGTCAAGAAATGCCTTTGTAATTCCTTCTTTGAATTTGGTCATAATCTCTGGGTTCCAGTGGTATGCAAAGCAAAAATAAACTGATATCAAAACAAATGTCCACACACATATCCGCCTACAGCTTTAACGGAACGTGACCTTATAGTTCACTATAAAACTGAGCCTTAAAGAAAACCCAAAAATACATATTCTCTCCCTTATGTGAAATATTAACCTATACCTACGCTCAAAAAGTCCTCCAAACTGAATGACAAAATATGTTGTTTGTAACAACACATAGAAGCCTTTTCTAATCTGACGCCCCTTTTGACAGAATGACATAATTTGTTTGTGCCTTCCAAAACTGTTAGAGTCATGGTTGGAAAAATAAATAGTATCTGACAATCGTATGGGTAAGGTTTGGTTATTTTTAGGCACTAGAACAGGGTTAGGGAAAGATCACGGTTTGTGTTAAAATAAGTACTTTGTTAAGGTTAGAAAAACATCTTGGTTTGGGTTAAAATGACTACTTTGTTAAGGTTAGGGGACCTTCATTGTCATGGTTACAAGAATACCTACTAAGGTTAAGGAACGATCATCGTTAAATGAAACCAACGTGGACACCGGGAACCAACAGTGGTCTCCCATGGCTAAGTCAGACGGTTTGTTTATCCATCCACCCCAACCTCCTCTGTGGACAGTACTGTTAACCGACTTCCTCCTTTGCTCCCATTGGCCAAGAGTCATAATTACTACGGCTGCTACTGGGCTTTTATACCTGAAGGTAAAATGTCTTTTTTGGGCATTTGCTGGAACGACAGATGAAGTTATTTTTCTTGGGAGGACAGTCTCCCTATACTTGTTTGTGTACTAGGTCAATAAAAATGTATGTAAATGGAACAAAAGAAATTGCACTTCTACTGTATTATAAACTCTTATATTAAGTAAAGGATAAACAAACACTAACATAAAAACGCTCCTAAACTCACATGCAAACATATATAAATCATTTCCACCCTTCTAATACATTCTCCACCTCCCTGAGTTGCCAGAGGTGTAAGCATGTAAATAGTTGTGATATTGTTATGAGATGAGAATCCCTCCCATCCGCTCCAATTAGGGCTCGTGTCTCTCCTCCAGCCGCCCCCGCATGGCCGCATTTACCATCCATAATGAACTGTCAGCACCGATCACTGCCTGATTTGTACAGACCCTTTTCCTTGTTTTCTTCCTGTTTACCTCTTTTCGTTTTCCCTTTTGCTTCCCACACAGTGAAACTGATATCCTTGAATGTTAAACACAGCTAAAAATCAGTGTAGTCTCACAAAAAGGGAAATATGGTTTAACCTTATCTCTGACATAGGTTAAAAAGGCAGGCTGGTGGTGATTGTGAATCAGATATTTTCACACTAACAATTAAACATGCACACTTGGTTGTCTTGAATTCTGAAGTATTTTTTTGTACAGATAAAGGGAAAGCAAAATAAGCAATGCCATAAAATGTTCACCAGAAAAATAATGGGATACTGGCTTGTTGGAAATGCTTCATAGGCAAAATCGCTGGTTTAAGTTGAACTATGCAAGAGTCTGGCTGGCAGTTGCACTTGTAACCAAAGGGTATTCTAAAACAAGCATCATTATCATACTTTCTTTACCTCCACCTTTGGACGTTTAGATTCATATCATTATAGGTGAGTATTGTCTGTTTGCTTTATATTAAAATCAAATCAAACTGAATTCAAAAGATACTACATGCTTTGCTAACTAGGAACTTAAGCTACTGAAATATAAGCAAGTGGGTACCTAACTGTAAAGTTCAAGAAGCCACGCATCACTTTCTCTTAGCAGAAGAAGCTGCCCAACTTCCAACAATGAAAAGAATGTACTGTATCTTTCTCCTCTACAGATGCCAGGATGTGCCTCTATAAACCCCCTACGGAACTCTCCACAAGATGTCAGGAGCATTTTTTGCATCCCTTAAATAGATGAACAATCCTCTCAACCTAACCCCGACTACATACTAACAAATGTCCCCATTTTCTACTGCTCTCCTCTCAGAGATGTCAAGGCTTCTTTCCTTGATTCTGTGGAAGTAGTCAGATCCCTTCTCCTCCCCTTTATCAGATTCCTTTGTCCAATTTTCATATGTCGTGTCTCTCCTCCACCCCATTAGAGAGATTGCAGGTCCTGTATTTGGCCTAGATAGTCGTGAGAGTCCCCCACCAGATATGTCAAGTCCCTTCCTCACATCAGTTTCAGAGTTTACAGGTTGCTTCATTCCACCCCCAGAGAGCACTAAAAGACCCCTTCCAGACGTCCCTCTTTCTATTCAAAGCTGTCAAGAGACTTGTCTTGTATGATTTCTGTCAAAATTCCCAGAGGGCTTTCACTACCTGACCCCACAAAATCCCATTTGCATCTGGATCTAGTCTGGAGCAACCAACAATATCACATATTGAATGATCTGTTGCCCAGATCATGTCTCTCTGACTCATCATAATGACACTTTTGCAAAGGTTAATGACAAAATGTATTTTGCATGCAAGTAGCCAGAAGGACGGTGCTGAAAAGGATTCATTAATTTCTCTTGATACGCCATTGAACTTGCAACCCAGTATTAATGATCAAATTACCAATTGTATGGCCAACATGGAATCATCTAATACCTCAGTGGCCTTTTGAAATCCTTGGCTTTCATTTAATTGTCAAATCCATGTCCTTCATTGACACGTTGGATCAAAATAACTCCTAATGCGTTATATATTCAAAGCCTTAAGAAATTGGGGCATGTACTGTATTAGCACTATGTTTCTTGTATGATAGAGACAGGACTCCTTCCATTTTTTAACAAAAGTGCTCTCCAGTTCACATAATCCTTTTCACAATGTCCATATTTTCTTATTTTGTGTCTTCTGGGTTTGACTTTCTGATACCATTGCTCATGAAGGCAGTGCTGTTTGGCAGCCAACTCTCATCTCAGATTTTGGAGTCCTCAACCAGCACATGAACACAGACTAGATCAGCAGTATATTGTTGAAATCAATCCCCAACTGCATTACCACTCAACATTAAGGTAACACTGAAAAAAATAAAAAGGTATATTCACAGTAGTTTATTATCTAGAATGGACCTAAATGACTGGATACCACTGGCTGCTAGGAAGATATGAAGATAAGCTACATTCAACAATCTATTCAGTTGTCTATCTACAAAAATAGCTTGATCTTTTAAGACATTTGAGATGGGCTTTTAAATACAAATAATACAAAATCAATTTTGAAAGAACACATAAAATACAATCTGTCTTCTTTGCATATTTCTTCTTACACAATGTTTGAATAAAAATATATTGTAGAAGAACATAAATTGTGTACAACCAAATATTGGAAAATGCAAAACAAATATTTGTTCTTTTTACACACCATTTGTGATTTGCTGATTATTTTAGTCAGATCCGCAGCACATGTTGCTGAAAGGCCAATGCATGGATATTCCTGTATTTTTAATAGTGTGATTGAGATGCCAAGGAGCCAAACAAGGGGTGTACTGTATGTAGCTTTTCTTCACAATAACTGTGAATGAAATACTAGGGAAATAAAGGACACAGGAAATGGTGATATTGAAATGGGTTGTGTTGTTTTTAGGAAAATTAAGAAAGCCACTTGAATATGTAACCCTAGTGGTTCATTGAGCTGATTTCATGTTTTGCTTTGTATGTCTATTTCACTAAGTGTTTACATGATTTCTCTGGCTTAAGCCCAAAAGCTCTGTCCTAAATCAAGAGCATGTTCAGAATGATTTAACCTTTCCACAGATCACCTGAGCAGCATACCAAAGACTAGACTCAAAACACAACTGCCACTTTGAGTACAAACTGTTGATTAAATAGTAGAAACATTAACTATCAAATCATGTCTGCATTCAGTGGTACAATTAACCTTTATGTTCAGTCATATAATATGCATTTCAATAGAGCGATATCTCACTTATAGGTACCACAGTATGAGTTTTGAATTATAATTCACCTTGTGAGATCTAGATCAAACTGCACTGTAGACAGGAACTAAAAGCATATCTGAAATAATTCCTTCATTGCCATAGAGACATACTATAAAATAAAGTATCTCTTAAGGGTTAAAATTCCCTGTATTTTTACAGACCCTCCGTAGTTAGATGCAGTGATTGCACTTGGATTTCAGTGTCAACAATTGGAAAGCACTTGTATTTGAAGTTGGACCTAAAATTGATCTGAATTAAACAAATGTCACAGTCCCCTTAACACAATTGTCAATACTCTTGATTGTGTTTAAAATCAAAGAAGTGACGGAGTGAGCAAGTGTAAGAATACATTTTATAGTAAGGTGCCAACATGTCTGTCAAAATGCTAATCTTTTTCTTGTATGCAACCAATATGGTAATGTAATCCAATATAACAACACCACAAACTATAGACTCAAATTTTTCTGATGTTTCGGCCAATAAATCAACTTAATTAAAACCTTTCTGGCACAGTCTTTATAACAATTGATCTTTAGAAGCATTACAAATGTAGCATATTGTTGCAGGGCTGCTATTTTGAACTGCAGTACATTGTAAGTTATCCTCCAATTTAATCCACCCCCTGTACTATATAATCATACACACAGTGCACTAGTGAATTGGCCTGAGCTGACTGTGTCAAAATCAGGGCTGGATCCATATCTGGTGGTCAAGCTACAGCATAATACAGTTTGTTAAATGGCCTATAGAGCCATTCATCCTTTATACAACTGTATAACATCTGTACAAATCAGTAAGATGTAAATCTACCAGATAGCTTTGAAGAAAAATGAATGATATCAAATGGCACACATTTTCAGTTTCTCTTTTTTTCCCATTTCATTGGTATCAAACTTAACACAAGGCGATCTCACATAGCTTTCCAGTCACTTTTCCTTCCATTTAAACCATGTCCTGGCCAACAGTGAAACAGGACTATCTCTCTCACACACATAATCACTCCTGCAGTGCACACAGCTCTTCAATTTATAAATAAGATTATGATTCCAATCCAGTGCTTCAACAACGTGTTGTTCTGTGTTGTGCTATCTTGTAAATGCCAGGTTGATGTTGATTTACAGTGTGAGCGGGCACACGTGCCGTCCTGAGCAAAGACCTGGTTGTAGTATTAGATAAATAGGATTTTGAGTGTTTGTGTGTGTGGTGAGAGATAGAGAGGGAGAGAAAGAAAGATGCAAGCTTTTGTTAGATGTGCCAAGAAGGCATGTTTCTCTGTCAGCTCATGATAGGTTTGTGTTTGTGCCAAGCTGCAATCACTTTCCACTGCCAAACCTGTTTTGTCTTACTCTACATTCTCTATACATATAGCTTACTTCCAATCCCTTTCTTTGTATTTTTTCTAGTTTTACTCTAACGCAAACTATTTATTTAAAGCTACATTAATTCTATTTTTTTCTGGCCATTTAGGGGCAGAAGAACTCAAGAACTCATATTTTCATCTTATGTGTTTGCCAAGAATTGCCTATTTTATACATACAGCAGACGGGGCAACATTAGCATTCATTCAGAGTCATGATTCTGCCTACCTGATGACTGACTTTTAGAAATATTTCTGTCTCCACCAACCCCTCTGAAAAATAGCTGGATTTTAGTTCATAGATGCTCGACTATGTTCACCTGCTAGTAGTTAACTTTGTCTGCTGTTTTGTGCTGGACGGGTAGTATACATGAGAGTTTATCAGAGCTTTTGTGCTGTAAACACATGCTTGTTGCTGCAGGAAACAGGATTTATAAGAGTGGAGTTTGTGAGCTGTACAACCAAAACAATGGGCTCAAAGAGGCTAAAAATCTTGTAGAGCTGCAGAGTTAGGTGATAATTTCCGCGTAGCTTCGTCACTACGAGCAACCACTTTGAGCCATTGTTGGTATAGAAAATATTGATTAGTGGCACTTCTCCTCTCTGCTTTGTTCATTTAATATCAGGTTGTAAACAGAAAGAAGGTACACCGTGCATCCAAATCAGTATTTTGTGACAGGCTTTCTTCTGTGGGAATTTTCTCTATGACTTTCCTAAAACAACAGCCTAGTTCCAGACCTCTGCATTGCACGCCATATATATGATTTCTTCAACAATTCAAATAAGTCTGGTGTTGTGCTCGCTGATGGCACTTTCCTTGTTTGGAAAAACAATTGAGCCATTCAGAGCTTTGTATGCAGGATTAAGAATGGGGATGTTGTCATCCTGTGTCAGTCAGAAAACTAACAACAGAAAAATTGCCACAAAAATGGCAACAAGCATGGATGAGATCTGACTCAGCTTTACATGTTCTAAGTTGACTTACAGAAGTAACAACGTTTAAATGAGTATATTCCATTCATTCACATGGCAAACATTTAATTTGCTGCTCCTAGCAATAGCTACTGCAGCTTCTGTGTCGACTGAAAATTATGTCGACGAGACGGATGTGTCAGTCACCACTGATTGGTTGGACAAAATAACCCCCACCCCCACCCAAACAGAAAATGGCTAACATGAACATGAGCATGATGTTGGACTGAATAATGAAGTGAAACTAAATGGCAACGCAGTCTGCTTTTCAGGTTACCAAAACACACAGGCAAAATTCACACACATACAACCTGTAGTTTGGTGGTTCCAACGCTCAGTCCTATTAGGACTTGTCCCTCCAGCAGTTGTGCAACCTTTGGGTCCTCCACCCTCAGAGAGTCCTTGACCAGTTGTGTCACCTCCACTTGCCAGTCACTACCCAGCAGGAAGTTCTGCTGGCCCAGCCCGTCCTCCTCCGTGGCTCCTCTAACTTCTCCGGTATCTGCCACAAAGTGTGTGAGGACACGCAGGGTGGTGCTCTGATATTGGGCCACACAGCTGTTCTCTGTCCTCTCATCAGCTGCATTATCTTCGTCCTTGTCATCAGTGACCCTCTCATACCTACAGCAATGGGAAAAGAGGGGCACATGAGCAATGGGAATGAAGCACAGATCAATTACTTATAACAGTGAGGAGTATAGAGGCAGATAGCAGAAGTGTGCTTCAGCTATAAGTAGTGAAAGCTCTTTGTGTCAAGAGAAGTCCTCAGCAGAAAAAGATACTTTGAAGGTTATCACCAGTATAATTCTACTTTTTCCTATCGCAATTCAATGTAATTCATTTTTTTTTCTTATCACCATTAATGCCCATAAAGTCTAAACCCTCTGATGTATTTACTGCAGTCAAAGCCTCTTCTGTCTGTTGTGCTGCAGGTTTTCCCGACCTCCCGAAAATCGTAGGCTCCCAGTGTTTTCCATTAAAAACATCTTGCAGAGACAAACTGCTGCCTTGCTTACTTTCTCATTTTATTTAAAAGGGCAACTGATATTTTGCTGTATGTCTGCCATTTATTTGGCCCACGGCAAACACTTTGCAGATATAGCCATCTCAGAAGATATGTTTTGTAAAAAATGAATTTTCTGTAAACCATAGACTGGATAAAACAGCTGCAAACCCAGTAGGGGGGTTTTGTGACCCATTTGTTCTATTCTTTACCTCCTATTTAAGTCAAGTTTTGTCTGGCCTTTTATTACATTAACAGACCCACATTAGACTGGAGAAGGTAGGAAAGGAAGGAAGGGGCAAACAACCCTTTAATGAAAAATTGAAGAAATGCTTAAAATAATTATGGAAGAGGGCTAATAGGTGCCACTGTGGACCTAATAAGACATCCAAACATTGATACAAATAGACAGAATAGTACCATTTAAAAAAGCTAAAATATAGTCTCAAAGCCATTACTATGCAACATTTATATGGCACCCAGATGATTGATACACGTTTTACTGTGCTTTGTAACATTAAAAAAGTAAATACAAATTTACACATGATATGATAAAACACATGATATCCTGCTTGGCTGCAATAAGGGTCCATTTTATTCTATTCTGCTCTACTGTATTGTATTTTCGAAGCAGTTTATATTACTTCATGATTAACTGGTATTTACTGTACCTCCCAAAAGTTGTAGGTTCCAATTCTTTCCAGAAATAGATGATAATTGCTTGTAGACACAAACTGCACCCTTGGCTACTATAATACATACTATTGAACAACACATTGTACTTTTTGGTCTCCTGGCTGAGCTGTGGGAACTACAGTGATGGGTAAAATGTGGCCTTGGGAAATGGATCCGCTCCAAAGAGTTACTCAGGTTGACGATGAAGAGAAACATCTATGACAGCTATGGCTATGAGGCATATACATCACTCTTATCCATCCGCACTTCATCTTACATCACTCTTTATCACTGCATATAGGTCTATTTTGTTGTCCTGTGCATTGTCATTGTCATCTCTCTCACACTGCATGCCTGGCTCTCACTCTATATTTCTCACATCAATTTCTAACTTGACTTCCCTGTAATCTATTTTTCAACTCTCTCTCTCTCTCTCACCTTTATTCTCTTACTCTTTCGAGCTCTGCCTGCATTTCTGCATTTCTCTCTCTAACAGTCAGGTGGCCGGGGGGAGTGACAGTGACAGTTTCCATTAGGTTTAATGAGGCATGGCCGGTCAGGCAGAAAAACGGGCTGACAGGTTAACATGCTGTGGCCCAATGGCTTGGCTCAGTTCCTAACCTCCCTTCACCATCCCCTCCCCTTCCCCTATTCCACATCAGTGGAAGACGGACGGCAGAGGGGACGGCAATCTAAACCAAGGTGACATTTGTGGCTGGCAACAGAAACATGAGGTCAGGTCATGTTTATAGCAGTGAGTGACAGGTCAGCCAAGGTGTCGGAGTCTAATGAGGTGGCTTACGCGCTTATGTGAATGAGCGCACACAAAGTCGGAGGATGCATTGATAAACCTGTGCCAAGAAAACGTTTTCCTTTCTTAATTTAGCTTTCTCTTCTTTGTTTTTTTTACCCCTCTCTTACAAATATGCACATAAACTTCACATAATATGCATTCTTCATGCAGTGATGCACTTGACAGGCATGACTGATGTGATCAGGCATATATAGCAGGGGGTATTTGTGTTAGAGTGCCACCCTGTGGGGTGTAGGCCAATGGGAAATGACACAGTGACTTTGTGGCAGGAATGTACTTTTAAAAAGATGTTTTCTGTACAGAAGTTTCACGCATATGATAGTTATATATTTAAACCATTTACTGTTACTGCTAAATGGGGCTTAGCCTACTCAAAATCTACAAATTCACACACTAAAACTTCAATGCCAGCAATGTTTCTATTTATAGTATATCGAGTTCAAATCACCAACAATAAATAGGACGTATGTGCGCCAACTGCTACATCATGTAATTACTGTTTTATAAATTATGCGTGAATGTAATGTCCTGGCTGAGATGAAGAGGGTAAACACTGGGGCATATGGAACTGAATTCCTTTTTACATTACAAGCACACTAGTGTTTCGGTGCTTAATGTCTTCACCATAGTTTACTGTCTGTATGATTACAGTAAAAGATAATTATAATAGCTATTATTAAATGTAAATTAGTCAGTGTGCTTCAGTGATCATCTGTTTTAATTTGAATCGGTTTATTTCTATTTTAATCAGCCATATTCATATTTGAAGAAAAATCACAAATTTAAATATTTTTATTACAACCATCTTGTACAACTCACGATGCGCCGCACAGATCATTGCGCACTGTGTCACTTTTCAGCCTCACACTCTGTAATGCTCAAAATTATTACTCATTTCTTATTCAGCATAAGTACCTTTTGGGAAACCAGTCCAATGAATTATTAGACACTCATTATACCACCTCTGCAGCTGCGCCTGCATTTTATGCCTCATATGTCTGCACCAACACTACCAAGCCAATTTATTGTAGCCTCCTTTTATTTTACCAAGTGAAGAATGTGATTCAGATCCACATGCAGGGATTGTTAAAAACCTCTCAGGTTAATGACCTAAATAAAGAAATTTAGACTTTGTCCACTAGACAAAAAGTATTTTTCCTGTGGACCAATGGTTTAGCTTGTTCAAGAGTCTAGTGTTTAAGAAGCAAGTATCGAGTTTGTTGTGCTGGAAATAGATGCCTTATAGCTGCTGATGTAGTGCTGCAGTGTTCAATCCAAAATGGGGGTAAATTTAACAATAATAAATAATACAACATGCAACAGTATAGATGCAATAGACAACCAAGCCTTACCTTCTGTTGCCCATACTAACAGGGACCCTCCAGCCCTTTATCTGGCTGAGCTCGGGGTCTGCCACATCGATGAGCAAGGGCAGGCGGGGCATCCATACACTCATCTCGAGCTGGGCGCTCAGAAAACTGTAGGTAAAGTTCAGCATCACCCTGCTCTTTCCTCTTGTCTCCTTCCCATTGACGTACACATAGTCACATCGCTCTGACACCTGGAGAAAAAAAGGGAAAATGACAGAGGCGGCAAGATGAGAGACAGACACAAAGAGATAAAGAAAGAAGAATTAATTTGAGACTGAAAACTTGGACAAAAGACAAAGTATTCAAGTTCTTTATAAGTCATTTCAATATAATTATTCTACAATTTATCATAGATGTAGTAGTAGTAAATTTGTCATTTGAAACGCTTTGAGGAAGATTATCTTCTGTTCTCTTTGTCCAGTTGAAGGTTTTCAGTCATCAGCCCCTTCGGAGGTGCTGGAGGGTGGAAAGATTTGGCATTGCTTCAATGAAACCTCAAGTGTCAGGTCTGCTCAGTTTCTTCTCTGTGTGTGTGTGTGTGTGTGTGTGTGTGTGCTTGTGTGCGTGTTTGAATGTGTGCAGATGCATCTTTAATGTGTGTGCATGCAGGATAATGTGTGTACAAGTAATGTGACTGGTCCAACTTAACAGATGGAGCTGAGAAAAGACACAAACCTGCTTCATCCAACCAGAGAACAAAACACTTGCTCAAACCAAATTATGATTGGCTGGACAAAGTACAACTCCACTCAGTTACTGAGGTTTCTCAGATGCATCTCCAACATAGAGGAATGATATAGTAGGAACATCTGAAGTGTCTCTCATTATCTACAAAGCACCAGAATCTCCTCATTTTTTTCCCCCCTTGAGAACCAAATCTATTGAACAATCTGTTATCAAATTTAGTTTGTAATCACTTGCATTTCAATTCATTTCAATCTCAAATACCATCATAAGGTTGATTGGCACAACTGGTAATTTCAGCACATGTCCTCTGTACTGACAATTGCTTCTTTATAACAAACCAGTTACAAGAAGACTGTCATCTGTCTCCACGTCTTTGCATATAACTTGGCAGCTTTACTCTCAAATGATGTCAGACCAGCCCCTATCTCTGAGGAACATAACTGACAGCTTGGTATCTGTCAGTTCTCTACTCCTCCTCCCTTTCGTTTCCTCTTTCTCTTTCACTTTCTCTCCACTCTTTCACTCTCACCCTCAGTCTACCACAGTATTACTGTACCTCCTACATGTTCAGTGTTCCTGTAATGAGAACAGGTCGTGCTTCAGGAAGGGGAAGGAAAGAAGTGGGGGAAGGTTTAAGATTCTACCTGGAGTTTTGTTCAAATGATCAGTTTCATAAATCAAATTGCCACCTGTAAGTGTGTAACATCAATAGCAACATTATGTAGCGTAGTGTTATTTGATAGGATCAGTAGTCATCACTTAAAGTGCAAGTCAGTGATGACTTGCACTTTAAGTGATGACTACTTTAAGCACTTTACATTTGATCAAACTAAGGGCTGCTTGATTAAAAGCTGTGCATTTGAAAATGAAAATATTCTATGCAACTATGACTGAGATATTCAATTAATTAATTAATCCGTTGTCAGATAATTTATCGTCAACAATTTTGATAAACCATTCAAATTGAATTCAATTGATTATCAAAGAAAAAATGCTAAACCCTGAGTGTTTTCCTGCTTTTCAAAATGTGAGGATTTGCTGCCTTCCTTAGTTTTATATCTTTGGGTTTTGGACTGTTGGTCAGACAAAAGAAAAAACATTTAAAGGCATCACCTTGACCTCTGAGAAATTGTTATGGACATTTTTAACTATTTTCTGCCTAAGTGAATAATTGATTAATCGTGAAAATAATTGTCAGAATAATTAACAATAAAAATAATCATTAGTTGCAGCCTTACATGCAACTTGTTTTATAAAACTGATACAGGCTATGTAGAGGAGAGTAATAATATAATACTCATAAAAGATTGTTGAGAGAGCTGTCTGTCCTTTTTGGTGCTGAACAGTTAATGCGAGTTGATGATCATAGATAATATACTGTATGCAAGTGAGCCTATTTGGGAGGTGTGTGCAAGCTGAAAAGTCACAGGAACACACACATACACGACATGTACTAATGTGCAGGGTTTCTAAGGGCAACCATCCAGAGAGTGAGCTGAAAGAATCCACTTCAGTCCTCATTGAGTCTCTCAAGCCTCACCTCTATTTTTGTTCCTTTTTTGTTATGCTCATTTTCTCACTCTCTTTTCCTCTCTCTGTCTGCCTGTCTCTCTCACCCCAATGCTGAAATCAATAAATGCCAACCCATCTCTACCTTTTAATCTCTAGTTTTGTTCCACTTTGTTTCTACATAAATCCATCTTTATCTTTCCTTATGAAAGAGGAACTGGAGATGATAACCATAAAGATTTAATTGAGATCTCAGGAAGGAGACATTTTCTTCACCACTTGAACAATTTAGCACTTGACTGATCTCTGTAGCCTCTGTTATCACTGTGAATGTGTCATGAAACCACGCACAAATCAATGTCACTTGAAAACAATCCTTTGTGTTGCTAATCATGCAGGCTTGGAATATGTCCAGAATGACAAACACAAACACAAATAAGACACCACAGAATCAAATTCAGAGTGTGGCATACATGACTGAATTCATGACCAAAACTGATTGGATGTCCAGTTCCTGAGAGAGTGTGGCATTTGACACTCACATTGTACTGTAATGCACATTTCTGTGTAGCCATTTTCTAAAGGATGTTAAAATTTCTGTAATTCATTAAAAAAGAAAATTGTCTTAACTGAACTTCAGGGCACTGAGCATAAGTGATATTTTTCTTAAATGATTCTTGCTTAGAGCAGCAAGTAGTAGTTTCCATAATCTTAAACTATAAAGACTTACTATAACTATAAAGTATATCTTAGTGTGCGTTTTAGTAGTTTTGGGTATACCTTCGTGGCTATACATAATTGTGATTAAAAAGAGACACATCAAGTACAACTCATGTTAGAACAGGAGATCAAAACATTTCTTATTTAGATTCTGTTGAGCTTCGTTTAGCTTCATTTTACTATTTGTCTCATTTTATATTAAAATCAATCTGCGTTTTAGAAATGAAAATGTGGGGGAGGATATATTGTAATCCCTAGCTTTCAAGATAGTTTTTAGAGTAAACATAATTACATTCCCTGCAGTCCATTCATTTTCACTTTTTATTTTAATAGAAAATATTCAAACAATATTTTTTTGGTTCAGTCACAAAGCATGAATATGACCTGGAAGCCAATCAAAAGCAGCAAGAGTCCACTGGGTCATGCTAATTCCTGGCCTCACTTGCTACTGCGCATTACTGTATGCCTTATGATAACGGGTAGGCGACTGGCAATGAAAGGGAAAACATTGACAGCGGATGCTTTAACCAAGCTCATCAGCCAAATCAGCAGCAGACACAGGTGTGTGTAGGTCCTTACACCACTGCACAACATCATGTGTAGAGGAGGGCATTTCAACAGAAGAGTGTAGGTAAGACCATAATAAAATGGGCAATCTGTTAGGTTGGCTGTGACTTATATTAAGGAGCATTCTGCATTTGCAAATAGGGAGTTGACATGATTGTATTGGCTGAGTGTTGTAGTGAAGCTGTATTCCTGAACTCCTGTGGTATATTGGTAATACATCTGTTATATCTAACAGATGTATGGCAGGTTCAAATCCCATGTGGCTTTATGATGCTTTCTTGGTAAATGTTAATAGGAGCAGTAAAGAGCAGCCGCACTACGGCTACCGTAGCCATAACCATAGCGCCATAGATTCAACCACAACTGCAGCCATAGTCCGAGCAATAACCATATCCACAGCCACAGCTTCAGCCAGCACAGCCAGGCAGAGCAGCTGCAGCTGTGCTCACAGCCGGTGGCTGTATACAGTCAGTGCTCTGCCTTTTGAAAAGAGTAATAAGCAATAAATGCATAATGTAAAGTGTCACATCATCTCTCCTTTCTGTAGTATCTGCAGAGCGGTTCCCTAAACTGGCAGTGTATTATAACTGAACTGGACCAACACACTCTACTGTTCCTATGGATCAGGGGGAATGCAAAACATATTGCAAGGGAATGCAATGTCTGTCAGGCAACTTTTTATGTCTTTAGTTTATGTTCATGCCACTGTGCTATAAGAATCAACTTGTTAGGCATTTATTTCTGTATTTACCCAGGACGTCTGAGATACATTTTCTCGTTACAAAGAAGGCCTGGCCAAAATGGCAGCGATTAATATGCAGATTTTTTTCTCAATTAATGATTAATTGTGTGGTCTATAAAATGTCAGAAAATAGGGGAATAGGGACAATCACGTTTTCCCAGAGTCCAAAGTGGAGTCTTTTAAATTGCTTGATTCATCTGAATAACAGTCCAAAGATATTCGATTTATTATCATAGAAGACCACCAGCAGAAGAAAACCAGCAAATATTCCCTTTTGAAAAGCTGGAAGTGGATTGTTGGTATTTTTGCTTTAAAAATTACTTGTTTTAGGTTCATTTTGTGTCAATTGACTAATTGATTAATTGACCAATTGTTTCAGCTGTACAGTGAACATAAAAACTTATGGCGAGCTTTGAAAATAGGTCATTGGTAATGTACAACATCTACAATTGGTAGTGGTGGGGTTAAATGAAAAAAAGCACCAATATAGTCCTTCATAAGCTTGGGTAGTGTTGTTTGGGGTAATTTTAGGGTGAGGTCACCATGGTCCATGCTGTGAGAAGGACATAACCCTCAAAGTTTCAGTAAAACTATGAGGGAAGACGGAGATGCCTCCTGATCAAAAAGTTTATTATTTTGAGATCCTTTAAAAATAGGCTGGAGAGAGGAGGGGTACCGCTTACTGTTCCCAAAACAGGCGGGTGGGCAGGGAAGTGCGCTACCGAGGTCAGCGTCACAATGTGTGGTACTACTTCAGTGGATAATTAAACCCTTTGAGAGATCTGCCTCTTCTCTTGTCTCTGATGTGCATGTACTGTACGGTACACAGAAATGCACAAAATCAGCTCAATATAACACAGACACACTTGCAACACGATTCTTTTTCTGTCACACATACTGACAATTAAGATCAAGCAGTTTATTTTTCTCATTTCTCTCACTTCATTTTTTTTCTCGCTTCTCCTTTCGCATTATACAATGGGGCCATGTTGAAGGGCAGATATTAAATCTAATGTTGCCACAGTGGATAGCTCAATCTTTACCTACTACCTTTACTTACTGCATTATACTAGTGGCTTTACATTTTGTAGATTAACAACAAATCCTGTGTAACATTTCCCAAAGCATTTAAAAAGGTTTTAGATTAATTACCCAAGCTTTCAGAGAGCCAATGAAAATCAACTTACATTTGAACCTTGCTTAAGATAGGAAATCAATCACAGTGAACATCTTGTCACCTCTATGGTTTGTCAAAGTTATGCTATTGGCAAGTGGTAATGAAGGTGCAAACAGGGGCTGAGAAAACTCTTGTTGTTGGTGCATAAAGCTTTCAAACAGCTTTTTAATGCAGGAAATGACAGAGGTCATACTATGCTTTGTATAACATACTGAATATGAAATCAGAGTGCGAACTATATCATGGCCTAGCACATCTGATATATCAAAACCAAACATCACAGTAGGATACAATACGGCCAACTAAAGCAGGGCACAGTATCACCTACTCTGCAGAGTGATGTACTATATTCTATAGTTTATCGGCACAAATAAGACATGGGTAAAAATAAACACACAAAGGTATGAGCATTAAATCAAAAACAGAGCATGCTGCCTACAAGGGATCGAGTCCTCATTAACAGTGGTTAAAGTTACCCATCACATACAGATGAGCATGGTAATTTATCGATACAATTAAGACATCAAATGTGAGGGTCATGTATCAACAAACCAGCCTATAACAACACACACATGCATGAGCATTGTAAATACCCACAAAAATAGGCCAGGCTGCCTACAAGGGATCCGGTCCTCATCAACACCCAGCACATAAAATACAATGCTAACCGTGAATAATACAGTTAACTGTGGTCGCTTCTGTTTTAAGGGCTATTCCCAGAGGCCTGGCCTGTGTTTTTTCTGATGTTTGAGTTATAGTGAGTGAAGTTTATGATATTACGCTGCCACACTTCGATGGTGATGGCAAGAATAGCATCCGTGCTGGTATCTTTTATTAAAGTGAATTAGTGATGAATCACCCTCATGCATGAATCATACATCAATAGCCTAATTTTACACATGATCCATGATGATGAAGATACTGAAAAATTGAAATGCATGGCAAAAACAGCATATTGTCAATATTTTACAGACCCCCCAAAATTTCACAAATCATGTTTGCAGGGGAGCTCATGTCTTATTAAGGGGAGCCAAGCTCCCCCCTGGCTCCCCTGTAGTTCGCACCCTGTATGCGATGCAGTAACATTATTTTAATACTATCTGGAGGCAATCAAAATGAGCAGAGGGAAATTAAGAGTTGTACCAGCATTATATGCCCTTCAAGCAGCAATAAGAATAAACAGCAACTTTTGTCTAGTATGAATCCCAGCTGCTGTCTTCTTGAATTTTGGCTCCTCCATATCAGATGAGGATGTATAGATGTCAGGCAACAAAATAATCAAAAACAAGCACAGACTAGTTTCTTTGACAGCTACTGATCTAACGTTTTTATTCTGCTCCCTCTCTCTAGAAACACTGCTCATATTTTTAGTTTTTCACTCCTTACAATAAAATCACGGTTAATCTAGGTTATAATATCTGCACCTGTAAGATTTCCTCTGACACACTTTTTTTTATAAGCAGACATTTACTGTCAATTGGTTGGCCAAATTATCTTAACTGTAACTAACATTTATAGTATCATGGCCTTTTATATATCACTACATTTCCTCTCATTCACTTTGAGCCCATAATGGAAACATGCACACAGTTATATGAAAAAAATGTATTTAGAAAAATACACTTCCAAAAGTATGCTGTCTCTATTCTTTGATGAATATGGATTTATTGAAGAAGGTCTGCATAACCGGGCACAGGAGCACGTACACCTGAAAACTGTTTTAAGCACAACTTCAGGGAAAAATGCTTTCTTCCAGCAGCTCGTTCAATGAAGACAGATTTCTCTGGATGATTGCTAATTATTGCTGATTTCTTTCTCTCAATTTCTGGCATATCATTTAACAAAAGAAATAAGCCAGGCCCTGTTTTGCTGGAGGAAATTCAGCACCTGCTTCCTAGACTAATGTGCACAAACCACTTCTACACAATTACTACCCTTTGTTCATGCTGCTCACCCACCCACGTACCACTAGAAAGCTGACCATGTAGCAGATTACAATAAAGAAAAATTGGAAAACAGTAAAAATAAAAAATGCTGAAAACACATGCCCCACTAACCTTGATAACCTGTTCATCTGTTGACTTGCATTCCACTGACTCTGTTACATCAGAGACCGCTCCATCTGTTCCAACAGTGACTACCTTTACTGGCACGGCGACTGTTCGCCCAGTGAGAACAGCCGTGTTGAGGATCTCAGTGTCCTGCAAGGGGGAACAGGAAGACACAAATCAGTATTAGTTCTAACAACATCAATGACTGTTGGGGCTAACAACTAGAGCATGACCGATTCTGGATTTTTTAGGTTGATAACAATTTCAATATTTAGGGCACATAACATACACAATCATTTTTAAAAAGGTTCCCTGAAATTTGGTCAATAAAGAATTGTGGCCAAGATGTACTGATGGGGACATTTTACAGTTGAAGGATTTTACTTGTTAGTGCTCTCTGGTGGACAAACTATGTAACGAAGCATCACATCCTCCAAATTAAACTATAAAATACATTCTACAGACTAGAATGACACGTTATGATCACAGTGGTTTAGGTTTGGTTAGGTTTAAGGAATAAACAGGACCTGGTTAGGGAAAGATCAGGGTTTGGGTTAAAATGACTACTTTATTAAGGTTATGGGACCTTCGTCGTCATGGTTACAGTAGTTAGCACTTGATTACGGTCATGTAAAGATTGTGGTCATGATTAAAATGTGGGCTGTAAGTAGGAAATGGTTAGTTTCCCATTTCCCAGCGGTCTCCTGTGTCAAAGTCTGACGTTTTGTTATGCCATCCATCGACCCTGACCTTCCAATGCTCACTTTATAATAACGTGACCCGAATTCCTCCTTTGCTCCCGAGAGTCATAATTCCTATGGCAGCTAGAGGGCTTACTACACCATAGGTTGTTTTGGGGCATTTGCTGAAACGACTGATGCTAATTAAGAATAGGGCTGTCACGATTATGAAATTACTGTTGACGATTAATTGTCATAATAATTGCGATTAATGATTTAATTGTCCTTTTCTGTTCATTTTATGCCACTATTATAGGATAAGCCCAATGGTTTGATAATACACATACACCTTATGAAGAAGAAAAGCCATTTATTGTCATTGAACATTGGAACGTGTACATTGGGGGGTGGGCGGTGGTATCATATAATAATTGAAAGAACACATTAATACATTACCCTATTTCTAGTAGGTTATTTCTTATGTTACCCATTACTTAATTCACCAACTTATTGTAGTGTTTACTCACAAACTACTTTAATCTGCTCACCTTCCTTTTCCCTTCAGATCTCTTTTCCCCACACACAGGCACACACCTGCACCTCTGTCTCATCACCTTGCCCCGCTCCGCCTCTTTCTATTTCTGTCTCCGTTGACTTTCTCCATCAGCAGTATGTTTTATAAAGTCGGCCAAAAGAACTTGGATTTTTTTCACCCGTGATTCCGTTTTCACTGCAGCAGGTGAGCCACGTGTGGCAGTGGCCTGTTATTAATGACGTAGCCTATTGAAACGATCGAAACCAACGTGGCACCGAATAACATTGGCTTGCATGACAAGCTTTTACTAAACAACAGCATAAGTAGGCAGACACTCTCTTTCTGTGTTTCTCTGCAGAGCATGTGCGATTGTCAATACACTGCACAGGAGGGGTGAAAGCAGGGGAGATTATCCATTAGTTATCCATTAGTTAATTTTTTTATCGTCCTCTCGGACTGATAAAAAAATTTAAATAAAAAAATGCTAAAATGGGTCACCAAATATACTTTGGCAGCTGCTTTTATACCTGGAAATAGTGATGGAAATATGACATTTCTGTTCTGTTCATCCAGCTGTTTTTATACAGGAGAATGGAAAGGATTCTAACAATTATGCAAAATGATCGTGGTGGGCTCAAATAATCGCGAACAGGCGATTATGTAATTATTGTGACAGCCTCAATTAAGACACACATCTTTGGTATGTCTGTACTGCAATTTACTTATTGGCAGACATATATATTGATATGGATATGTCTGCAAATAGGCTAATATAACTGACACGAACATTTTTATGTTGATAATAAGTCTCAAAGTAATACTCAAAGTAAGACTGAGATCAGTTTTATGTCAGTATTATTCAGAGTTCTTGTTTAGCCTACCTTAGAACAGTTCCTTGAACTAGGGAGAAACAGATAGCCTCCACTAAAAGAGAAAAAAATGCCTTCCAACAGCTCCAACTTTACAATGACCCATTTTCAATTTTAGTTAAGTTCCCACCTACAACATGTAAATTAGACAGCTGTGGGGTTGTTAGTATAGGCACGTTTTAATGGAGCTATGATACCTGTGCCCCTGCTTTCTGTGTTAGTGCTAAGCTAAGGCAACCAGTAAGTAAGTGTGAACAATACTTTAGACTTTTCATTTTGAATTACTGCAGTTCATAATTTCAAATGAACATAAATAGAACATTAGCTTGTATCAGCTGCCATCAGCTGTTTCATTCATGCTTTACTATCAGTGGCTCATTCATCAGCTGCTTGGCTACCAGCTGACTAGTAACATCCAGTGATGTCTATACAGATGTAGCCAGCAACCTTTATAAAACATGTCACTGATATGCTGCTGATACATGCAAACGCCATTTGCTGCTGCAGCTCCCTCCACCATTCACCTCCTCCTTACTCTATGTGCTAAGACACAATGTTCATTTATGTTTTTAGGGGGAGATTAGTTCCCCCAGATTAGTTTTCCCAGCAGAATCCCTGTTGCTACTTAGATTCATTGAGAGCTCACTCCACTAAAAGTAACTGTATAACCTTTCCTTGATGTACTAAATGTCTCTAACTGACTAACCTAGACACTTGCATTTGGGCGTTCTGTCGTAAACAACAGGTAAAATATTTATTTACTTACTGTCGCACTTTTCAAAACACTATTTATAAAGTGCTTTATATAAACATGAAAAAAACGACAAAATACAAATATTACACAGCAGTGGTAAAATTCAGCATGCACATTACAAATGACCTGAATGAGTCACTCTAAGTGCACAATAATAGCAAATAGAACAAAACAACAACATAATCAGGGATGGCAGAGAAACAAATTAGAAAAGAACAATGTGTACACACAAGCTTTTAGAAGTTTTTAGGCGAAGTAGCACTGACTCAGCTGAGGGGGAGGCTGTGTCATAGTGTTGGACCTAAAACAGTAAAACTAAAGAACATTTAACAGCGTTGGTGAGCAGATCAGAGAAGTGTTGGTCCAGTGTATGAAGCTTGAGACCAGACATAGAAGGAATATTGTATATTTACAGTATATAGCAACATACTGTACGTGAAAATAAAATGCTTTCCATGTTTAGTGATGTGTTCTCTATACTCACAAACTGGATTCAAATACCAGTTATTTGAAGGGCCACATCTTCTGCAATTGTTGACTATGGTTGCTGCATCCTGCATCTGTGGCTCTTCATATCACATGCCCCTTTGAAACATGTTCAAGTAACCCAACAAACTACCCTATAACATTGCCAGACTCACAATGGACACTTAAAAAATGGATCAAGATCAATGCAACAGAACCATAGATATTGTCTTTTTTATTCCATGCATTCTTCTTGTCAAAACCTGGCAGCCACAATGCAACTCGACCGCTGACAGTTTGGTTGGAGATTCAGAGTTCAGCCCCGGCCGATGATGTCCCAAGTGACATTGCTTTATTAAATTTTGCGCAGCTCCCTCTGGAGCCACAAAACGCTTTATACAACTTTTCACATACTATGTAATAGTACTCGACCTACTACTAGAGCTGTAAACAGACTTTGATGTGTAAGAATGGCATAGTTCCCTTTTAATGAACGGTTTACTGTGAAGTAGGATCACACTACAGTCATTTTAGTCTTTTACAGCTTTACACTCATCTCAAGTGAAAAAAAACCTTTGACAATAATACTTTATGTCAAATTGCAGGCGTTCAAGAGATATCACAATATACACTTGAGAATGGAAGGCCTTATAGGGGAGAAGGAAGAAGAAAATGAGATCAATTAAGACAACGTCTGGTAATCCTTGAGCTCTGTGTGTTGGTTGTACAGGAATATGCTTTAACAGTGGATACTGCTCATTACAGCTTAGTTTCAATAAAAGACTACTAAGAGGCCCAAACCTTTGAAAGCCAAAGTAAAACTGGTCTCCAGACAGCTCTTTGTTCATCAAAACTGGTGCCTCTCTGTTTGCTTTGTTTCTTCACCCTTGTGCTCTTTTTGAGAAAAAAATAAATAATTTAAAGCTCAACTTTAGATAAAAGAATTCAAAGCCTATTAATACGAGGTCTCCTTTGCCTTGTTTCTTTCTCTCTTGTAATCATATTTTTCTGTTTTCTGATAGCTTTCTCTGACATCTGTTTGGAAGTTATTTCATCCAGATTGCCAATAGTCTACTCTTAGCTATTATTTGAAAAACATAGAGATTTTTTTTTTGTCTTTATTCCTCTGAAGGTGGCATTTTTTAGTATGGAGGGCAGTGCTTTTTCATTTCCTTTACAGAAAGACCACAAATCCAAAATAATGCCAACAACAGTCACACAACAGGCTGATGTTTAGTAAAAGTCCTGATAAAAGAAAAGAAAAAGTGTCTAAATTCCTTTTTCTTTGTCCAAAATATGGGCAGGTGGCGAAACTTTTTTCTAACCTTTTCATGGTAATGGTTTAGAAAGATGTTGGTTTAATAAGAGTGAAATAGAGTACAGTAGAGTAAATAAAGTTCTTACTCAAAGCACCATCTCAGAGAGAGGACTCAAACTAACCTGAGCCATGCTCTGACAGACAGTGTTATTGTCCACCATGGCTTTTATTGAGGTATCTATTCAGGGTCTTTGAAAAAGAACAATGCCATCCAATCTAAGCTTTTCACTGAAGTTTCTGGGGAAATACTATTTCGCCTTGAACTTCTGCTTTTTTAACTACCTCGGTAAAATGCGTGCAGGTGATCCAAAGCTTTTCTTGCATATTCACATTTTTTAAATGTGTGAATGACCTCACAGTTTATCACAAATCTTTCACACAGCATCTCTCAGTTTGTTTGGTCTGCCACGAGGGATACAAAATCTGTTCCTGGAAGTTAAAAAGAAGCAGGGGAGAAATGTGGTATTCTGGTGTTCTGGTAAAAGTGAGCTATTTACTGATGTTCTGTACATAGTTGATGCAAAATGGTTAGACTTCTAATGCATTTCAAGTTTCATGATGATATCATACGAACTTGTGGGCGTATGCTAGATGTTTGTACAGGGCTCAACACTAACTTTTAGAAGTGGTTGCAGAAACTGCCAGTTTCAGTAACCTTATATTTTGAGTAAATAAGATATTATGCAGTTATATGTCAGCTTAATAATGAAGATGTGACATAAAAGAATGTTTAAAATCTTTACTACAGTAACTGAACAAAATTCTTTGTAGTTTGTGTTTTATCTGATATGTTACAGAATTTGATTCTTAAGTGTCATCAGTTAACATGTCCACCCAAAATTCCAGCATTCGTTCGTGATGTTGACGGGTTAGTCGAACTTTTTACCCCACAGTGAAACAACTTAATTTTCTTCACCATTGTCTCTAAAACAGATGCCTGTCCGCTATTTTAATTTTTAATATTTTAATATCACTAGTGCAACAAATATTAAAATGTAATTTATTTTGGGGTGCACGTTTTGCTATCCCTATTTTTTTATGTTAAACAGTAAGGGTGTCACAATTCTCCAAATCCACGATTAAATTTTCGATTTAAACATATTTTTCCTGCACTATGCCATTGTCAGTATGTACAAAAGTTCTCTGCTCAGTCGAGACTTTCTTGGTTGCCACAATTACTTTGATGGCAACCAAAGGAATTGGTTGCCAATTTCTCAAAATGGTTGCCACTGGCAACCTGGCAACCGTTACTGTCAAGCCCTGTTATATGTGTGTTGGGAGTTTACAAAAATGAAGGAAAACACAGAAAGTATATCATCTCTCTGTTTCTCAACTTGAATTTGAGAGTGAAGCGCTCCTACTTAATGACATTTACTCACATTGTATGCTATAAAGCCATCACTCACCATCTGGGATCACATCAATTCTCACCCCTGTTCCTTAGTGAACAATGAACAACTTTGCTCATAATTATATGATAAGACAGAATGTGCAGTCTCTAGTGATAAATAAGCATCCATAAGAAGTGCTCTATGTGTGGTCTGTGCTTCTGCATGTGATGGGGAGTGTCTATTTTCACTTAATGAGCCATTAACACTGACACTGGAACAACACTATGAAAAGCGAGGTCTCAATGAGCATGAACATGTATTATGGAGACTGTGCCACAAAGAATTGAATATTGGGTCAGATATAATACACACAATCGAAAACACACAATCTCGAGTGGAATTAAGTGAAATTTGGCAAGACAGCGGGAGTGACGCATGAGGCACAAAAGGCAGTATGTTTTTCCATGAAAACCGCCTACTTCTCACAGAGTATTGCCTGTCTGCCTAATACCCTCCTGGGGTTTTGAGGGGCTGAAATGCATGTCCTATTCATGGGTCCTATTTGTACACAACAGCAGATAAAACACTCTGTACTATTAGCCTACACACACACATACATATGCTACATATACACCAACCCACACATATGTATACACACGCACATGTATTACCTTCAACACGAGCACAAACACACCCTTGCTGCACTGCTAAAAAAAAAAAGCCATGGCTCTCTCCTCACACAGCAGCTTATCTTAACAATCTCTCATTGCAGTGCAGAGAATAGAGCAAGAAAAGAGGAGAGAGACGGTGAGAGAAGGAAGAATCGATAAAAGGCCATTACGCTTCTGTGCAGCCAGGGTACAAGGGTGGAGTGTGTGGGGGCTGCTATGGCTGTGGATGAATGATGTCTAAGGTAGCAGACAACCTATAAGAACCGTTTAGATAGTATAATAGTTAGGCTACTGTATGTGAGCGTCTGCAAGCTCAAGGACAGACGCTGGTGATGGGGAATCAAAGGTACAACACTCTGAGCAATATATTCCTGAGATCTGGTGACTGGATGGGCGTGGAGGATGTTAGAAATCACTTTTGGATTTGTCTCCCAGTTTGCATGAGGGCATTTTGATCCTGAAAACTGCAATTGGGTGGCCACCCACAGCTTTGGCCATAACTATTGGGATCAAGCACAGTGGGTTGAATACATCCTTGGCGTGGATTCATCCCTTTTCAAACCATAAGCACATACAGGAAAAAAAGATTACAGATGACAATCAGTTTATATATACAGCTGCATGAAGCTCAAAACACACTGCTACAGATTCAGTCTCCATATATCCCAGTCAGTCAGTCAGCTTCAACTTGCAGTTAATTATGTTCTGTTCACTATATGTCGCTTTGTTATGATTTTCTTCCCACATGAAATAATTGTATTTTTTGTAAACATCCATCCATCAATGTATTTAAATGCATTGGTGGCATTTTAATGCATATAATAATAGGCCTATCACAGGGTTAACACATATTGACAGACAACAATTCACACTCAAATTTACAGCTACGGGAAATTTTAAGTGGTCAATTAATTTGACCTGCATTACTTTGGACTGTGGGAGGAAACTGAGGGTGCTATCAATCGAACTCATGCAGACTAAATACCTTTCCAGAGACCATCTGAGATTTTATGACAGTAAATGTGAGATTTTAGCATAAAGTTAAAAACAAAAGTAAATACATCTGCTTATCATGTAATATTACGGTGCAAAATATCTCTTTTTTGGGGGCGGTGTCCCATTTCTGTCTGTAGTCACTATTTATGATATATGAGGTCCAGTTGCAGTCTCGAGTCATAATGCTCATAATCAGTTATTTCTTCATGAGCTCTTTGTGACGCCAGAAGATAAATATACACTTAAGGATCAGTAAAGTTCCTTGCTATCAGCCACTGGAATCAGATTTCCCCTTGTGGGTGCATGTAGCAATCAAGATGCTAATGAATTGCCAACACTGTCTCATTAATGAATTACCTTTTGCAAAAAAAAGCCAATGTGAACACAAATGGGACCAGAACTAAAAGGCAACAACATATCTTATATATCTTTCCTTGGTCTGGACCAAATGAACTGAACTACAGGTGTGAAAGCATGCTAAAAGTAGATAATTAAATAACCAACCCTACCTGCTTTACTTTGGGCTGTGGGAGGAAATTAAGCACCTGGACATGATGAGAATATGCAAACTTCACACAGGACCAGAGAAAGTGAAGCTGAAGAGGTGAGCAAGACTAATGACTAATGGTATATAGGAGAATGGGAAGGAGACATCTGAGATATGTTTAGCTTAGATCAGGGCCCTCAACACTGCTTAACAATGGCCAGAAATGTATTATTCACTGACTGAACAGATGCCTCTGACCCATGGAGAACCACAGCTCAACTATTCACTAACCGGCTGAGATTGACAGTAAGCTCACAGGTCTTGTACTGTGTTGGCCTACAGCGCTTTTGAGTACGATTTATATTGCCACTGCAGCCCTCTCAGCTATTCAGTTCATATCAATTATCAATAAAATGTCCACTCCCTCCAGCACCTACACAGTCTACCCCTGCAACTCACAAACATCCAAACATCTCACAGCCTATAGCAGGAGATAAAATGAAAGCAACCCCCGCCCCCCCACACACTTTTTTAGAAATAGTGATACAACAGCAGGGGAGAGCGGTGTTCATAGAATGTAATCTTTTTATGGTTATGGCTTAGGAAAAAGCCACAGGAGCCAAGTTATTCAGCACTGCGATGTTGAAGTCAGAGAGAAGCTGTAGCAAGGTGCTGATAACCGAAATGACGAGGGATGTGATAGAACGGGCAAAAAGATGGAAAATTACTTTTTCTTTCCACGAGTGAGGAAGTTGTCAGTCAATTCAGGTGCAGCTGTTGAAACTTTTTTAATTACCAGGTTTGACTCAGGGAGGTGAGTGTAGATGAATAAAACACTATCCCTTATCTACAGAATCATTTACTAAGATCACGTCTCTTTTGCATGTACGCTGCATATTCAATAAAAAAAAAGAGCATGTTAGTTTCATAAGGATTAAAATAAGCTAAATAATCAACTACTGTGTCTCCACTGATTTAACAGCAAAGCAGCTATAATTGCAGTATTAGCAAATAAAGAGTTGGGGGCAGTTTGGGGGCATTCTGCCATGACCAGGAGTAAGAAATACCATTATTGATTATTAAATCAGGACCTGCAGTGATTTATATTCTCCTCATTAATTAGATATTGATTTATTACATAACCTGTTGGCCTGACAATCTGTTGGATTTTGTTTTTGTGAACTGTGAGCTCTGAGTACTTTTAGTGAGATTAAATATTAAGCCTCTGTTTTTTTCCCCCTCCTCATACTTTCTCACTCTTTAACATTAGGCGAGGAAATGCCAAAGTCAGCAGTGGTAAATCGGCCCTTATAAAGCCTGTCCATATTGTGAGGACCCCTCTCCTGTATTTGGAGGCCATTTCATTAGAATAAGACAGTAGAGCTGCACTGCGCTGGACCCTGGCCCTAGCTGGCTGAATAAAAGACTCTCAAGCCAGACTGACAGAGTGGGGACAGGGTGAGGGAAGGCCAGCCAGCAAAACATAAACAAACACAACAACAAATTACAGAATGGACAGGCTTAGCTTCAAAGTAAAGCCTGACTGACATACATAGAAGCTGCATCCTGGGCCAGAGAGGGCGGAGAGAGACGTTTGGTGACAGGAGTGAAATCATTTTTTTGTGTGTGTGTGTGTCTACAGTACAGAGGACATGCATACAGTATCTGTGTTATTCATCCAGGGAGTGTTGCTCTTTCTCTGCAACACTGCCTCATGCTCTGTTACAAACATTCATGCTTAGAAGATGCAATGACTACTACTACGGCCACAGAGCAACTGCAGTGGAGTTAATGAGGGTTACATATATATATATATATATAAATATATATGGAGAGAGAGAGCATCTTACATCATGCATGGTGTGACATAATTTCCCAATGCAATGTAGGATAGATGAGCAGACATTTCCTGGCTTCTGGCCCACATTAAAGCAGCTATAATCAATATTTTTATAATAACGATGGATCAAATGACTATGTTTAATGCCAAAAGAATCGCTTGTAATGAATATCACCCGACTCTACAGTTCCCATCAGCTCTGTGGAGCTACATAGCTTCTTTCTTCTTTCTTCTCCTCCTAAATGTTCCATACTTTAAATATACTTTACCACAGTTGGTGCCGCTGAGAATCTTTAACAGGATTTTAGTGTATTACAGATATATTTATAAGTGAAGTACCATCAGAAAGTCTCCTAGAAGATGTGAATGCAGCATTGAGAGCGATCATGGCGAGATCATGGCGAGGATGAATACAAGGCAACCCCGACGCCAACTACAACGGCTAAGTGAAGTACCATCAGAAAGTCTCCTAGAAGATGTGAATGCAGCATTGAGAGCCATCCCTACCACAACCATCACTGAAACCAATGAGCTGATATACGCCTCAGCAGCAGTGATCCTAGAGATGCTTGGCTACAAGAGCAACCATGGGAGCCATGAGAGACAATACCCACCATGGAAACGAAGGTTGGAGGCAAAAATCAAGGAGGCCAGGAGAGAAGTGAGCCAACTGACAGAGGCTGAGAGAGGTGCAATGAGAAAGCAAGTACCCAAGAAGTACAACCAGATGCCCATACCTGAAGCACTCGAAACTGCCAAACAAAGGCTCCAAGCCTTGGCCAGCCGCCTAAAGAGATACACAAGAGATAATGAAGCCAGAAGAATAAACCGGCTGTTCGCAACTCAACCTGCGAAAGTGTACGCTCAATGGCAGGGTAATAACAGCAGAGCAGACCCACCAA
Organism: Siniperca chuatsi; assembly: GCF_020085105.1. Classification (NCBI taxonomy): domain Eukaryota; kingdom Metazoa; phylum Chordata; class Actinopteri; order Centrarchiformes; family Sinipercidae; genus Siniperca; species Siniperca chuatsi. The sequence continues at coordinate 15,899,063 of NC_058059.1, forward strand.
GGCTGGAAACAGAACAGTACTGGAAAAGTATATAGGAAAGGGAGGCATCACACAACAGCGATGCACAGTGGCTGGCCGCCCTGAGAAAGGACCACAGCAACCTCCCTGAACAGAATCCAGTCACCATCACAGCGGCAGACATCCAAGAAAGAGTCTCAGGTATGAAGAACTGGAATAGAACAATGGAACAGAATATGACTCAATGCACACATGGATCACTGAATGCTTAGAGATGTACAACATCAACAGGACTCTAAGAGACTTCATTGCGAACTCGATGAGGCTGTGGAAAACCACCCTTGAGGCCAATGGCAAGCCGCTTGCACAGGTATCCATCAAATGTGGCATATACCAAGGAGATGCACTGTCCCCACTGCTGTTCTGCATAGGACTGAACCCCCTCAGCCAAATAATCAACAAGACTGGCTATGGATACCGACTCAGGAACGGGGCCACCATCAGTCACCTCCTCTACATGGATGACATCAAGCTATACGCTAAGAACGAGCGGGACATCGACTCACTGATCCACACCACCAGGATCTACAGCTCTGACATTGGGATGTCATTCGGGCTTGAGAAGTGCAGTCGAATGGTGACAAAGAGAGGGAAGGTAGTCCACACAGAAGGGGTCTCACTCCCAGTGGGAACAATAGCAGACATTGAGGATGGTTACAAGTACCTTGGAATACCACAGGCATATGGCAACCTCGAAGAGGCAACAAGAAAGACGGCAACGGCCAAATACCTCCAACGAGTAAGGCAAGTCCTAAGAAGTCAGCTCAATGGCAAGAACAAGGCCCAGGCAATAAACAGCTACGCCCTGCCAGTGATCAGATACCCTGCGGGAATAATAAGGTGGCCAAAGGAAGAGATACAGACCACAGACGTTAAGACGCTCCTCCTCACCATGCATGGAGGGTTCCATCCCAAATCCAGCACCCTGAGACTGTACGCTAGCCGTAAGGAAGGCGGCCGTGGACTAGTGAGTGTGAGAGCCACTATCCAGGATGAAACATCCAAGATCTACAAGTACATCCAAGATAAGGCCCCAACAGATGACGTGCTCAGGGAATGTCTCAGGCAATGGGGAACAGAGGAAGACGTGCTGGAGGAAGGACCATCATGGGAGGACAAACCCCTACACGGGATGTACCACCGAACATAACTGAAGTGGCTGATATCAAGAAGTCCTACCAATGGCTAGAGCGGGCTGGATTGAAGGACAGCACAGAGGCACTCATCATGGCTGCACAGGAGCAGGCCCTGAGCACCAGAGCAATAGAGGCCCAGATCTACCACACCAGACAAGACCCAAGGTGTAGGCTGTGCAAAGAGGCCCCTGAGACAATCCAGCACATAACTGCAGGGTGTAAGATGCTGGCAGGAAAAGCATACATGGAGCGCCATAACCAAGTAGCTGGCATAGTGTACAGGAACATCTGCACTGAGTATGGACTGGAAACCCCGGGTCAAAGTGGGAAACACCTCCAAAGGTGGTAGAGAATGACCGAGCCAAGATCCTGTGGGACTTCCAGATCCAGACTGACAGAATGGTAATGGCGAACCAGCCTGACATCGTGGTGGTTGACAAACAGCAGAGGAAAGCTGTTGTGGTTGGCGTGGCGATACCAAGCGATGGCAACATCAGGAAAAAGGAACATGAGAAATTAGAGAAGTACCAAGGGCTCAGAGAAGAGCTGGAGAAGGCCTGGAAGGTGAAGGCAACAGTGGTGCCCGTGGTCATCGGAGCACTCGGGGCAGTGACCCCCAAACTGGAGGAGTGGCTACAGCAGATCCCTGGAAGAACACCAGACATCTCGGTCCAGAAGAGTGCAGTACTAGGAACAGCAAAGATACTGCGCAGAACCCTCAAGCTCCCAGGCCTCTGGTAGAGGACCCGAGCTCGAAGGATGAGACCACCCATGGAGGGTGAAGGACAAAGTTTTTATATATATATATATATATATATATATATATATATATATATATATATATATATATATATATATATATCTCCCCACACTTGCAATATTGGAAAATCAAGACCAGGGATGAGGCATGAGAAACGTGCCTGGTGCATAAGGCTGAATCCACCAGGGGTAAGAGTGAAACAGAGAATTAATGTCAAAATGCACAGGAGAAAGATAAAACAGTAAATTAGAGGCCCATATATACACAAGAGGACTTAATTAAGCTGTAAGGGGCATTATGGCCACATGCAGATGGCTAATGTTGCCTTGAGGACACTTAGCATGCCGGTGGATAGCCGCACTGCACAGTCTATTAGTGCTCTGCCAGGCCATTTCCAAATACAGTTTCTGACAGCGTGACAGTGTGACTGATGGCAGACTGCTTGAATACCGCTGGCCGGTCCTGATGCTGTGATAGCACTGTGTGTAAAGTACAGATATGAGGACCGCTTTCTTTTTTACTTATCTGTTTCTCTTGCCTGCAGAGGATGCAACTTATTAAGTCTGATGTCCTTGTTGCCTCAGTCTATCGCTATCTGTCAAACGCTGGTATGAAGTCAGTATGGAGAATGCTGGATTTGGCCAAACCCTAATTATTCTAGACAAAGGCGCTCAGCCGTGACCAAAAAAAATAAAAAATAAATGTCGAGCTTCCTGCTAATGGTCCTGATTATAATGTTATGGGACCATGAGCACAAAGCTAATGTTATTGAGTTTGAAATGGAGTGAGTTTCAGAGGCTATGAATAAAATGCTAATGATTGCATTTGGGATGTACTGTAAAGAGCTATGGGTGCCACACTGTCTCTTCTAATGAGAGAACAGAGAGGCACAGCAATAGAGAGATCTAAAATTCATGGGAGGATGCAGTAAAAGTAGCGCACTCTCAGTTGGCAAGTTCTCTGCATGTACTGTCTTTCAAGCTTGTTAATGAAATGCTTTCACCGTCTCTCTTCCCGTCTACCTTGTTGGTTCCAGGTTGAACAGTTCAGTATCACACTTTTCTCTCTCTGATTCTCCCTTTAGCATCCAAATAAGTAAACAAGTGAATGCAAGTGCAAACAATATACAGGCATTTGTCTTTGTGACAGTGAGCCAGCATTCACAACTTGAGTTCAGTGAGTTCATAATAACACAGTAATGTACAAGGTCTCTCGTACGGTAAGAGGAAAAGAGCACAGCGGGGGCAGTGTCTTTGTAAGTGCAGCTTTCTCTTAGCTTCTCTTCTTCAGTTTACACTTTTGATCATTAGAGAGTTTTTGTGCTATTAAATGTACTGATTTAAAAAATGTCGAAGAGATTGTTATAACCTGAATCAGAGAACCACTGGGGGTTCTAAAAGATACCCTACAGTACAAAAATTCTTCATCTGAACATTTACGGGCCGGCTACATTGAACACGTAATGTATGCGGACCGTCTGAGGAGTGGCTGCTGCAACACTACGCTTCCACTATAATGAATGAAATTGGCTACACCAGGCATGATAGCAGCACCTAAGTGGTGTGTATGCGCAAACGTAAAAATAGACCAGTCTTCTATTTATATTTTTTACGTGAGGTGTGCGCGGGTGGCCCTTTTACACAGAAATGGGTCATAAAGTGTCTACATATTTTTTAACTTAAACTACCAGTATACAGGAACATGGTTATCTTATTGGCAGTTTGGTTTTATACCTATTTGTTTTTTCCTGTCACCTGCATCCTTTGATAATAGCTGAAAAGAGAGATTAATATAACAGACTGACAGGGAAATTCTAAAAGGAAATAAAAAAGGAAAAGATGAGTGATCAGGGCTTATTGACCTAACGTTAAATCCCTGGTAACTCTGATAAGACATGTTGCCATGGAGATGGCAGATCTGTGGATCAGAATACATTCGCCAAATTCATCAGTTACCAAGATAAACTCGTCGGTTACCGAACAAGGGAAGAACAATGGATGAAATTAATTCGATTACTGAAGTAGAGAAATTGTAATTGTTATATGACCCAAGTGACACCAACTACAAGGACAACACGAGAAAAGATGCAGCATGGAGAAAGATTTCATTAGCAGTTGGAGCCTCAGGTGAGTGATAATTTCAATAAGCTACATTTTATGTTAGCTAGCTAATTTAAAATGCCTATAATTGCATTGTTTACTCCTGAATGCTACTGTAATGATCAGTAGGCAGTAGTTTTATATTTATGGCTATTTATTAGTTTATTTATTGATCGTAATCTGTAGATGTTAATTTACCCATATTACACAAACTCGGTGAAAAGGTTAAAGTTTAACAGAGCTGTGCTGGGTCCAAAAACTGAACACACAATCCCAGTCCCAAAACGAAACGATCACTGTCTTGTTTTGCCTGTGACTCACAGACACACAACTCTACGCTGTATGTGCGCTGCAGGTGTAGCCAGAAAAAAAGATACATTCTGCGGCACATCTGCTCCGCGATGGTCTGCATACGTTATGTGTTCAATGTAGCCAAAGCGTGAACATACCATGGAATCTGTTATTAAATGCTCCTCTTAAATCAGTTGACGTTTCAGCTTATTTCCAATATGAATCAACACATTTTCCAATATAAAGTGTCATTTCCTGATATTAGCCCACCAATCTCTTATTCTTGTCTGTTTAAAGGTAATGATACAAGGGAAATTGAGCATTCAGTTTAAACTGAATGCTGAATTACTTGTTAAGATAAATGTTTTCTGCAGCGTATTCAGCATTGAACTACAGCATCCAGTCTAGCCAAAAAAGACTCAATATTGCGAGTCATCGATTGGACTATAATACAATACAAATTGCTCTGTTTTATTGTCCTTGAAAGGGACCGGTTATGAAATGATGGGCTTTGTCCATTGCTGCGGAATAAATATCCAGTGCTGATCTTTCTTGCTTTTATGCAGTGATTGCAGTCACTAGGAAGCTGCATGTCTGGGTTTAAGAAATAACCCTCTGGTAACAACTTATTTGGCAGGTTATTCCTAGACTAGCTCACTCACCATTTTTTCACCATCTAAAGCTGCCTTCCTCTCTACTTGTACTTTCTTAGACTCTCACATCTCTTTCCTCCTCTCTTTTTACATTTTAAGATCTTTTTACCTTCAACCTTTCTCCATTGGTGCTATTAACATACTTTCTGACAGTTTCAGTCAGTCATCCTAAAAAACAGTTTACAGCAGCTGTCAAGTGAAGACAGACAGCAGTGAGTACTGTATTTCATGTTTGGCAGACAGTAGGAGTGTGTGCATGTGTGTGCTTCTCTGTAGGAGTGTAGGCCAGAGGCGTTCAGAGAGCGATGAGAGTTTTATTGTTTTATTTATTTATATAACAGGGCTGTCTGGCATTCTGTACACAGACGAGTGCCAGCAATGATTGGTGTCTACCTACAACTTCTGCTGCAAAGGTGGAGATTGATGTCAACCACTAACATCCAGTTTAATCAAACTATTTGTTGACTCTCTGCCTTTAAAAGATGTAATATTTAGAGGTACAGTGTACTCAATGAATAATAAAACAATATTGTATAAATGCTAATAAGCTGAAAAATGAACACAGGTTTTTTCAGAAGTTGTTATGGACTTCTCAGGTAGGACAACACATGTCTCAGTGCTTTGATGGCAAAGTTGGTCTCAAAGATCTCAGGCTTTGCTCTGGTTAATGTAGAATTAAAGCTGCAGTCTGTAACTTTCTGTGCATTAAAACTACAAAGAGGAGGGGGCATCTAGTGTCACATTTGTAAAATTGTATCACCTTGATATGCACTGCTGTAAAAAAAAAAACGTTATCGTCAGACGATATAATGTGATACAAACATACAATTTACTGAAGTCATCAACCATGAATGATCACCATTTCTCAATAACAAAATACAGAGAGCATCTCCAATCACAGCAAATGCTCTGTCTTTGGTGTTTCACTATATTCCAGCAGAGAGATGGATACAATAACAACAGAAATATATTCTTTACAATGCTATTTTAATTGTCAGCTTGTTGTGCTGTTTCAACGTTTACCTTAATTGTTGCAGTGTATGATTATAAGTTACTTTAACCTTACATGTAAGAAAGTAAAGTCACAAAGTACAAAAGTAAAAAATCTAATCAAAAAATCAAAGTGACAATATACATTTTTATGTTAGTCTAACTTGGAGTAAGTTGGACAAACTTCATGGCAAAATTTAAATTTAAATTGTCTTTGTCTAAACTTTTATTGAAGCTTGTTGCCTTGAAACGCCTCGAATTTAAATGTTTTACAGTGCAGAATCTTCTCACGTCAAGAATATTCAACCCCAATAAAACAAACCGCTTATCCTGTCCTCCGTGCGTGGGCTCCCAATTCATTTCACATAAAACTTCACTGTATTTCAGATCACAGTGCACTGCATGTATACCTCCACAAACCCCCCGATGATGATGATGTATCACAAGAGTTATATAAAAATCTAGGGGCAGAAGAGATTTTTCTACTTTTTCTACTACTGATGTTTTGATATTCAGCCTAAAAACATATTTATTTCCACTATCATTTGGTCAATCTTATTCATCATTAGGAAAGTGACCCATCATCTTTTGTGATTATAAGTTGGTCGATAAGCATCAGCGCAAGTTCACTTTCCGACAAGGACCAGGATTTCAGCAATAAAGCTGGTGATTAAATGTTCAAATACATTTCCAAATCACTAAAAGAGTAAAGATAATTGAGCCTTTGCTGTCAGGGAATCTAATCTGGTCTCAAGATGCATTTGATAGACTTAACTCATCATCATTATCATTATTAACATATAGGTTGTGTCCTGTTTTTCTATTTTAAATCAAGTTGTCTTTGTATAATTCACGCACTCTGTCAGCACTTAGTTTATTAGAAATGCAGCGTTTCTAAATGTTGTAATTCAACACTTGCATTTTCCTACGCACCTGTCTACCAGGTATAAATTAGACAACACTTGGTTTGTCTATTTATTAAATAAAAAAGTAATTCCAACATTGACAAAGAAAGCTGTTCACTTTTAAAAAGACATTAAAAGTTGAGAAATATAGTCAAAGTCTCAAGGCTACTCTACTGGCCAGAAACCATAAATCAGTTGTGAACTGTTGCCTCACCAAATTGCCTTAATAAAAGTTTATGAATTGCTTGAAGGCATTTGATTTTTACATGGCCGTAACCAGTGAGGAAAATTAAAACTATTCTTATCTCTTTGCAGCATACCGAATGTTTTTCCTTTCATTTTGGAAAAACTATTTACATAGTCATTATCATAATACAATTAGCAATCTGAAACCACTTGTCAATTCATCCATGTTTGGACTGTCCAAATCCAAACTCAATTAACTTCTCAGTCAGCAAATTCTGAGAGCGGTATTAACCAGATTACTGACAATTAAAAAGGGCAATCTTTGTGTTAAAAATACTTGGGCCTGCCTTTTTAAGGGGACCAATATAATAGGATAATAGTAATTTTATCATATTTTTTCCCTATCACTATTAGTAAAGAGTTTAAACACTAATTTATTTGGACAAACCTGCCATAGAATGGACAGGTCTTCCTTCTTACTGTACCACGCAGAGGTCAAAGGCTCACAAGGGACAATCCACAACGAGCCGTATGGTTGTGAAAACATAACCCATGATGTAGAAGTTAAGAATCCCTCATCGAAGAGCAGAGGATGGTTCTTATTATACTGCATATCTGACATTGGACATGCAAGCAGTGACTAATTGTCTGTTCATAATGTGGGAATAGAAACATTGTTTGTTCACCATCTTCGGTGAGGTGAGGTGCCTGCGCAGAGCCCAAAGGATACTAAAAGATAATACCCACCCCAGTCACAGCCTGTTCACCCTGCTGCCGTCTGGCAAGCGATACAGCAGTATCTGCTGTCGTACCACCAGACTGCAGAGCAGCTTCTTTCCTCAGGCTGTGAGACTCCTCAACTCCACCTCATCCTCCGCACTCCACCATGAATAAATGACATGGAACTTTCTGTTATGCTGGTTTTGCATATTTCCATACCACTACCTTTGCATAATATATGTATATAAGTAACTGTATATATTGTTTTTATTTTTATTCAAATTTTAAATATTTGTATATATGTGCCGTGTGTAGCGTAAAGGGGACTACAACTTTCATTTCAAAGAAAGCCATCTTATTTGATTTTATTTTGTTTCTGTCGAGTTTGAATGGAGTTTGAATGAAGTGTGTTTCAGGATGAGTTAACAAGGCAATTAGTTCGGTGAAAGAGAGAGGTGAATTCAGAAGGTGTACAGTTGTATTTTTCTGTTAAATAAGGAAAATAGGTGAAAGAATATTTCCTTTCTTGATTTTGGGAGTTTATTTTTGTTAGCCTGGTTAACAAGAAGCAGTGAGAAAGGTCATTTTCTAATTGTTTAATATTTATATTTAATATTCCAATAAACTTATGTTAACATAAATACATTGAATTGTTTTTCAGACAGTGGATGATGAAGAGAGAGAGAGAGAGAGAGAGAGAGAGAGAGAGAGAGAGAAAATACAGACAGACAGACAGACAATGGAGAGGTGAACAGTGCAGCACTACACTGAACTGTATCTGAATCTGTATCTGTATATGTGATTATGTAAAAAAGCATCAAAATAGAGCTTGTTTATCAAAAGCTTTTACCCTCCTACGGAGTTTAGCCCTGAATGTCCTCTAATCCAAGAAACGCCCCTGCTATCACCACCAGGTAAATCTCGCAGTATACAGAAAGTGTCTGAGGCGATGCATTGGCCAGAGCGGAAGCGGGGAGCAACCCAGAGCCATGTAGAGAGCTCCCCAATCCACCACTAGGGCCTACTGAAAAAAAAAAAAGGTCCATTGGAGATTGAATGTTTATTATTGAGCATTGTTTATTTTGTTCATTATGATTGCATAGTTTGTGTTAATATGCTTTGGCAACGTTGTATTGTATGCAGTCATACCAATAAAGCCACTTGAATCGAAATTTAACGGAGATGACGCAAATCTCTCTCGACGTGGCTCTGGAGCAACCATAGTGACGGAGCAAGCTACAGCAGCAAGGACAAACACGGATAACCATTGGAGTAGCTTTAGCTTTTCCTTGTTGGAGAGCGCTGAGAGAAGGGACTGAGGGCAGACACAGATGTCACTTGGTTATAATATTAGTAAGCTATGTAGCTATTACATTTACTCTACCTAAATAATGGATTATTGTCTTTGAACTGTGGACATTTCTCTGTATTTTTGTAACTTTTTCTGAACAGGAGCCTGGGTCAAGCTCACTGTAGGCATACATCATAAGCATGCATCAACAGTGTTTGTGTAATTACTCTCATTGCCAGAAGGGGAGACTCCAGCTCTAAGTCCATTTACCTGATAATAATCACATAGTTTTATTTTTACTTTCTACATTTTGAACATTTTCTATGCAGGACTTTTAATGGAGTATTTTTACAGTGTTATTAGTACTTTTACTTAAATAAACGATCTGAAATAATAAACGTCCTCCACAACTGCGCAGGTCTTGGGTTTGTGTGTCAGTGTCTAGGTCTGAGGGGACTCAGTATCTGCTCTGATCATGTGGTGTGTCGTAATCATCACTAGAGGGAAAATGTGATTCATGAGGCGAGATGGAGAGTGTGAACTGTGAAGTGCATTTGACTCTATGCTGCTGTGTGGGTGTTCTCTCTCTATTTTGGATCGAATCGGGTCTCTCCGGACTGAGTCTGACTGTCCCCGGGCCCTTTGTGGATCAGGTCTCCCTTTTTTTTTTAACAAAATACATTTATGCTTGTATGGTTCGTGTAGGTTTTCCATTTCGAAATGGTGTCTGGTACACCCAAAAGGAGGATGCCATGTCAGACCTGCCTAGTATTTTGAAAATAATCCATGCCGTCCAGCCATGCTCATGTTGTAATGCTGCCTTAAACTTAACATTAATACAGACTTTGTAGTACCAGAATGAGTGATTTCAATACTTATAGATACACACAAGCTTCCAACTTCCAAAGCTTAACCGTCCCACTCCTCACCATGGCTAGTGGCACGATGCCACCCAGGTCCTGCGGTGCCAGGCGGATAAGGGTCGGCACCTCACTGGTCAGGGTGCGGGTGAGCGGATACTCCACCTGCCACGTCACCTCCCTTCCCCCCTGAGTAACCATCAGCCCGTTCACCTCCAGGTCCACCTGCAGCACTCGCTGGTAGCCTGCTGCCTCCACTCTGCAAGGGGTAGAGAGGGAAAAGATGTGTGTCAGCAGTGAATTTAGATAAAAGAGGAGGGCAGGAAAGGAGAGGCAAAGAAAGATAGGTGGCAATCAGAAAGGCACAAGCGAAAGGATAACAAGACAGAAATAAGGTGGGAGTCAAAAGGAATGAGAAAGTAGCGGGAAAATAGATGAAGGAAAGGGAAAAATAAGACCGTGGAATAATTTGAACAAAACAGGTAAGTACAAAAAGGGAAAAAGATGAAGATACTGAGACTATGCCTATAATGGGAAAAAAATTTGAGAAAGTGAGTGAAAAGAGACGGTTGAAAGGGGATGAGGAAAAAATAGAGCAGAAACAGGGAAGAGGAATTGGGTAAAAGAAGGTGGAGAGACAGAGATAGAAGGGAAATAGGTCTTTAACATCCATTAACAGGGGTGTTTGGAATGGGGGGAAAAAGGAGTGAAAAACAGCAGCTGAGAATTAATTGTACATTTTAATCAGGTGTAAAAAAAAAAAACGTGTAACACAAATATTTTATAAGTAGAGGATGGTTTTGCTCTATTACATGCAGATGTTGTATAGGGATATGCTATTTTTTCCTAGAATTTAAGGAATGTATCCCTCATCTCACAATCTTATATGAAACTAATTGCGTCACTATTGAAATTCATTCTCACATCCACACAGAACCATGATGTTGGCAAAAAAAAAGTAATTTATTTTTCCTCTTGCAGTATGGAGCTTCTCTGGCAGAGATTGCCAGGGCCAAGCAAATAATTTTCTCTCAGCTGATGGAGATGCAAACAAAGCAGAAAAAACAATGAATGCAGAATAAAATCCTCCAAACTTATTTGATTTGCTGAGCGCTAGGTTTGATCAAGCTGCTGCCTCTCCCTCAGGAGTTCTTTGTCACAGTCAGAACTTGATGTAACACCTTTTCCAACAACCACACGCAGCTATACATGCTGTCTTGAAAAATACAATTTGCACTTGGGGATCTAGAAGTGGCTCACATGTTGTGTAACACTACTTCTTTAGATGACAGTAAAAACAAAAAGTTAAAGGCAATTCAAAGAGGCGATAGATGTATGCGTCTTAGGCTTTCATATAAAGTTATTTTTAATGTATACCATACTCTTTTTATTTCGAGCCTGAGCAGTATTTTTGTTGTTTGCTTCTCACACAATTAAAACAAGGCTGGAGAGAGCCCAAATTGAGCATGAGGAGGGGGGTGTTGCAAGTAAGATCCAAGGTTTTCCTTGAACATATTTTGGCCAAGCCCGTATTTAAAACTCCCCCAACTCCCCCCTTATGTGTTCGCATTTCAGATGCTAGCCTCACTTCAAAGTGCAGCTTTAAGGATCCACTCTGGTAGAAAAGTATAAGGGAGAACATTTTGGAAGCTGAAACTCAGTGTGGATGAAAACAGCTTGAATAGCAATTCTGGGTCAGGCGGAAAAGCTTTTCTGTTTCAGTGGGTAATGTTCTGAATTATACTTAATATGTTTCCAAAAACCACTGAGAAGCTTTGGCTCAGGGTGATCACAGGTGAATATCGGTGTGAATTTGGCCACACAGTGAGCGCTGTTAAGATGCAATTGTTTAAAAACAGAGGAATTATAGAGGTATTCTGTACTGAGGTGTAGTACAGCACAGTTGGTGGTGGTTCTTTGTGATATTGTTTTTTTATTGTATTTTATTTTACCTAAAACACATGCATACCACTTCTTTCCCACCAAAAAAATAAAAAACAATGAAAGAAATTCTACTTACGCTAAAGGATATGGGTGGGGAAAGTTGATATGTTGCTTTTTGTCAACAAGTCCCATGAAATCAACAATTCATTTATCTCACTATACGTAGCTTAATCTTCTGTGCCATAGAGCTCCATTGTTGTCGAAAAACTATTAAAAAAACACTTAAATCCCTCGTACTGTTGTTGCACTGTAGTTTATTTTTAGTTGATCCCACTTACACCATCCCTTAAATACTCAGAGCACCCAATCTATCAGCAAATGCAATATTTACTCCTGTTTGAGTAATATTTGCTAAGAACTACAGTGTCCAGCTGCTTAAGGAAATTACTGAGCCTTATTAAAAAAAAAAAAAAACTATATATTTGCAACCTGTTTTTAAAGATTTATGTCTTCAGTAGGAACAAATGGGCGTGGGGCTGAGCACCACAGGCAAAATCGTGAAGTTGTTGAGTATTCCAATCAGCTCTCCAACACATTGTTGGTTTTGGTCTTCTTTTAATGGGATTTTTTGAAGTTATTATTTTTGGGGGGCATTTTATGCCTTTATTAGAGAGTGACAGTAGAGAAACGACAGGAAACGAGGAAGAGAAATCTGAAACAAGGGTCCTCAGCTGGATTTGAACTGGGACTGTTGCGGTTCATGGTCACAGTCATAACCCCTAAGCCACAGGAGCACCCCTAATGGTGTTACGTTTCGTGTCAAGCAGGGTAGCAGGGGAAACAAGGGATTGGGCCCAAACGCAGACACAGGAGGCAGAGCAGGTGCAGTTCGACGATTTAATAAAATACAAAAGGCTTATAAGGCAGTAGTCAGTACCAGAGAAGCAGTCCAAGCAAGGCAAACAAGTCCACAGGAACAGGCAACAAACTTCAGGTAAGGTACAGGGAAACAGAAGATTAATCTAATGAAATACAGTGGTAACCAAGGCCAGAACTCTTCACAAAGAGAGAAGGGAAGCACACAGACTAAATACACTCAGGTGAGGGGAGGTGACGAGACACAGGTGAAACTAATCAGGGCGGAGCAAACAATCAAAACTGGCGGGAACAGTAAACAAAGACAGGAAGTAAAACTACAAGACACATGAGGGAAAAAGAGCATTTCAAAATAAAACAGGAAATACTATACATTAACCCTCAACCCATGAAAAATGGAATGTGTTAACTGTCAAAAATATTGAATAATGCCAGCTGTATCCTTAAATATTTATTTTCAATATACAATTGAGACATTACATCCATCTTTCTGCAAAAGATGTATGGGAATAGACATTTCTCCCACACTCTCATTACCCTCCCTCTCTGTCCCATCTTCCCCCAACTGTCCTCAATTAAAATTATAAACATTTCTATATTGTACTGACTAAAATAGTGAATACAAGCAGCAACATTACAGGTGTCCAGCAGAGTAGCCTGTCTGTTCTGTATAACAGTCATTCGGTGAAGAGGGCAAATCCCTACCCTCTGGCACCTGCTTCAGATTCCCCTCAGTCAAGACAAACCGATACAAACACTCATTCCTCTCCACAGCCATTACCCTCCTCAATGCAGGGAAAAGGAGGTAGCTTTCCCATCATGAGTATGTACTTTTAGGATGATGTTTATGCTTATGTTGTTGCCACTGGACGATCTTGTTGATGTATTTTTAATTGTAATGCTATGCTGGTCATACTTTATGTAGGGGGATGACAGGATAGTTATCATTGTATTGTTCGTTTTCCTGTTCTCATGATGCAGTACTGCTGAGTCTTTGTTACTCTTATGTGATTTCATGTTTGTTTTTATGTTGCACTTTATGCTGCAAAACCAATTGCCCTTCGGGAACAAATCCATTTTTTTAACTTAAACCTTGTTGGTGATGGACCTTTTGTACTGTACAAATATCCAAGTCCAAAAACTGATCAGGTATTTATAAAGATATTGAAAATGAAAAGTATTGCCAAATATTCCTACAAAATGAATTGTGATGACATTACCAAGAAAACCCCTCCGAAATAACAGTTTGCACTTTTTTAACCATGTGTTCATGTGGGGTGCCGTTTAGAAATTTCTAGGCAAATTGTTCTCTTTGAAATCCATTTCCTTTTCATCAATGTTAAGCATCAAAAGCAAAATGGAGGAAATGCTGAGAGCAAACATCTCACACAACCTGAATGTAGTTCTATATGGTTCCCCATATTAACTAATTTGTTGAAAATCCCTACTTTTATGTGTATGACTGGTGGAATGTGAGTATCAGTCACTGCCTGGAGCTCAGGTCCATCCATCACTCTCTTTTCCTTTTCAATTTCTTTCTCAGACAGAAATTCGGACCGCTACAGAGCCGCAGTGGGATATCCTCTACTGCCTGACATCATGCTGGGCTCAGGGGTAGTGACTGCAATGATTATGTGGTTTACGCTTATGGTGTACAATTACAGCCAAATCAATTATCTGCAACAGACAGTCGTGCTTTACAATGAGGCTGCAAACAATCAGGGCTTTAGTGCTGAACACTACAATACAACTCCCCTTCACTCCCTATTCAGTCTGTCTTTTCCTGTGTTGTCTTTATTATTGTGTCTTTTTCTTGTCTTGGCTCTTTTTCCTCTTTTCCTCCCCCCTTTTTAACTCAGTCCTCTGGCTTACCTGCTGTGTTATGTTGCTCCCAATAGAGGGCAGTTCGCTCTCTCTCACCCTCACCCCTTCAACCAGCATGAGTTTGGGATGATGAATGTCTGCAGCCCACCGGTTGGAGAGGTCAGCCTGCTTCCTCCTTGTCTCATTAGAATCATAACCGCACCGTGTGCCCTTTTCTCAGCACGATTACCATACAATTTAATACACTCACCGGCAACTATCACTTCTCCTGCCCTGACTCATGGACAGAGGATGAAAGCAAGAGGTGGACACAGAGACAGAGCCAAAACACAGAGCGGAAACAGGGTTAAAAGGGCTACAATAAAAGCAAAATGTCTACTGGGATCACAGAACTGACTGTGCCACTACAAAAGCGTACAGTGACAATGCCCCGGTATCGTATAGTTTGTTGTGGTGAAATGAGGTGGAAAATCGGTCATGTCATTTTGAGGAGGTTTTTGAGGTATCTCCCATTTGTCAGTCCTATTGTTGGGTGTGAAAGCGCAAACAGAGGTAAAAGAATCCACTCAGAGGAAAATGCTCGTGCACTTTCAATTCTGTAAGATACATTTCAAACATACCCTTGTTGTAACAAAGGGGCTCTCAGCGGAAAGAAGCGGCATAACAGCAAAAAAAAGAGAGAAAATGACAAGAATGAAATTCCTTTTGTTCCAAAACAGGAAAAATAAAAGTGGAGCTATGGAACACAAAAGCCCTGTTAAACATGCAGCCATGTTTTCCTCTTTTCACTCTTAACACCTCCGTGGATATCTGGCTCTGAGAGAGGTAGTGAAAGAAAAGTCTGCTGTCTCTTTTGGAGACCCGAGGGGGTTCCTTTCATGCACAGCAGTGATTTGGTTAGCACTGACAACAATGATACATCAAAGGCCTGAATCTATTTCAACACAGTGAATTGACAGTGAGTCCAACAATAGAAGGAGAGGGGATGCGACAGTTTGTGTTTGTACAGTATGTGTTTGTATGCAGTAAGATTAATACCTAAAACAGCTCCATTAAGGTAAAAGTGGATATAGTTTTGTCCATAATGGGAGCCAGAAGACAGTGGGATTTACTTCATGGCCAACAAGTCCAACTGGTTTGTGCCAGTGTGAGGACATGCTGTAAATAAACTTGCTGTCCAAGGTTGGCCATGACTACATTTTTTGTGTGGTCAGATTTCTGTGGTGGATTTCCTTGCCAATGACAATTTGTTTGTTTGATGTGCTGTGGATAGAATGTTTGTTTGTGTTTGTGAGCCTGCACACACTATTTTGCATGTGTGTGTTGACTGTGGGTCAGACGAACAAGAGATGAAGACATCTGCGAGAAAGTGCCTTCCAAGCAACATGCTAAGACACATAACAGTAATTCCTGGCCTGGTTTCTGAATGATGACTTCACAGAAAGATGGTGAGTCTGAAAATAAGAAATTTAATATTTTTTGTCCTTATTAGTTAGATTTTTAAAATTTTGATCACTTGTTTTGTCTATGAAATGTCAGAAAATAGCGGAAAATGCCTATCACAGTTTCTTAGAGCCCACTGGTCATCTGTCTTCTCTGGTCATCTGATCCATCTCCTGGTTTGATCTCTCCTGTGTAGCCAAATCTTCTTTAAAAAAGCATTAAATAAAAATTAGCAACTATTTGAATATGGAGAAGGAACCAGAAGTCATGCACACTGTGAGTCACTCACTTTATTTAGGAACAATGTTTCAATTGGTAGACCTTCATCTGGAAAGAATCCAGGGAATTTGGGTGTGCACCAACTTTGTTGGAGGGTCAAACGCTATTTTCTGTTGGTTAGCGAACTTTAAAAACGATTCTGTGTTTTTTGAACCTTTTGAACCTTTTAGAGCCAGGCTAGCTGTTTCCAATATTTATGTTAAAATTAAATGACTCACGTTTAAGCTCCATGTGTAAAGACATGAGAGTGGTATTGATCTTATCTTACTCTCTGCACCAAAGTGAATAAGCATAGTCCCAAAATGTGTTTAACTGTTCCTTTAATGGAATTGTCATTGTGTGGTGAAGATGTTTGGGTAAGATGGAATTATTGTTCTTTCTTGCTTTCTGTGTGCCCTGTATGTGATGATTTGCCTTTGCAGCTGTTTTAATTATTTGTAGTTCACTTACTCTCCAGCTGTGTGGCTGAGTGTTTTCTGTACTTGGAGTGTCAGTGTCTCTCCACACAGAGATACGTTTTCATTCTAATTGTTTCGAAGATCTCAAGGGAAATAGGATAATATCTCCAGTGAATAAAACCTGGTGTCAACAGGAGCTCCATCTGCTGCTTTCTACAGTGTAGTTATAAAGGTCACTGCACATTAATAGTGGAGACTACCTGTGATGACTGTAGTTCTGCAGAAGCTAACCCAAGTGTGTGTGTAATGAGGTCATTTAGCCTGGTGTAGTTGGGGGTCATTAGAATATTATGGTTAATAAATTAGGATCTGGTGTAGTAGAAACCATATTGTGTGTGTGTGTGTGTGTGTGTGTGTGTGTGTGTGTGTGTGTGCATATGTGCATCCCAAAGGTGTCCAGGCTCCTCTCTAATGAGTTTCACTATCTCAGGTCTAATATCTATCTCTTCTCCCTGATGGTGCTAATGAGATCCTATTGAAACTAGCGGAACGCGCCCCCGACACTCCTCCTCTACCGCAGACCTGAGATGCAACTGAACGTGATAGTTTAGAGACGGTTGTTACAGGCGAGGTATTCAGCTAGCAGGGCCATTGGAGGCCCTGTGGGGCTCGGGAGGGCTGATAAGCAGGAAAGGGTAACAGAGAAAGGAACAGATGTGGTAAAAAGGCCACAGAATAAAACAAAAAGTGCAAAAATAGCTCAAAATTATGTGTGAGTAGTCATGATTTATTCATTGTGAAACGCCAAAATCCTTCCCCAAAGACAGCTCAGTGAGCCACGTCACAGTTGTTACTAATAAATGTGCAGCGCTCATAAAACACTTGCGCTATAATCCTAACCCTGTGCTATCTGGGGGAGTGGTGGCTTTCCATCCAGTGCTGTTTCATCTGTGTGGAATGGATGTGTTTATGGAGTAATAAACATTGACATATGACAGACAGATAATGAAAGAGATCATAAAATAAAACCATGTCAAGAGGCAGATGAAATGTAAAATAACCAATTTATGTATGCTGGAGATTTCCCCCAGGATCTATCAAACCCTCAACGTCAGCCCTGTCCCTGTCAGTACAGATTAGTTTGCTTTCACAGTAGGCCTGCAGAGTGCAAAATGGGTGGCAGGGCATAGGGTGAAAAAACTGAAAGAGAAATATTGCAGTTCTCCCAAATTGCCTTTTTGGTATGTCTCTTCTTCTTCAATATTTTCTGAAATAACCCCTCTGTTTTTTTCTGTTGCCGCTGCATCTTGTCTCTCTCAACTGCCTACTGGTTTATTTTCTTCCTTTCTCTGTGCCATATTTTTCCCATATTCCTCTCAAACGGTGTGTGAAATGAGAGGATTCGGGCTTCCTGCATGAAACAGATGTGGCTCCACGCATCAACCAATCAAAAGGCGATGTCGCCACTCTGCACCACATCCACATAGCAAAAGCCAATCAGAGCCTAAAAAGTAGCCAAGAAAACACAGACATCTGCCGGGAAATTGGAGATGTTAACATGGTGCAAAAAACTCTACGGTGAGCTCATCTTTTAAGAGTTGAATCTAAGTCAGATCATGAGTAGAAAGGCGATGTCAAAGCAGCAAGTGAGCTTTTTTGTTTTAACCACATGACCAACATCATCAGGTAACATTCTATGTATTACATGTAAATTAGTATTTAAATTCCCCACACTGTCTCAACGCCAGGTTCCTGAAAAGAACTATGATAACAGTGGCTATTTTTTTTCTTCAACATACTGTTTCAGAAATACCCTGCTTATCACATAGCAACAGTGTGCCTGGAAATGTATGTAAATTGATCTCAGGAAGAAAAACACAACATATCAACGGAATGTTTCAACTGTCTCGTCAAAATGTAAACCTCAAACAGAAAGGGTACAAACCTTACCTATCAAACACTGATGCTTTTCCATAAACAATCCTGTCTCATAAATATTCTGTTCATATGCAACTAAACGTGAACGCATTCCACGTTATATTTTTTTATCAACATAATGGAATATATTGAATGTATCGGTTCACAGCCAACATAAAATGTTAATACTGAATGTATTGTCAAGACGTTCACTGTCAACTCATTTAATTAGTTTTCTCTACAATAATGTCGGTTTGTCTGTTGGACGGTTGGCTTGTTAGAACACTAAACTAAGATGGTGAACATCAACATCTTAGCAATGTCATTGTGAGCATGTTATCATGTTAACATTAACATTTAATTTAAGTACAGCCTCACTAGGCCGCTAGGTTAGTGAAAGACGGTGTTCTTGGTAAAATAATTGCAAAGGTCTATGCTGATTTGAAAATGGGATGTGTTGCCTTTTTCAATATTTACCAAAAACAAAGTTTTTCCTGAACCAAGTGTCTAGTAGCCTAGACCATACACAGGATGCAAATTTTGGCTATGTACGCCACTCCTCTAGTGGTTTTAGATCTGCAGTATAATAAGGCCAGACTTCCTGGATTGGAATAAATGTTGCCAGTGAACGTAATCCAGGTGGTTCCTCTGAAATGTATAAACCAAAGCAAAAAACAGTATATGAACATATTTCGTAGGAGAAAGGGATGTTCACAAAATGTTTAAAGTTTTAGTGGTTACCAAAATGTATCCGTCATATGGTCTCATTGATGTGCTGTTAAGGTATGCATAACCACTTGAAAAACCACTGATTATAAATTGCAAAAGGAGAATAACAACTTGTTTGTATCAGAAAATAAATGCTTTTAACCTCTAAAACAGAAAGAAAAGCAGCCTCTATAAACCCTTTGAAGAAAAGTGTTTACTTTTTACCTCTGAGTCAGCTACACTGTAGTATGAGATTAAAGAATTTGTGGAGGTGAGTGAAGTCCAAGCAAAATTTTATTTGAAGAAATGTTTTTCTTCTTGTCTCTCTGGATATGTGAGACCACACAACATCTGCTTGAGAGCCAACCAGTGCCACCACCACCACCTTTTAACTGCTGGCCACTAAACTGCTCCCAAGGACCAGCTGGTGGTTACAAGCCATGCTTAAGACAGCAAATACAATGCAACACAATCAATCACTGTATAAACACCATCTTCTATCCCCTTATTGATTTCTGTGAGCTGTAGGAGTGTTAGTAAAATTCTCCAGAGGGCTATGGTGCTCATCCTCTTATCCTGGACAATAAGATCAACTCAGTGTGACTGGCTAATCTCCCCCTTGGAGTTTAAACTCGCCACTAGAAATGACATTTTTTTCCCTTGTTACTCACACATATACACATAGATGACAAGGGATTAGATTAAGTTGTCCTTTTTATTATTTGCCTCTCAGTTGCTGCCTGCTACTGTTGAATCTCATGATTTTAGGCTTTGTGTGTTGCAGCCTGAGAGGTATCTATTTGATCACACTTGCTAGAGTTTTCTTTTATATTTCTACCCTTTAATCTCTCTTCTTGCATTTGGCTTACCACTCCCCTCACTTTACTCATTCAGCCTGCTTTTTTTTTCTTGTTTTAAGTCAATCTGTCTCTCAATGTGCCACAACATTGTGGGAACAGAGGAAATTCGCCATCACACCTGCCCTCCCCATTTCACTTGTCTTTCCTAACTTCTGCTCTCATAAGAACTTCAGTAGATATATTTGGTTGTAACATCTACACAGAGAAGGCCAAACAAACCATTTAAACGACTTAAAACTGTTTTTACCCCTGCTCATACTGTACCTCTGATGTTCTTGACTTTTAGCAAGAATCCTTGTTTTGAATAGATGAACAACTTCACTTGACCTCATTCAGGTCTGGCCTAAGAGACTTTCAGTTTCAACTTCCTATTGCTGGATGGAAATCTACGATGAAGCTGGTTTTAAAAGATGATTTCAACTAAGTGCTAGCCACAAGAAGTATGAAGCGTTTGACTGACACAATCCCATGAGAGTCCTGCACCTTCTTTTCCAAATTGATAGTCTAGAAAGTAAATATAAGGTCTGGCTTTGGAAAGCTTTTTGGATAATTACAGTGTTTGCTTTTGTAGGTCTTGCCACTCCGCATTTATTCCACATTAGCAATGCAGGATTTTTCAACAAATTCTTTAAGGGGTGTAATGGTGAAACACCGACTCCAGGCTGACATGCGACAACAACCATGACTGAATGTTAGAGCCAATGAGATGCAGATCCTCTTGTGGCCTCTAGCCACAGGCATCAAAGTGTGACCATCACTGTGTTAAAGTCATAGTCAAATCTTGGCAGCAATTTTGAAAATTATTGCTAAAAAGGACTGCTCAAAATTGTGCGTGTTTGGGGATCAGTTTGCATTTGTGGAGAGGTCTCTCAGCCTATCCACACCCAGGGGATTTGGTAGATGTATGATTGTCTCTACCAAGGTTCCAACCCAAATTACGATTTTCTGCTTTGAAACTGGCAAGATGTGTGAGTGGTACCCTAAACTTACATCCCAGCACTTCTGAAACACACGGGCATGTTGTCCTACAGCCCATGTATGGACACATGTGTTCAACATACACAATAAAAGGTCCACTACACTGGAGTGCACAATGTGGGCAAAATTTCTGAACACGTACGATAGACAATATGACAACACCGAGTGTTAATAAATTATTGCTAGTTACACAGTAAGGTAATAAGCCTTCTGGCTTCATGTAAATGAAGTTGCTGTGGGGAGTAGTGCTCTGACGAACTCTTATTTTCATTAATGTTGAGTGGCAGTGTACTTACTATGAGGTTTTGTGATATTATTAGGTATTTTACCTAAACATGCCGTATGTATAAATGTGCGACTAACTATTTAGATGTAAATTTGTGACTTTGTGGCCGATTTTTACCTATAGTGTAACTCGGCCGTGCAACAATCTGAGAAGAGGTTCAATGGAAATTTCCGTCCAATTACATGGTAAGAATTTTATTTATATATTGCACAGTTCCTGATAAAGAGCATTTCTGCTCAGCAAATCTAACCTGGATAAATAAAGGTTCAAAATCAATAATGCATTAATCTGCACTGATGCAAATTAACTGCATAATCAACCTCACATTTGGATCTTCTTCCATTTTTTGTCTCTTAAATTTCTGTTGCCAGAAGCATATTCTCAGCTGTGGTTGCCACAATAGGCACAATAGTTTACTGTAAAATGCGTAAAACAGTATCCTCTTACTGCAGGTTAAAACATTTTGATGTACAGTAAGAAAATGTAAAAATAAAAAATAAATACAAAAGATGTTACTGATCTTGAGATATCACAAGAGAGTTATGGCTCTTTGTATTTGAGAATTCAGTAAATTGTATTGAAAGGTCATTTTCAAATTTGCTCTGCTATGTTCACATTCACAAAGTGTAGTGTCTGTTGTGCCCTTGCTGCAGTACTCTGTGTCTCAGACTGTTTTAGCTGCCCTCTCCTGTTTGTCCAGCTTCTCTAAATTGCCACTCAAGTTCTAATGAGGTCTACTTTGTCTTTCATTCGAGTTAGGCAGTGCTCATATCATTGTATTGTATGTTATGATGCTGATGGGTCATCGTTATACTTTTTTTTATCTCACACTTTGTTTTACGTGTTACACCATTTCTGACAGAGTAAATCAATATGACTTTTTTTTTTTGCTTCCTTTGTGTATCATTGAAATGGTTAAATAAACATTTCAAAAATATCACTAACTAGTGGGCCACATTGTTAGAAGCTTGGTTTTGATTGCTTTCTCATAAAATGTACCAGAATCTTGTTTTTTATATTTTCAGGATTTTACATGAATCATCTATGCAATGCACTCTTTTTTATGCAGGCTTTACAAAGGTATGTTACCTCGAACCAGCCCAGTTTCATCAGTGACACCTGCATGATTTCTGGCCACAAATCTCCCTCTCGGTCTCTCTCTCACACACTCAGAGGTAGAAATTAATATAAAAACAGGCAAAAAACCTGCAAACCTAAGCAAACAAACAAACCGTTGCCTGGTTCAGTTTATTAGATTGGTGTATCTGGACAGGGTTAATAAGAATGCTGAACCCACCATGACCCCTTGCTGGCCTGAACCCTTACTTCTGCCCCCTTGCCTCATTAATCTGTCAAGTAAACAGAAGTCTCTCCTCCTCACGCACTGGATGAGAGAGGGATTTGGTGAGAGAGGGAGGCACACAGGCCCTTATTTTGCCATCCCTTACATTTCTCTCCATCTGGTGTTAAACACAACAGTTGAGCAAACAACTTCCTAGGGTGTTAGTCTTGAGATTTGCTCTCACCTACACACTATGAAGTCTATGAAATGTCAAAATAGAGAATTCGGATTGTTTGATTTGTCCGACCACAATCCAAAACCCAAAGATATTTAATTTACAATCATATGTGACTAAGAAGAGCAACAAATCCTTACACTTGAGAAAATGAAACCAGCAAAACCAGCAGACTAATCAATGCAGCTCTACACTCTAACCAGTGTGTTTAAATTGCTGGTGTATGCCTGTGTGGTGGAAATCCCTTGACAAGTTCTTGCAGTACCTCAAATATAAAGTACACCTCAAAGAGAGCTCTAAAGCATTAGCAGGGGCCAAGGATTCAGCAGATGATTTATTAGAAGATGAAGTGGATCAGAGGGTCTGAGCCTTAGGGTCCCAAGGCCAATAGGCCTGCCTTATCAAACACCACCAGGCTCCATGGCCAATCTCCAACTTGTCTGTCGGCACTTCCCCACCAGCGCTGGCTTTGGTTGCTGATAAAAGTCAGATTGAGGAACTACAGAGCTTTGTTAAAAGGAGAGGAGACTTTGCTTTAGTTTTACTTTAAAATGATTAATAAGCTTGATTCCTAAATATATACTCAAAGAGACAAGAAATGCTCATTTAAAAAACACGACTGTATGAATCTCCAGTTCACTTAAATTTTAACAAATGGGGTGAGTTTAGACTGCCAAGACACACACAATTAACCCTAACCCTATCTGATTTTGAGTTTCCATTTAACTCATTACTTGACAACATGGGAAGACCATTCTATAAATGTTGCCCCTAAACACAACAGGAGAAAACACAACAGACTGACATAATAGATAACCGAAGAAGTTAACCTCCTGTTAGTTTCCAGCTGATTTCATGCATGATGTCTTTGGCTGCTTTGCCTGGATTAGCCACAGAGCCAAGGCCACATTCACAGTCCCACAGGGCTCAATCAAGGATGTTTCACTTCACAGGCAGATACACTAGTTCACTGATAACATGCAGGTCAAGGATATGATACAATCCACAGTAAATATCTAATTCATGCCACGAGTTGATAAGGGAGAAGGCTAGATGGAGGAGAAGGCAGGGCGTATCTCTAAGTAGGAAGATGTGGTATAAATCATTCCCCCAAGATTAAATTAATTATATATCATTAGTGGCATCACGTCCATTTTGATTTCCATTAATGACGACAGGTTCAAGGAAATAAATCAGTAAATTAATTTTTATTTTGATCATGTTAGACTCAGGGGGCTGTTTCCTCTTAGGAGCCTTTATGACTGCATAAAGCATGGGAAGGCCCAGCAACACACAGGACTCATATGCCACTCATGCAAATTAAATTACACACGATCAATATTGCAGATCCATCTAACGATCACATAGTTGCCTGCCTTGGACTGCTGTAGAAATCTTTTTTAATATAAGGGAGACAGCGAGAAGAGCATTTTACCAATGCATTAGTGGCCCAATGGGTAAACACAGGAAAATAAGATGTCTGGATGATTAGTTAAAAGGATTACGGAACATATTCAAATATTTTTCATACCAAATTGTATGCTACCTGTACCTGTGATAAGCCAATTGAAGAAAACAACAGTTCACAAACATACAAATTAGACCACCAGGGAGGGTAATTGCTTCGTCTACCCTATCAATCACCTTTAACAATGTACTTTTAAAAGACGCTTCACACATTCAAGGACACAGGAAACTGCATGCACTAACACACAGAAATGCATGTTATCTCTTTCTCACTCCGCATTTTTTCTTCTCTTTCTCCAGCATACACACACAGTTTAAATCCCTTCATTTTGTCTGCTAGAGTGCACTATTTTGAACCACTGTTAATTAAACAGATTACAACACAGAACTAATCAAAACTGCAACACTCTTCAAGCTAATGGCAGCATGTTACTACATAAATAGGTGCATAGGTGAGCACACACACAGATACCCTCAGCAGTCAGGTCATTAACATCCATGCATCTCGCTGATGCATGGAGAGTTCCTCCATTGGAATCAGATTGCGCTGAAGGGACCTTTGATTTAACTCACGTTATTAATGCAGTCCCACTGGTCCTGCTTCGTCTGGCCATTGATTGTATGTGTTCATTCCCCATGTGACTTAAGTTCTGTGCAATCAGAAAGAACAGCAGAGGCCCTCTGACCTCTCCCGCTGAACTGAGGAGGACTGAATATCGAACTCCTTTCTCATTCAATCTTCACTCACCATTGTTCTGTCAATTACTCCGGCTCCTAATGACTCTCTGGAGAAAGCCGCCTTATAGACACATGTTCACTAACCCAAACAATGTACATTTGCATGGGCTCACAGTTCATGGGGTGCAGTCAAATGTCAACACTGAATGAACAACCATTCTTTATTCAAATCAGCTCTTGTGTATGTATTTATGCCTAAACTGGAGCTCTGCAAGCTCATTTTAAATACACAAATTCCCAAATTACATGCACAGCTAACATATGGAATATAATCATCACATCCACTGTAGGATGACATTATTGCTCATAATAACATGCATGTGAATGACAAATTTCTACTATTTTCTAATGACAGGATTTCCATAAGAGAAGCCACATAAACTGTCTTGCATTATATATACGTGTAGAGAAAGTGACATTGAGACGGGGCGAAGAAGTGACGAGAGCAGGAGAAGATTGCACCTCATACAAGGCCTTGGGCTATTATTACCATATCATGAGAACAATCGATCAAATTGGATTAAAATGTACATGCTGTTTCAGGCATAATGAGATCATGAATACGGCGCAGCTTCCATATGTGGCACAGAATAGGCTGTTCACACTCCTGGGGCCCCAGGTAACCTATGTGTGATTGAACACAGCTTGCAATACAGGGACCAACACCCCTCTATGTAGTTGTTGATCCATGTCCACGTTCTGGTTGGCTGAAAACCTCAGCTGGTTCAATAAAAAGATGATTTTCCTTTACTGTTTCCCTAGGTCTCGGCAATATAGTTGAAATTATATATATTATTAATATTTTCTTATATGGACATATATTGCAATATGGCGAATGTATGCAAAATGAAAAGGATGTTAAAAACATTGAGCTGTGTTTCACTCCTGCATATGCTTGCTTTTTACCATGTGTATGTGTAAACAAGCAGCTGCGACATGAGTGGCATTGTTCACATACAGTACTTGCCTGCAATCTTTGCCTGAACATGGAGGGCTAAAAAGTATATCTGCTATAGGCCAATGACTGCCCTGGTCAAGAACAAATACCTTCATTCAGGACTTCAGATTGTGCACATCGTAAAGTTAACTTAACACTGTAAAACTCAAAGAAGTGATTATCATGTTAATGTTGAGACCCCTGTACCATCATAGATAAATATCCCTTCAAAACATTTCGGATGCCATTTGAATGTGTAGTTAAAAGTATATCAGAAGCATTGTCCCATTAAATGCGACCAGACTCATCATATGTGTAAACAAGACTTTAGCTGTGTCCCAATTCCATACTACATACTAATTGTAAACAGTAAATGTTATTTCATTAACAAAAGTATTGGACAAAGTCAAATTTGACCTGATGGTGACAAAAGACAAAGTTATTAGGATTCATCCTCTGGGGAACATGAATGTCAACATTTCATGGCAATCCCTCTAACGGTTTTCGAGAGATTTCTCTCAAAACCAAAACTGTTAACCTACAGTGTTGGTGGCAGAAAAGTCAGGGGATCAGTAAAGTCATTAGGATTCATCCTCTGGGGAACATGAATGTCAGTACACAATTTCATGGCAATCCATCCATTCATAACAGATAACATTGATGTATCGCCCCCCTTAAGAGCATAGCTTTCTATACCTCTCAGCAGGTAATCTCACATAACAATAAAAAAGGCTATATGGTGTACGGGAAGGAAATCTTAGATAAAACAATGCTTAGCAAATGCAGTCTTATCTAACTAGAATCTTTATGGACTACTTATATGAGAATTGTGGCTTGCTTTTTTCCCTGGCACACTGCAGAGTATGCTAATCATTTCAGTCTAAAACAAGCTTGGGGTTTCCATTCCCCTCATTGATGCTTGCTTCCTCTGTTTCACAGAAAGACCCTCAGAGGCTCATGTCACCTCCCTCAGCAGATGGCTGGGGCAAACACAGAATGACAAGCCTGGATTTCACTGATGCTTAAAACATGATTTCACCAACTGTTGGAAAACAATTTGAATCTTTAACCTATTTTCACACCGGAGCTTGCACACTGAGCATACTTTCCTCATCAAAGGCTTAGCGGGACTCTGAGACTTTTCATGCAACTTCCCTGCAAGATTTTCTTTTTCAAATCCTAACCCTAAAATACATTTCACTACAGCTGCAATAAGTGCAAACATGATGAAACACACACTGTAAGGCATACATTGTTGGCTCAAATATAATTCCATTTATCCTGGTGTCTTATCGCGTTGTCACTCAGACGTAAGACTATGGTGTTGTTTTTAGATAGCAGGCCTAAGAACTTTGGTTTACGGGCTTGCATCATTGTGTAGGTGTTGTAAGGCTGTCTTGTCAGTCTTTTAGAGTAAGCCTTACTCCCACTCGCTCACAGTGGGACTCCTCTCTAGCAACAGCAGACAAATTGAATGTGGTGGCATGTTCTATGATCCCGTAGACTTTGAGGGTGAAAAGATGCTGGAGGGTTCTATTTGTTCACTTGTTTGTTTGTTTGTGTGTTTGTGTGTGTGTGTGTGTGTGTCAGACAGCACACGTACACTTGTGTACGCACACAGACGGGACTCAATTAATATTTACAGTAAAAAAAACACATTTGCATATTTTACATGTCAATTATGTCTGAATAATGTTCAGACATACTGTCAATATTCTATTGTAGGTTGAACCTACTGTAGGAACCTTTTCGTTACACTTACAACATGGTACAAGACTGAGTTGAATGCTTTCTCGTTAACAGAATGGCTCTCATCGATTTTAAATTTTTATTTTATTTTTTACCCTGTGGCGTGAGGCCATGATGAAACCATCAGTCTCCCTCACTAAATTTTAAACTTTCATCAATATCAACTGCTTACAGTATGATTATCCAACTAAAATTCAGCATGCTAGCAAGGAGGATATAAATGAGAGTCATAACCTAATGTCTTGTCATTATTTACAATGCTTGGCTGCTTTCATAATATAAAATATAGAAATCTGCTGTCTATCTAATAAACGATGAAACTGATGAGAAAAGTAGGGATTTCCTAACGAAGAATCATTGG
Organism: Siniperca chuatsi; assembly: GCF_020085105.1. Lineage (NCBI taxonomy): Eukaryota > Metazoa > Chordata > Actinopteri > Centrarchiformes > Sinipercidae > Siniperca > Siniperca chuatsi. The sequence goes on from NC_058059.1 coordinate 15,927,194, forward strand.
TGAATGCCCCTCGCACTCACAAAGGTCATTAAGTCATCATATTAGATAAAACGATTGACAGAAAATTAATCTATAACTTTTTTGATAAATGATCAGTCGCGTTTTTCAAGCAGAAATGCCAAACATCCCAGAGTTTCAGCTTCTCAAATGTGCAGATTTGCTGCTTGTCTTTGTCATATACAATGGTAAACTGATTGCCTTTGGGTATTGGACTGATAGAGATCAGAAAATACAGATACATAAATAAAGAATAAAATAAGTAATAACAAATGTGAAGCTTCCATGCCTGAAAAAGGACTTATGTCTGTCAAAAAGCTTTACTGCTCTTGAAGTGAGCACGTCCCTCTGTGCATGTGTTAATTTGAGGGAGTGAGCAGATTGTGAAATGTTGACCATTAGATTCGGTTTACATTAATTAGTTGTTAGATGCCACACCTCACCTTCTGCAATTACAAATCAAACTCCCATTGCAGCCTGGAAAAGCTATTGATTGATACTCTGAGTATTGGGCCACAAGACTGCTACTGCTTTAACAAAACCTTCATTTGTTTCATTTTCCCCCTCAATCAAACCAGATCTCCAAATTGTGTTAGCTTTCATTAAAAAGAAATAATGGAGCCAGAAGCAGCTTGAGTACCTGACAAGCATGGCTGATGACTCTCTTTTTGATATTGCAATGTTATTATCCTATAGGAATATCACTGTCAACCCCATTTACATGGAGGGACCCACCCACTTCACTCACATCAACATGTGCAGACACAGAAGTAACATGTAGATGATTCCCAAGTGTGTGTCGATTCCCAAGCTTAATTATCCCAACATCTGATGGGGATTTTGAGTTCAATAGCATTTGCAGCACAAAGAATATGAATTAGCTTTATGGTAGGGAGAAGCAGCGGCTCATTCCATGGTAACAGAGTAGTGACGACACAGAAACACAGGACTGACTGGTGAAGGACGACTCTTAGCATTTAAGGGTCCTAACACATCTTCACAACAGAGCAGGCAGTGTTGTCTGATGACTGATCTTGCATCAATCAGCTTTATTACAGCCTGGAGACTTGCACAGCCATGAATGTAGTAGCCTACTTGTGGCTGCTCAACATGCACTCTCTTGTGTTAAGAGGGGCACAGAAACTAGATAGGTTGGTGTCTTTTTTGAGGTTCTGAATTCAGTTTATTTTTCAGAAGAGGGTTATGTCATATGAGAGGAACTGTGATGTTTCATAACAGCTTATTGCAGAAAACATGCTGCCATGCCTTAATTTGGATAAACTTGAGTCATTTTGTATATCTGTTTAAAAAAATGAAAGACCACAGGGTGTCTGTATAAGGCTAAAATGTGTAACTGTATGGGCAACTATGCTGATAAGACATCAGTGGTTAGGATCAGGTCCGGCTCACTATAGGATTTCCTTATCTCATGCACTACCCACTCTGCAATCCTTGCTGTCTGCATACAGATGCCTTTAAATAAAAAATGCTGACCACAGTGTTCTGTGACACAGATCAGCATTTTTAAAAAAACTGCTGGATTGGTTTCTAAAGTGCTTCTTTGGGCACAGTGAAGCGTGATGCTGAACGAAATCCAAAACATTTTGAGAACTTATGATGAGTGTAGATTTACATGCTGGGTTCACTTTCTCTACAAAGGAAATACAGTCAGAGTCTTGCCACCAGGCAAACTTTTTTTCATATAGACAATTCATTTACAGCGTGGCATTGAAACCCAAACAGCTAAAGATGTAATCCATTCCCATGCAGGCTTCCATACATACTGTACCTAAATCAGCATTTGTCAGAATATTGAGTTTTGTTTCTCTGGTTTGAAAACTGCTGCCTGGGGGGGGTGTTCACACAGTGAACATATACATACATGAACACATCCATATATTTTGTCGATATATGTTTGGAAGTGAAAGGTGACTATTATCTGTAAATGTTAGAGATAGCCCAATAGGCTCCTTTCTGTACCTTAAATAGAATCATATAAGAAAACACAAAAAAATCACAATTATGATGGTTTGCTCATATTACTCTAATTGAAGCATTCAGTGACTCTAGTCACTTAAAAAAACAGCAATCTGCTGGTCTGTCTGCTGCAGTTTCTATATTATTTTCTTCTTTTGGATGAAGCAAAAACATAAATTAATGTCAGTAAAAAAGGATCTCACAGGCTGCAGCAGCATGTACTTCTTGACTTAAAAATAAAATAACTTGTTATGGCTTTTATTGTCTAGCATGCGTCAATGGTTTACATACTGTAAGAGTGACAGTCAAATGAACTTTGTTATCATTTAACATATGCTCCTAGACTTGGTTTCACCTCTTGTCCTCTTCTGTACCACTCCTGTCATTTATTTGACTTTTCACACCTCACTCTCAGTTTCTCCAGAGCACATAAGATCAGTACAGTGAACATATGGCTGCTAAAGTAACTAGGCCACTGTTCTGAAGCTGACACCTCTGGGACATGACTAGGTGTGTTCTGACCTCTCCTAAGTGGTCGTTAGGTAGAAACTGTGTGTGTGCGCACACAACGCATTTGAGTGTAGTTTGTGTCTGTGCACAGTTCCATCAAGGATAGATCGTTACTCTGAGATACAACTGTCTCTCTAATGTCCACAGTTGATTCTTGCCTCTCCTGACTGGCCGTTGTGAGTTTAGTCATGAAGCCTGTCTGAGTCAGTCTGTCACCTGGCAGTCACACTATTGGCTGTAATGTCGCACTTTTTACCATGAGCCAGAGGAGACGCATCCTGCTCCCAGTGTTTATCTTTCAGGTTCTGGCAGCAATGCTGTTTTAATGGTCGGCAAACTGAGTTTCAATTGACATTAGGAGAAATTTTATGTTTTAGGGCACTAGTCTTTTCAAACTTATTGGCTTCCATCTCCACATATTTCCATTACCCTCATTCAAATTCTGGCTAATGAAGATCTTTTTGCACTTAACCTGACTGATGGGATATCTCCTACCCACAGCACAGCAGTTGAATAAAATGACTCAGAGTATGGAGCTGATACTGGTGAGTAGGAGAAAGTATGTCAAAAAGGAAATCATTACAGTTAAATTAATTTAGAAAATTGCTTTTAAGGCTTTCAGACTTAATTCAACAAATCTTGCTTCATTGTAGTCTCAAAGCCAGCCTAAATGTTAAGATTTTTATTTTATTTTACTCTGGAAAATATCTACAGAGAATCAACAGAGCCTACCAGCTGGTAGCTTGTCAATCAGAGAGCTATAATAGATGATGTGACTGGGCACCTCAACTCCTAAACCTTGTTTTGGTCTCATAAATGAAGCAGGATTGTACAACTGCAAGGCCTACTTCTTTCCTAAAAGCAATTCAAAAACTGATTTCAGTGGACAATGTAAGTGTCGAGACAGCTCATTTTGTCCCAGTTTGAAAATCAAAAGCAAAAACCAGTAAAAGGAAGGTTCATCTTTATGCCTGACCACAAAAAGCAAAGCATAATTTGTGAGCTGGCTTCACCACTGCTAGTCAGGAGGTGAAACTTACACTGCAAAGGAAGCATTTTCATTGTTTTTCCCCCATGCACTATTAGCATATTTTTACAATTTTAATAAAATAGAAAAGACCATGACTGCTTTTCTCTCTGTTTAACCTCATCAAAGAAAATTTCAAAATTAAAGTGCAGTGTTTTGACTATCTTCACATTGATAAAGACTTGATGTGCTACAGTTATTCCATTTGATATGTAAGCTAAAGAAACCTAAAAGCACGGGTCATGGCAGGTATTTCATTATCATATCAATACTTCTAGGTAGTCTTTTGTTAAGTGCAGAATTGCAGAGTATAATACCAGATTCAACATGTATGACCTTGATTTGAGCAGTCCTGTATAATTCAATGTCTCTTCTCCTCAGCGGGGCAGTGAAAGAGATGCATGTAAATGATAGATGACTTGTCATTCATCATTGTCGTCACCTTGACACCCAGCAGGAAATAACAGCCCAGCCAGGGTGTGTCACTTCCTGTGTGCAGCTACTTTGTCTTTGCCTAAAACCGTTTAGCTGTCGAGTTGAATGTCAAATACTGTACAAAGACACACGTACACACACAGCAACACACACACAAAGAGACACATAGTTATTATTCATTAATGGAAACGCCATCATGTAAGCAGCCATCACCCACACACGAGCACAAATACATACTTTAAGTCCTTTTGTCATAATTAAAAATTTGCAGATGCTTTCTTGTGTAAAGTGCTTTTGTCAGATTTTTATGCAATCACTTAACACCGCCAAAGCTGGAAACTGTCAAATTTTACACATCATGAATTTAAGTACGTTTTTTAAACTTGTAAAACATTACATTATGTTTCCGTCCTTATACTAGAGTCATACTTAAAGGATGACACTCGTGGTTTGGTATGTTTTAGCCCATAAACTACATATTAGGTATACACTGTACCTCACATTACTAACCAGCCATTTTCAAAGCATACCACAAGTTTTAGATGGATTTCCTTCCTTTCAAGCAGCCTTTTGTATTACATGAGATATTTACTCCTGTGTAGTAAACATCTTTTCATCTCAGTTTTTATGTCAAAGTTGTATTAATGGAGTTAATGGATCCTGTTGGTACATTCAAGAACTCACTGTCAACAGAGTTTTGAGGGTCAGCTATTGAACGTCCGCCTCTTTAATGCAGCAAACGACCAGATTCACATTATTCTTTTCACAACATCCATATCAGCTTATGCTTTGTCTTTTGGATTTGATTTTTTCACAACAGAGATCATAAATGTAACAACATTAATTGCTTGGATGTTTTGAAAACCACATCATGATAGGAACACTGACAAGAAAATAAACCCCTCCAGGATATATACTGTGATGGATCGTCCATCTCGAGCAAATGTCAAGTCTCTGCTGCTGGTTGATGCACTGAAATGAATGGTTGTGTAGAAGGTGGGAAATCAGTCTTAAAAGATATGGCATGCTTTTAAAAATGGTCAGCAGTAAAGTATACATAAGTATAGTTAATGGGATAAAATATGCATAACCACCAGTAAGGTAATTTTAATAAGACCTGAAAGCTTGCTTCACTATTTGGGGGAATACATATTGACTGGCAAGTGTTCTCCTAAAACAACACTGATATTTCAGACTCTTCTTCAGACTGTCATTTGTTTGATTGGTAGGTGGCTTGAAAGTACTCTTATTAGTTAATTCTCATAAAGGGTAACCTAAGATGATTAGTTATTGGGAAATTAATACTATTGGGAAAAGTTACTTGGATTCCTGCTTATTCCACACTAAGATGACAATTTAAACTGAATGTGATGTATCATGGGTGAGGTGTGAGTTACAAAGCAACATTATCATTCATTTGGAGTCGTGTTTCTGACCACCTGATGAATGCAAGTCCAATATTTACTCTCTACCAACTCCTGAAGGAAATATCTGGCTCTTTACCTGCTAAATGCTCCACTTTGGTCACCAGCTAGTCACTAACTGTGTCTGCCTGCTGTTTGGTGCTGAGCAGGTAGTGTACAGTGGGTCTTTAGAGCTTTTTCCCTGAAAACAGCTGCCTGCTGCGGCTGAAAACGACACTATGTGAGGGGTGACGAGAGTGAACCAAAACAGTAAAGTTACGAGGTGGACAGCAAAACAATGAGCTGTAACTCACTACAAAGCTCTGTAAAGCCAAGGGGAGCTCAGAGCTGATAATTATCTGTATGTTCATCACTACGAGCGACGTCTTTCACGTTGTCACATTGCTTTCACATTGTCATTCGATACATTGTTATTATAAAAAATATCAATTATAGCTGCGTTAAAAATTTGCCACAAATACTGTCATTTTTAAGAAAGGCTAAATAATTTCCTAAACCAATTTGTAGCAAGCGTCATCTCGTCTTCTCAGACAGGAGTAAATAGTGCATTTGTTGGGGGATATCTTCAGATGTGCATTTGGTGCCCTATTGAGTAGGCTGTACAATGTATGTGGAATTGACTCAAAATAAACTGCAGTGCCTGTGTTCATTTTAATGAAGGAACATGTCACCCAGTGAAACTGTGCCACTCAATGATGTTTTAATTGTATTTTGGACAACAATGGCAGTCTGTGGCACAGGAATAAGGAGGAATAAGCTATTTCAGGCAAACACTTGCTAGTAGGGTAAATCCATAGTTGGTTTTGGTCTTTTCGTGGGATTTGTTGACAATATGAAAAATCTAGAATATTTCCAGACTTATCCTTTAAGTGCAAGCAAGAGGCAACACTGTGTTCACTGAACAATACATTTCTTTGACTACACTTGGAAATGGCTTGAGGACCTGCGTGCATGGCAGAATGAATGGTTCAGATGCTGAGTCATGTCGTCTTTCATCCTCACTCTTTGCAATCACTCTTTACTGACAGCTGTCCGAGACATGAACAAATGTGCTGCTGCTTTCTGGTTGTTCAGCAGGGTGTTCAGTTCATATTTCATTCACACATTGATTCATTCTGTAGAAGGAGGGAGTCAGACGTACCTCTGACCAAAACTGTTCTCCTTTCTCCGACAGTGGAGGGTGACAATCCTGTGACCTTCACTTCTGACATCCTGACTCACCGTCCACACAACAGGATTACTGGCTCTTGCTCCCAGGAACGCCACGCCATCCTTCAGCTTCACCCTGAAACACACGGACATGCACAGGAAAAAAAAAACAACAACCATTAAATTAGATGATACTGGAACTGTCACCAGAACAGCTTGCATATTAAGTTCCAAAGCTTCAGAAACACACATGGCTTCTTTTACACTCTGTCTCTCTCTCTCTGGCACACACAAACATGTCAAAAGAAAGAAATGGAATGAGGTGGCGCTTCAGTTGTCTCTCACAGAGGTCACAAAACAAACACTCACACACATGCATGACATTAAACTAGCTACTGAACAAAGGATTATATTGGACGATAGTAACAGACTGATCAAAAACATGCTTTACCAATATAAAAGCACTAAACTAGCGCTGGAGCTACAAAAGAAGAAAAAAGCTTTTGAAAGGCTTTTGGTGGTTGCTAAGTTTTGAGGAAACCATAACTACACTTTTCTCACAAAATCTGGTTAATAAAGGAATTCTTACTACTTTTGGACCATATCCATTTGGATAAAACAAAGTGGAAAAACAAACTTTTTTTCATATTTTGCTTGGGATGAATATTGCTCTAGGAAAGTGAATCTGGCAGCTACAAGCCAAATAATTTCATTAGGACAATACAGTTGGCTGAATTGGAATAATCACAAGTCAGGGGCAGTGGGTTCAAATTAACCTCTGTGAAAGTGTGTTTAACCACCATGAGAGTACATATTGAATGAAGGATTAGTCTTACATGAGTCCTGTTTAACACCTTGTAATATCCCAACACCAAGACTCTCTCTGGAGCAATAAATAGGCAGCAAGCTCCACTTCAGACAGTTCTGGTCATTTTCCCCCCACACCTGGGGTTTTATCAGTACTTCAAATCCTGCAGCCTCCATCCCGCCTCTACCCCACCTTTTTGTCCCTCCAACACTTCCATTACTCGTGGTCACAGTCTGTGTGAGGCTATACAGGTGCCGAAGAACCATGACCTCCTCCTCTTCCACTATAGTGACACGCTGTTGCTCTCCTCCTCCTCTTCTGTCACATGAAATTACCATGAAGTACATGAGCGGCTTTCAGTACTTCCTTTTCCAACATGACAAATTGCTCTTGTTCAAACCACTGGCACGAATGGGCCAGAATATTTCATGTGAGAAAAAGACGGGAAAGATGGTAAGAAAAGGCAGATCTAAAGTAAAACACCAACACCACAGAAAAGGTGGGGAGAGACAAAAATTTCTATTCAGTGAAACATGAACGCTGGGTAATTTTTCCCCACATCAAAATAATTGGAAACTGTCCTCGTTCTGGAACTGCGAACGACTTGTAAAAGATGAAGAAAAAAACAAGCGTTAACGGGGGGATAATGACAAGACAAATCATACAGCAGTCCTTAGAAGAGCACAGTCGTTACATCTTCCGTGTTCAACCGGTCTTCTTTGATCTCAGGCTGCCAAGGCGGTAATAACTGGCCTTGTGTTGGTTGCTGCTTCTGACGAGCAAAGATAAAGGCCGCCGGTTTGGAAGACACAGACAATAACTAGGAGGAGACAACAGATCGTCACCTTAGCCATGGCACAGTAATTACTACAAACTCACAAGCAGATTCAGCACTGACGGTGGAAAACGGGGGGAACGGTTATCAACTAATATGCACTAAAATATGCTGTATTGATCAAATATGAAATTCTATTTTGAGTGTGGAAATGCTTTAGGTGCCATGATGATACAGAGCAGCACCCTCTTTTCTGCTTTTTTGCTAACTTGTATTACAGATGCCAGTAACTTATTGTGTTTGCATTAGTGCTCAATTTTGATTACCTATTGATAGTTTCAGTCATTTTAGAAGTAAACAGTAATTGATACGTTTTAGCAAATGAGAAAATTTGCTTGTTTAGTCTGTTTTGATTCATTATAAATTAAATTCTTTTGGGATTTTTTTGGCTGATGGTCAGACTTAGTGAGCATTTTAAAAATACCTCTGGCGTCTATGGTGTTTTGTCACTACGTTTGGCATTTCATAGAGTAAATGTTAATCAGTGAATTGACTAGTTGGTTGATGATGATGTACAATGAAGCACTCCTGAACTACAGTCTTAATGAATAAGCTCTCTTTCTTTCTTTCTTACTTTCTTTCTCTCTTATCTAAATATATATAAGTAATAATATTAATCCGCATTAATATTAATGCACTTTACACAGCAGGAAATGAAACTGAATAAAACTGATTCTGAATAAAATGAAAGACCTCGTGAGACCACGTGTCTTGTGTGCAAATAACAATATTTAGACAGCGTATAGAGATGTTAAACTATCAGTGTATCAAGATAACAATAATAAAGTAACAATACATTGCCAATAAAATGAAACCCACATTCTACACAATTTAAATACTGTAAAAGAAAATGTATTTTAAAAAAGTCTCCACGTTTATAAAAATGTCTCTTGAGAAGAGATTTAAAACGTTAGATGTAGACGACTGCAGATGAGAGTAATTACCTGAGTAGTGCCCGAAATAACTTTTTTGATTTTGCCATCTATCTCACTATATATTTCTCAGTATAGAATTCCTTATTTACTAACAGCGGTGGAAGAAGTATGCAGATCTGTTACTTAAGTAATAGTAGTATGACACAGTATAGAAATTCTCCATCACAAGTAAATGTCCTGCATTCAACATTTTACTTAAAAGTACAGAAGCAAAATGTACATAAACCTGCAATAACAATTTCTTTTGGCCACTTGGGGGCAACGGACACAACATTGACAAAACATCACATTTAAGTTCATATGGCGAACTTGTTAACAAACAGATGTTATTTAGCTACACATCCAGCTTTATGGAGCAACATTAACATTCATTTGGAGCCATATTTCTGCCCACCTGATGAATGTCAGTCCAATATTTACTCTCTTTTAGCTCTGTTTTTGGTCTGAAACAACTCCTGAGGGAAATATCTACTTTAAAGTATAAGTACTCAGTGTTGTATTATTACATATATTATATTATTGGATTGCTATCACTGATGCATTAACGTGTAAGCAGCATTTTTATCTTGTACCTGTTCAAAGTGAAGCTAATTTTTACCAATTTGATATCATTATTTTGGTAGTCTCATTTAAAGAAATTATTGTATCTTCGATCATTATCATACATTTTGTATGAAAAATCTGGAAATCTGCTAAGTAACTAGTAATAGCTAGTTAGATAAATGTAGTGGAAAATGGTAAGACTCAAGTTAAGTTCAAGTACCTCAAAAAGGACAGTACTTGAGTAAATGTACTTAGTTACCGCTGTATAGTGAGTAGTGAATTGTGAATAAGTGAATGTCGGACACTGTCCTAGTCTTACGTCCAGTCCTCGGGACCACATAAGGAGTTAAAGAGTCCGAACACCAGACTTAGTGTGACAAACATATATACACAGCTTTTAGGTGTTTTGATGATAAAAAAGTGACCTCAACTTTGAGAATTTATTTAAAAAAGTATTGTATAGTTGCAGTATAGTACACACAAACACACATAAAACAGGGGCAGGACAGATTTGCACTGTACTTGAAAACTAATTAAAAAACGGCATGTTTTAGGCAAGGTAAGTGAAGACCAGCATACATTTCCCTGGAAGCAACTGCACCCAATTTCAGGAGACCTTAAGATGATAATGACTAGATAGCATCCATGAAAAGTGCAAATATGCAGGAATGATTACATGCTGTCATTCAAAAACATATTTCTTACTTAATGCCTAAATGGGCTGTCTTGGTTCCCTTGACAATAAGTGCAGATGGGTGGGGAAAAGGCTCACATTAAGATTGAAGTAGAGGAAGAAAAAACAAGAGAGTTTGAATAACATCGGGGTGTGTTTGTTGGGAGGTGGTGTAAAGGTCTTTGTGGTGAGCAGGACAGCTTGGTGTTAAAGGTGTTTCAGCAAAAAGAAGGAATGGTGGTTTACAGAGACCAGGCAGGCGGATTAGAAAAGACAGGTGTTGGATCAGTGTGGATGAAAACGGACAGAGGATGGGGGTGGAGGGAAACATTCAGGCGAGGAGAAGAGTTGAAGAGAGGGCTTTATTGGTTAAGAGGCTAGAATAAGAACTTAGTCAGCACTGGCATTTGCTGTCTGCTCTGGTCTTGTATTTCCAACAATAAGAGAGACATACATATTACATGTCAATGTCATCCTCAAGAGGCCATTTGCAAGGTTATTCCACCCACTAAACTTAAAGTTAAAATAATAATAGTATAAATAAGAGCAAACAGCAGGAAAATTATTCCACACATGTGAACACATTGGCAGAGAGTGGGCTGGTGGACAAAGCTAACCTTTAGTGGAGATAAATGAAAGTGAGAACAATTGCTCTGATATCTGCTCCGCCACAAAGAAACCACCTTTAGTTCCTACATCACAGAAAGGCTCCTGCTAAGGAAGAGCCAGATGGAGAAAAGCTTTAATACAGATGAGCCACAGCACATTCATATATAACCTGTAACCAGTTTCAGAGGCATCATTAACTAACCCAAATGAAACATTTGAAACCACTGAAAGCCAAAGCCCCATAGATGACAAATTGGTCTGGTGGGTAGTTAGATAGATCTAAAAGACACAATAACTTATGGTTGAGCATATTTTCTAAATTAACTTTAAAAAGGTCATTTAGCTGAATTCAATTTAGCAGGCGAAATTGGTTAAATCACATTAAGCTAGTTTAGTTGGCCCGTGTCCCTTAATGCTCAAACACCTGCAGCTAAATCCAGTTATGAAATAAACACACAAGCTGTTGGGCATAGAAACCCGGCTTTTCTTTATGTTCCCTCCTTCCCTCTCTATCTTTCTTGTTCAGAAACAAGATAATCTCCATCACCTCAGGGGAAAATTAAATTAGGTAGTAGCCAATGACAGGTGAACCAGGCTGGGAGCTGGTTCAATAAATTAGTAGGGTGAAACAGGGTTGCGCTGGAGATGCTCTGAGTCAATTAGCTGAGGAATTGTTGTCGGTGGAGTGTTTTTAGGGGTGAGTGGACACAGGCAGATGCGGAGATAAAGAACGAGGTAATTCAATTAATGAGTTTGATGCTGTTCTTCCCATTATCAGAGCTAGTTAAAAGTGCTGGTGCGTGGCAACGCTGCGAACGGAGGACAAGATTAACACTATCAGATAAAGAGCACTCGCCAGACAAAGCTCATCTCCACCCATGTTTCTCTCTTGTCTCACTCTATTGTCTCACTTTCACGTTTCTATTCTGACCTCAATCCCTGCTGTCTCTGTCCTATCTATTTCCTCTGAAACATTCTGCCTCCCTCACTGTAGGCCTATCTACACACCCAAGCCTTTCTCACATCTCTCTCTATCCTTCTCCTTCACAGGAGCTCCCCATCTAGCTTTGGTGCTCTGCACTATAGTTTTTAATTTGTTAAAAGAACCAGAGATCCTGCACACTGTTGGTCCCTCTAATTCACTTTATTTAATTGCTTTATTTCAGTCGGTAAACCTTCATCAGGTAATTTGAAGGTCGACAGACTGGCAATGTGCATAAATTCTGGATCCTTCTCATTTTTTGTTTTTGGCCCAACACACCTGTAATTAAGACTTTATGGTTTAAAAGAACTCTGTTGAAAGTTTTTAGCCATGCTAGCGGTTATGCTCAAGGGTCGGTCGGTCCAGACTGAAATATTTCAACAACTGTTGGATTGTTTGCCATGACATTTTGTACAGACATTCATGGTCCCCGGAGGATGAAGCCTACTGACCTTTGTGGTCCCTTTGTGGACTATTCCTTAAGGGCCACCAGCAGGTTGACATTTTTCACAGTGAAAAGTCATGATAACTGTTGGATGGATTACCATGCAATTTGGTGCAGACATTCATGACATGTTTTTTGTGAATGCTGGTGATTCCCATGGCTTTTCATCTAGCCCCATGATGAGGCCAAATGTTAAATTTGTCAAAAACTGTTTGGTTTTCTTTACAATGAGCTTACTAAAGCTCTTTCTATTTGCCCTTTCTGATCCTCACTACTGCACACGCTTGAAAATGAAACAATGAACAAATCCACAAAATTATAACTTTCAGACCAAACTGAAAATACAGGGGGATGGACACACCATTGACACATATACAGTGCAATCCAATCCAGTAACCTTACAGCAAATACTACCTTGTCTCCAAGTTGTAGATACAGTCTGTGATGATTTGCTCAACTTTTTCAAAAAGGAATGTCAGTTGAAAAACATTTTACTTAGAAAAAAAAGAGAATTTAAGGGGTGTCTATATTCAAGCAGGCTATCATTGCCTCACCTTCATCCACACCCTCTAATTTCCTCTGGATGTTGCTAGGAAAGTGCTGTTGGAAAATGATGCCTTACGTGAGGATTACCCGGTCCTTCACTTTACCCTTGTTAAATGTCAATTTCAGTTCTTGCTGCCATTGACCACCTCCTCATTTCACCATTCTTTACAGATCAATATCTGTGTGATCCAAACCAAACAGTGAATGGATGTGCTTTGAGGGTATCAGAGCTGTGAAGGGTTAAAAGCTACCCATCTATCAAGGGACAAAGATAATCAAAGGGAGTAGTGCTTAAAGTGCTACTTAGTCATTTGAAATTTGAGTGGATTGTATTGAGTGCTAATTAATTGAGGAGTTGCTGACTGTCACCAAACACTAGACACGTTTACAATCAGGTGGCTATACTAGCAACTGTGCTGTCCAAGAAAAAGCACAATTTGCTTTTCACTCAGAGAAGACTTGATTGCCTTCAACCAAATTCTCTCTTCATCCATATCTGGATGCCTGAAAAACAACAACAAGAGTGTGGTGATGCCTCATCTAACATCTCTTTCACAGTCTTTTTTTAATTAAAGGGAAAAGCAGCCAGATAACTAACATATAGAGCTTGGATCTGGGAACAAACTCCAACCTTTAAAAAAAAAAAGAGAGAAAAAAGAAAGAAGAAATAACAGTGAAGAGGCGTGCAGCTGACTTCAAATGAGATGAGGTTCAAAATATGAGCTGGCCATAGCCTCATGACATGAACGAATCCATGACAGATCAAGAGCAATCATATGGGCAGGAGCACTGAGAAATGAATCTGAGTCGAACTCAGAGAAGACCCTTGTGTGAAGAAAGGAACATTTCATTTGAAAACCTGGGCATGGTTTCATACATACAGTACATCTTAAATACATCTTAGTTGTGAGAAAATCATCATTTTGCTGTCAAGAAATAAAAAACGATCCTGGTGTTTTGAACAGAGGCATCAGTATAATCTAGAGTCACAATGGCCAGCCTTATGATTCTCCAAAAATGGCTTTTTTGTCACCCATCAATTGAGAGCCTTTGTGCATCAGCTGAACAATGAACAAAATGGGTAGCGCTATATATGAAATGAAAAAAAATTAAGGTCTTGTTCTTGGAGTTACGTTTGAGAGAAAGAAAGAAATCACCAAGACTGCCTTTTTTCACCTATGTATCATAGCTAAAATTTGGTATTTTCTGTCCTTGGCTGATGCAGAGATCCCAATTCATGGCTTCATCCAGACTTGATTACTGTAACATGTTGTTGTCAGGCCTGTTGCGTTCTAGTACTAAAAGTCATAAAATGGTTCAGCATGCTGCAGCTAGAATCTTAACTACAACTAGAAAATTGGATCATATTACACCAATTTTAGCTTCCCTTCCTTGGCTCCCTATCCATGTCAGATCAGACTTAAGGTGCTTCTAATGACTTACAAAATTGTAAATGGGCACGCCCGCTCTCAGAATACAGGGGTCCTGTTCGTCCCCAGTTAAAAAGAAGTCAGCAGGCTGTAGGGCCTTTTCCTATCCTAGCCTTCCTCTGGAATAACCTCCCTGCTGATATCAGACAGTCTAACTCTATTGAGGCCTTCAAATCCAAACTTAAAACTCATATTTTCACCTTAACTTTCAGTTAGTTGCTTATTATCTGATTATTTCAGGCTTGCACCTGTTACCATTATCCGTCCGGCAGATCGTTCTGAGTCTCAATTAATCTAAACATGTAATTATAATCCATGTTTTTCCTGCCGATGAGAATACTGTAAACTTTCTGCAAACCACTACATCTCTCTAACCCTCTGTTTGTTTGTGTCCCACAAGCACAGCTGTGTGCCTATCTCTCTCTCTCTCTCTCTCTCTCTCTCTCTCTCTCTCTCTTCTCTTTCTCTATTTTCTCCTCCTTGTTCAAGAGAACAGGAGACGAGGTTGTGTGGCTCAGGTCCATTCTGTCCACCTGAAATTGCTCCCGGACCATTCTTCGTATATTTTGCAATCTATTTATAATTTTGTCATCCTTATACTGTAATTTTACCATGTTGGCTTATTCTGTACACACAACATCTATTGCATGTCTGTCTGTCCTGGGAGAGGGATCCCTCCTCTATTGCTCTTCCTAAAGTTCCTTCCATTTTTTCCCCTGTTAAAGGTTTTTTTGGGGAAGTTTTTCCTCATGTTTTTCCTCGCTGTACAGAGTGTAAAGGCCCTTGAGGCAAATTTGTGATTTGTCATATTGGGCTATATAAATAAAATTGACTTGACTTGTTGTATTGGCTGAAAAGCCAATTACTACATCAGCAGTGGGTTTCAGAGAAGTGTCATGCTATATGAACGGCTTCACATTAAAAAGAACAAATTAATCTTACTTCAGCCACACGTCGTTGAACATTAAACAAATAAGCCTAATAGAATCCTTAAAACATCATTTTGTAAGCAAAGGCCTCAAGAGTGCTATGATAATAATAATATGATGAGATAGCACTAATGTGGAGCCCATTTCTGCATAATGCATGGCTGCTGTTTTGGGCCAGAATGCAACCCATATATAGGCTATCATAGAGGGGGTGTGAGATGTAATTAATGCATAATTTACTGAAAAATGGGAAGCAGTGGAAGAGAATGATAAAGGAAACAAAATTGTAGCTCATAAAAAGTGAAATTTATCAAAGCCTATAGCTTAGAGCAGTCATTGACTTTAATCTGCCCCAAGCTCTCATTATCTCCTTATGTCACATTATATTTAAGCTTATTTCCAAAACTGTAAGAAAAAAAAATGTTAAAGAAAAAGGCAACAAAGAATACATGATATTCTGTATAATGAAACAGGCTGGATGTGGTTGGGTATTGACTGAAATGACAAAAAGCTCTGTGTGTGTGCAGCGACTGTGTACATGAAAGCAGGCCAACGGGATGATGACACTGAAGGGTATGACAGCGCAACACCCACTGTGGCCAAAGGCAAGTCACCTCCAGTAAATCACAGCCTGGCTCTTTCCTCACAATGCAAGACTAAAAATGTAAAATTCAAGAACATTACCAATCTGGTACATCTACATTTAGGATATTTCAACCCTCATTTGCGTCACGGGATTTGTAGAGCAAGCACGGGATTTCAGATTAACACAAAACTGAAATATGGGTCACGAAGTTTTTTATTTATTTATTTTTATTTTTTATTTTTCATAAATGCAGAAATGTACGCCAAGCAGTGTACTAAAAACTTCCAAAATTTTCATTCGCTTTAATGCTGGGTTTCAGGAACTCACTACTACTGCTGCTGTAGATTAGCTGAAGAAATGAGGTCATGTTGTAGCAGACAGAAGCTTGATCCCTAGGCTTGCCATTTGAATGGAAGCCTAGGCAGTTAAATAGGGGATAGTGCAAACACATGCAGACACTGCTTCCAGTAAAACCTATTTGACATAAGGTTGCATCCAGCGGATAAAAATTAGACTTCGCATTGGATTTGTTGGGTTGGATGGATGATCCAGGACTGATCCAATATTTGGATGGACACAGAAGGGGGCCAAGCAGTATAATCTCAGGATGTATGGGACAGATTATGGCAAGTTGGTAAACCTGATGTAAGAAGGGTTACACAGATTAAGTGAAATATCTCAACAGATTGGCACATTTATGGTTCGCAGACAGTGTACCATGTTAACATGCTAACATGCTAAACTACGATGTGAACATGGTAAACCTTATATCTTCTAAACACCAACATGCTAGCATTGTCATTGTGAACATGTTAGCATGCTGATGTTAACATTTAGCTCAAAGCAATGCTGTACCTAATTACAGCCTCACAGAGCTGCTAGATGGCTGCAGACTCTTCTGTCACTCAATTGTAAACATAGACAATCTATATTGACAACCTGTGTCAATACAAGTGTATAAGCAATTTATTATAATTGCATCATATATAATGAACCTGTACTGTATGTCCATATCAATGATATTATGAATGAATGAAGTACTTTGAACTTAATTCAAGTGTAGATATTTTTTACTAAAAGTTTTAGTTGAAAATTCTTTCCAGACAGAAAATATACAGTACTGTCAGAAAACAGATTTTGCAGCTTGCACATTAAGGAGAGGAAGAACAAAAATTCATAATTGCCATATGTATGCAAATTATATCAATCTGAAGCCATTACTGAAACAATTAATCTTTGGCAATCACTAAAACATTTTAATCATGATCGTTACAAATGGTTGACTATTCATTATGCCCTCTAATTAGATCATAAATTGTCTGAATACACTGTTGTGGGAGGTTTTGAAGGATGTGACACGTTGGGGACAAACACAAAAGCCAGCTAGGACAGATAAAGTGTGCTGCATTAATGGCCCTGGGAGCCAGGGTTGCTGAGCAGGGACTATTCTCTCCGGACTTCATCTGTGAGTGATTTATTGACTGACTGAGTGCTTGAGCCTGCAGATTAGTGGTCAGGTGATGCAGGTGATCAGGATCAGGGGTCAAATGTTACAGTATGTCATTCACCTGTCCTGATTTTGGGGACTACAGTATCAGTATTCCTGATGTAATAGATTAAATGCTTCCTGCTGGAGTGAGTGAGCTGAGTGAGCCCTGGCAACAGTAGACACATGATTGGTCTAAATGTCATGTGTTGTTGTATTTGTCAGTGTTGTGACATTTGTGCGGAGCCGTGGGAAGGCAGTACAGTAAGTGCTGGAGTGGCAACGTGACAAGAAAGATGACAGCCACCATGTTAAACCAACATTTCAGACAATGTCCATCTAAAAACTGTCACATTGGTGTCACAAAATGTTTGCAAAGTGTGAGAAAATTGGCTCTTACTGAGAAAACCCAAACTCCAGGAATAAAATAAATTCCATCTTGGTTTCATTCACAGTCATGACAAGGTTATGTTCACATAAAATCTCAGCCATCCTCCAGGGACAAAATAAAGCATTTGTCTGAAATGTCTGCACACCCTCCTCTGCACTCTGCCATGTGCAGATTATTGGAATATGCAGAGCTAAAATTGTAGGTAAATCAGTTCAGGCCTGCTCTGTAAAACCTGGCATGTCAAGGCAGTACATTAGCCCCATTTGCACTTCGTTATGTGTACCAGTGGGTACTGCTGAAAAGTCACCATCATCAGGCTCCACTACATACAGAAGACAGGGAAAAGACCCAAGTCACTACATAGTCATCTGGCAGGGTTTGAAATGTGTGTGTGTGTGTGCAAGTCTGTGTGTCTGTGAAAGAAAATGAGGACTGTGAAGGATGCAATGGCGACACAGAAAAAGACAAGCAATAGAGAGAGAGAAGATAGAGGGATGATTTAGGGGTTGAATAATTGACTTTGATGAAGGCCTGGACAGAAAAACAACAGATAATCTCTGCTGGCTGCTGTGCTTTTCTTTTGTTACAAGAGAATACAAAATAAGTGAAAAAGAAAGAGATTTTGAGTGTTTGTTTTTGAGTAAAATGCTACCCTACTGCTCTCCTCACAAGCAAAAACAAACAAAAAAATCTTGAAAATCATATGGGGATTTACAGATACAGATATTTTTGTATTTTGCAAAATAGAGCTTTGTTATCAGTGGCATCAAGAATAATAGACTTCCCAAAAATCTTGTTTCTCCTTCTCCAAGTCTGTCTTTCCCTCATCATCCCTTCCTCTCTAACTTGTTATTTTTCTCTCTCTTTCCCTCTCAGGGCCCTGATCAGAGATCTGAGACTCAGTAGATCTATAAAGAAAAAAACAAAGCCTCCTCATCACTATGTGTCTGTGTAAAAGTAAATAATGTGGGGTTTTTTTTCCTCAGAGGCAAAGCTAAGTCAAACTGCATGGCACATATTTGTGTCAACGCAGGTTTTTGCATGTAGCTTGGAACAAATCAAAAGTCTTGGAGTCAGAGCAATGCCTGATTTATAAATCTAACATACTGTGGAGGTACTGATATGAAAATTACTAGCATGAAAGGAGGCGTTCACCAGTAACATTTTGGTCTTCTGCCTTGTGTAGAACGTTTTAAATGCTAAAGTAAGAATTTAAATGAACTGAACAGAAAAAAGCTGTCTGGACAAACAATCTGACCCCACTGCATAGCTGACAGTAAACTTCTATAAAGTAAACTCAATAACATCTTTTTACTGTGTTAACAACCTTTCAAGACAACTTTATCCTTGCAAAATGGTTTCATCATGCACTGTTCATGGTGTGCATTTCAGTGGCTTATTTTGCACTTGCTGGGAAGTGCATGCTTTACATCACCAAAGGAGAAGGCAGGGTGAAATTTAAGGCTTATATACAAGCCGACCTCGAACTTAAGGGCATACACACAGAAAAACACACACACCATCAGTTTATATGCTAAAAAAACATGGTTTCTTTCTTTTTTTCCATCAAAACGTGCAGCTTTATTCAACATTTTAGGATTTCATTTCAATCCCAGAGAACAAATATTTGCTCATAATGTGACTGTTGCTCGTTGCTGTGGTCATGTCAATGCTTACAAGCATAGCAAGTATTCTTGCGTTGTGCAACCCACCACTTTGTGCCAGGCAGCACTTTATCCTTGTTTTCCGTGGTCATCTTGGAGACAAGAATCATACAAAATAATCTTTCAATATTGATCTTTTCCTCCTAAGAGATTTTTCCATAGCTGGTTAAGACATTCTTGGCTTCCTGTTAGTTTTTAAATCACTGTGGCACTTTCTTGCAAAGTTTGCCCTCATTTACTTTAAGTTAAAAACTTTCGACCCGTCCATCTTCTCTGGTTGCAGGCCAGGCCTGTGTTGCCTGCTATCCTACAATGCCTTAAGAAGAGATTCACGCCACATTCTTTAGAAAATAAATGGGAGTGGGCATCTCACACTGCCAGTGAGTCTTCACCCTCTCCAGTGAATGAGAGATAACGCAAACTGTCTGCAAATAATGGTAAATTCACTGCACATACAAAGTGCTTTTTACCTTTACAGACAAAGCGCTTTAAAATTCGCCATTCATGAACACACACCATGCTAAGCACTGGCCTGGCCATCCGGAGCAATTTGGGGCACACGGACACTTAGGAATGTGGACAGGAGAGACCAGGCGTGGAACCACCAACCCTGCAATTAATGGACAACCCGCTCTACCCCCTGTGACAAAGCCACCCATATTGAAACAGGATTTTGATGTCACAAAATGTACTATTTGTTGGAAGATATGGTACATCACACAGTGTGCCTGTTGATTTAAACCATTATACTGTTTCAATCAGCTAGTCATCCAAACTTAGTGACAAAACAAGTCATTTGACCAATTTTCTGATGTGACGCCCCTATTATCAGGAGAACTTTGTTTGTCTGTGCCAATCAAAATGCATATGACTATTTCCTGATCTGCCACCTCTTTGGTTAAGGTTTGGTTAGGTTTAGATAACTAAAACTAGTTGGTTAATGTTAGGGAGAGACTGAGACACCCCATGGCTTGCGGTTCGGATGCTGATCATGAACCGCAAGGTCCCCTGTTTCATGTCCGGCCGGCTTGTTGCATGCTCTGTCCTGTCTCTCTCCTATTTCCTGTCTTCTTTCTACTATGGCTATCTAATAAAGCCATACAATGCCCCACAAAAGACAATGTGGGCTCTTGGTAGGAGAAAGGATGTGAACAAAGTGAGTCAAAGTGACATTTTGTTTGCCTAACCATCCACCCAGACCTTTTTTTTTGTGGCACTATAACATCTCGCTACTTTTGTCTTTGATACTCAGAGACAGCAGTCATTATTTGCCCCACCACAAGAGGTCCCATGTCAACAAAACGTAAACATACTGTAGGTCTGTTCAACCAAACCACCATTGCTTTTGTATTTCTGTTAAAGAAGGACTCATTTTAATTGACCCACCAACCCGTGATACACATAGCAGCTTATAATACCGTATGATTGACTTGATGGTCCTATGTGTACACACATAAAAACACACTCTCACGTAACCTTGTACCATAAGTGCAGGACGTGACATGCCCTCCTTCCACTTTTCACTTCCCCTGCAGGAGTCTAAGCCTCTCCTCAGTGTGTTGCAGCAGTAATATGGCACTGGGGGAATGGGTGGCTGCCGGTGTTTTAACAGGGATGACCAACTCACTTCTCTCCTGTATGTTGGTAGTGCTTATCAGCCAGCACCATGCCCTGAGCAGCGCTTCCACTTCACAGGGCCACCAACACCTCGACTGCCACTGGATGTTTACACTGATCCCTTCACAGAGGACTCCCTTGGGCTGCTGTCTCTGTTTGTGTGTGTGTGTGTGTGTGTGTGTGTTTGTGTGCATGACTCCCTTGGGCCACAACACAGCTTGTCTGCATTGAGCCTTGTGGTGACAATGCTGGGTCTGTTCCTCCAGACCACAGTCAAACACTGCGTGCCAGGGGACGAGCGATGGAAGAATGAACAAGGGCAAGTGGTCAATCAGGCCTGAACCACCTTGATGTGTGCTATGAAGCAATGGATAAAATCACATACCTGCATACTTTCAGAAATTTGATTCACACAATATATACAATTTTTTTTAATTTAGATATTCTAAAGCTGGTATGCAAGTTGTTGAATGAACACTTCCAACACCATGACTCAAATTACTGTGGCTACATTTAAAATTAAGGTTGCTTTCATGCATAACCTGCTTGGAGCATTTCAACTGAACACTGCTGCGTTTGCCGTTTGGTTCTTTTCCTTTAGGGTAATCTGAAAGCTGTCATTCGAACAATCCAACGGAGACCACTTGAAAAGTTGAGTCAAAACTTGTGGTTTTAACATAAACTAAAGCAACCACAGAACTGTGTTCTTTATGTGCTCTTAAGCCTGACTTATGCTTAATGCAAGGGTTTAACAGGAGTCATAGACATAGAAATCTACGGCGTAGGTTTAGGGCGTTTTCACACCTAGAGTTTGTTTGCTCTGGTCCCAGTCAGTAGATAAGTTTGTAAACTTGGAGCATTTTTCCCTTGGTTCGATTTTTTTTCACACAGAGAAAAATCCAAGCAATGCATCACTACAAACCATGTGAGAGAGTTCACTCTCATTGGTTATATGTGTCTGGGGCGGGAGCAAGAAAGTAAATACAGGAAGAAGGTCCTGTGTTCTGGACTAGTGCATATTTCTGTGAGAGAAACATTTGCTCATAACCGTGGTAATTATCTGGGCAATATACCAGGCAAAACTATACCAGCAGAATGCCAAATGTATTTCGAGGAAACGTCTTGAAAATACTATAATGCTTCACACTTTGCAAAGAAGACGCGCTGCCCTCAGACAACAAGGGAGCTAATATTGAACATGTTCAATAACCGTCAACATGTTAAACCAAAGACGTGTTTGGCAAGTGAGATATTTTAATGGTAGTTGGGTCGGATCGAGGTCGGATGACGTTCCCACCACAAACGAACTGGTTGGTTTTAATCGCACTCGGGTGCGGACCAAAACAACCACACTTCAGACCCTTGAGAGGAGGTGGTCTCGGTGCGGTTGTTTTGGTCTGCACCTGAGTGCGATTGCTGTGTTCACACTTGCCCAAACGAATAGAACCAAGGGGGAAAACAATCCAGAGTCCAAATTTAACCTGACTAAAAAGCGCAGGTGTGAAAACACCCTCAGATTTATGTTTCATCGTCAGACCTCATCCATTGATGGCACCACTGTAATGCTAGACAAATCATGGTAAGCGGAAGGTTTGCAGTGCAGATGGTTTTGCCAGATGTTGCTAAATGATATTAAGAAGGAGAACACAACTGAGTCTCTTTTTAATGTGCTTCATGTTGTCTTCACTACCAACAACCACCACCACCGCCATCAGAAACTTGTCGGAGAAAACACAAGCAGCCCAAGCTGACCTGTCACATTTCTTGCGCAAGTGGTATCTCCTTGTCTTTGTAATTGCATCACAAATCCTACAGCAGTAAAAACTACAGCTTTTTGTTGGCACCACAACTCCTGTTAGGAGTGATACTGTGTGTTTTCAGGAATGTGAAAGCAGAAAATGTACATCATGTAATTATTACTTTTTTTAGAAAACTATTTATCAAAGATATCATAAAGGAACGACATATAAATGACATCTTAAAAGGCAAATTGTGTCAAAAGGGGAATCAGTGATAATGTGAGGTCATCTTTTAGCATCATCCACAAAGCCATGCTCAACATATTGTCAAATATTGAGGGTAGTGTTTTCTCTTATACACACTGACACATGTGCTTGAGTCTGTTAAGTAGCACTCAGTAGCACTTAGCTAAGCACGGAGCTGTCAATAAGCTACAGCCAAAATTTAAAACATTCAAATTTTTGCAAAATGTACCATGCTTGAAAAAGTCTTTCATTAGTCACCCAGCAGAAGAAAGAAGCACAAGCCGCACACTGAAGCCTCAGCTGGCCACTCTATCGGTAAGACTGCATTTAGTTCTTTCTGCTTCGTGTTACTCATATTACTCCACATTTTTTTCAGGCCTTGACGTTAACCAGCAGGAAGTAGCCAAGACAGGGCTGTAATTTTCCTCTCTGACACAAGAGACTCACGCGAACAGTACTCACCTACAGTCAGACCCATGTGCAACTTTCAAATTGATTTTTTTAACTAACTCATTAAAGCTGGGAACAGATCTTACGATTAAACCTGCAAAGAAATTTCCTACCTCCATTCTGTCAAACAGTTTGTCTTGCTAACTTACGCTGCAGTTTGTGAGGAAAATGACACAGAAGAAAGACACTAAATCTGGATGAGATGTTGGGTGAGGAGAACAAGTGATGTAAACTCTACAGAAAGTGCTGAAGGTGAGTGAACTTGAAAAAAGTGAGGTGAACAGGTGAGCTGTGTCTGTGCACTGAAAACTGATGAACTGAATTATAAAATAATACTGACTCATGACACAAAGCACTATTTCACTGTTTGCTTGCCATCCTTGTCCAGGATTCAAATTTTTATTACGACTGCTCATGTGATGTTGACGATCCCAATTCCACTCGTAAAAATTAAACATGCTTGAAATAATCTTACTGAGAATGATGGGCAGCGACTAGATCAGAAAGCCAATTAATAGAATCATTTAACACTACACACTGTATGATTATATCCGGACTGACAGAACCAAATAACCCAGACTGGAACAGACTCAATCCAGCTTGGTCCGATCAGTTGTGACCTCCAAATAATAACTATAGTTGACCCATAAATCGGAGGCGTCCCTGCCTTAAAGAGACAGTTCACCCCAAAATCAAAAACACATATTGTTTCTCTTACCTGTAGTGCTATTTATCCATCTAGATTGTTTTGGTGTGAGTTGCTGAGTTTTGGAGATATCGGCCATAGAGATGTCTGCATTTTTTTAATATAATGGGACTATATGGCACTTGGCTTGTGGTGCTCAAAGTGCCAAAAAAAAATACATTTGAAAAACTTAACAGCATGTCTTTCCAGAAATCATGACCCAGTTCTACCGAAAGAATGTAGTTCTTACATGAAACTGCTCAAAAGAAAGGTCTGTGGATTATCTTGAATGGTCATGGCAGTGTGGACATGGAGTTTTGACCCTGTACTGGGTGATGGTTTGGAAATGGATTGGAGTACATTTTATGATTCTCATGAAAACACTATGCAGCCACTAAAGCAAAAGCAGCTGGAAATTGTAGGGAAAGAGATTTGATGTGTTTGTGTGAGTGCACAGTTTTGTGTCAGTTTGTGTGTCAGGAAAACGAGACAAACAGAATCGGAGTGAGTCCTCGGGGCCATAACACAGCTTGTCTGTAGTGAGAAAAGTGGAGTGACGCTGCCAGATCTTCTCCAGTCACCAATATTGTGGGCCAGAGAATGTCCGAGAGTGAACAGGGTGAAATGATCATCTAGGACTTTACAAGCCTTTACAAACGTGGTAAAACAACAGATGCTTCCTCCAGGGTTTGTGCAGCAACATTTGAACCTCAAGTGCCTGACAAAGATGACGGTGGAGGCTGAAAGACTGCTGTGCAAAACACAAAGGGAACACTCTAGAGTGAAGGCACCATTTTCTGTTATATTAGACTTGAAAATGAGGAGACATAAAAATGTTGTACAGTACACACACTTAGAGAATTTTCTTCTGGGAAAACTTTAACATCATCTTCATAAAAATTAACTACATAGAAATTACTGCTTATTCATCTGTAAAACAGGCATCACCACACCTATATCTTGTAGAATTATTGTCTATTAAGTAATGTGTTCAAGGCTGTTATTCTGAAAAAAATGTGTACCAAATGTCAAATAGGAAAACCTTTACAGTTTCAATGATACAGAATAATTTATTGCTTCATTTAATTGTTTTGATAAGATTTGACCTTAGTCAATGCACGCAGAAACTGTCACCAATCACCATTAAGAAGACCAGAGCATTTGTTAACTTATGTAGAACATGTATTTTTTTATTATTTAATACTATATCACTGTATTAATAGTGTCTCTCTTTTAAATGCAGTAAATTCAAATAATTATACAACAAAAACATTTTAAGTTCAATAGTTAATCAAAAAATAAATAAGAAAATCTTCAGCTTTTTATAATTAAATTTGTTTGTTTGTTTGCAGGCTTATCTGTTCGTATGAAGATTAATCATACTGACGGCCCCCTTGATATTACATGAAAAGCTATCTTTAATGAGGTTTGATCCACCTACTGAAAGGGAAGTTCTCGATGCAATGATGAGAAATTCTGCAGCACATCATGATGAGATCAGTTCATCTCTAGCAAATAAGGTGTATCCTTCATTTATCAAACCACTGGCATATACAGCAGTGATTATTCCCTATTCACTGGAAACCAGAGTAATTCCAAGAAATCTCAATGTTGTTAAATTAGTTCCCAGCTTGATCTTACCCAAGATTTTAAATTTTTTGGCTCAGAAATTATACTCTGTAACTAAACTATAATATATATATATATAAGCCTTGTTTCTGAGTCCTGACTAATACATCTCATACATCCTGTTTGCATTAAATGGCCAAACCAAAACCAGTGCTGGTTGGTTTATCTAAAGTTTTAAAGTTTAAACATCAACATTTACTTTTATCTGACACTGATTATTATTATTTTCTCACATGTTTTCAAATCATTTCTCTCAGTTTCAGTCATTACACACAGGACACATTTTTCAAATTTGCTAATTTATGCAGTAGCACTGCCCCTTTAAAGGCACTTGGTGGCGTTTGGACCACTATGGAGCAATGTTTTTATGAGCGGGTCCTTGTTTTGTTTGTATCTAGTACACACACAGGAGGATGCAGTTGATGGGATACACATGTCAGTGTGTGCAAATCAAACCTCTTGAATATATTGTTTGTTCCAGCCTCCATCAAGCTGCTAAATTCTAATGCTAAATCTTAGTGCAATAGAGCAATGTGCAATAAATACACAAGCACTTTAGCACTTTAATTCTTACAGTTTCTTGTTTAAGCCGCTGTGTTGTCAATGTCAAATGTATAGTCAAATGTCTCTTTTATGTTTTAAGATGTTTTCATGTGAAGCAACTGTCAAACATCTCATTGTGTCAAACACTTCTCATGTTTTTGTGATGTTTTATGTGATGCAACGGACTGTAGCACTGTGCCCAAGACAAATTTCCCCTCAAGGACAACAAAGTTTACTCTACTACTCTACATAATTGCTGACGATTTCTTGCAATTTCAATGGTGATAATGTGTCAAGAAACGTAGCAATGTGATAGCAAAGGGCAGGGAAGAAGAAGAGTAGCAAACGTGGATGTAAACAATGAAAAAAATTAAAGAATTGGCTTTGCAAGTTTTTTGAGAAAGGAAATTAATTCAGCTGGTATTTTTAGGTCTCAAGGATATACAATTCATTTTGGCCTAAAACACTGAATGTAAACATAATTGTGTTTGTTTATTTACTCCACCAGGTACAGTACCTTTATCTTAACCAAGATCTTTTACCATAGGGGAAAGTTGCATCACCTTCTGTGTAATGTTAATGAGTTTTTCATCCAGTGCTTAAAAATCTACTCTCTCAAAATAATATGGAAATAGGAAGGAGAAAGCCTGGTTCACATAACAGGTGTTTAAGTCTAATGTGGATTGAACAAAATGATGAAAAAATATATTCATTCAAATTTAAATCACATTTAAAAAGGCAGCTACACAGCTGTTTCATTAAGTTGAATGGCAGTGAAGAGAAACTTGATGTCACTTTTCAAAGACACCAGACAAAAAGAGACCAGACACTTTTCAAATTTTTCAAATTACAGCCCATAAATTCAAGTCAAAATGTCTGCAGATTTCAGACTATTTACTGTCAGTTCTCCATCAGAAATAGAAGACATCAACTGTGGTAAACTTAAGTTCACCCTGTCAATTTATCACCCTCTGTTCAAATATTTTATTAATTTTATCTCATGAGGTTTCTTCTCACGATGCTCCAGTTGTCATTTAGATGTTTTTTAATGTAACTTTCTCTAAACTAATTATAATGTTCTATGTTTTGAGATTTTTAATTTGCACACACGAACACAAAGTGCTAAGCAGTGGGTGCTGGCTACTGTCAGTTACACAACATTCACTCTTTTATTGACCTGTCATTCGTCTTCTTTCCTTCTGAAAGGATATTTCAGTCCTTCTTTTCTCTCTCTCACTCTACCCAGCAGGGCTGTCACTGACAAAAAAAAAAGAATCATACAGATCACATGCATCACACACACATCTGTAGACATATGTGGACACACACAAACAGTCACTTGCATCTTTCTCTCAACCAGCGTACACACACTGACATGCAAACACACACACATGAAACCCCCTGAGCAGATCAAGGCTTATCCACCCACAGTGGTGGTAGCCCAGCAGGATGATGAAGGCTTGGATCCAAAGTACCAGCTTATATCTCCAGATCAATGGCTGACCTCCCAAACAGCTACAGCCAGACTGACCAACACTCCACAGCTTTAAGCCCAGCCAAAGGCACTGCTCCAAGCTGCATGCTGAATATTATATCAGTCTAATGATTCTCCCCAGAAGCCCAGACTCTGTCAGCTTGTCAAGTTCGTTTTTTCTCTGTTGCTCTCTCTAGGTCTTTGTCAGTGTCTTTTTTTTTTTTTTTTGGGTGTCACTGCCTCGAACTCTGTATTTCTGCATGTGTCTATGAAGGTAAGGCGACCTGTTCTGGGAATGAAAGCAAAACACATAAAAGAGTAATATTTTTGGAGGAGCAGAAGGTGAATTTTAACATTCTGTAACGTAACTATCATTTCCAAAGCTAAGGAAGTGCTTTGAAATGTATGAAATCAGGAATGATACCACCACTGTTAGAGACTACATAGGGTTTTCTTCAGACATCAAGATGCCTTAAAGCTCCTTGGCCCAAAGCATAGCTCTCAACCAAGCATAAACTGCATAAACAGTCTCAAAATCTGACTGGCTTCAGAAAATACCGTTGAAATAAAACACACAGAGGTGATCACATATAGCATGAATAAAAATACATGTTTGATCATTTGAAAATGCAGATTCAACAAACACTAAATAAATGCGTAGGAGATTGTTGCTATTATTATTATTATTATTAGTTCTGTCAACTGAGATTAATGAGAGTTGTGTTTTTTTCTGCCTGTGTGTTTATCCCGTAACTGTATTTATTAAAATGTTAGTCCTGACGCATGATAAAAGTGATTTTACTTTTCATACTCACTACTGAAATACAAGGGG
This sequence comes from Siniperca chuatsi, assembly GCF_020085105.1. Classification (NCBI taxonomy): domain Eukaryota; kingdom Metazoa; phylum Chordata; class Actinopteri; order Centrarchiformes; family Sinipercidae; genus Siniperca; species Siniperca chuatsi. The sequence goes on from NC_058059.1 coordinate 15,955,790, forward strand.
GATGTGGCTGTGGGTGTGGCCTCTAACAAAAAAAGCGTAAAGGATTCACTCACTGTGGCACTTTGTGTACAATATGAGGCACTGTTGACTTTCTCTAAAACTATAAAGGTGGCGGTCGTGCAGGCCTAACAGGCTGACTGCACTGAGTGTGTTTCAAGCGCGTTTTTCAGTCGTCCGTCTCATCATCTAACAGAACAGATATTCTTTCATTTTAATCAATACAGGAATCTGCACCGATCACGTAACAGCTTGTGCTTCACTTGCATGTAGTTGCAACTACAGTTGGGTGTAGTTGCAACCCAAAGCATATTTTACGCTTCTAGTCGATTTTCTTCTGACTTACGTGCTTAACTACACTGATTTTTTTATTGTAAGTGCTAGCAAAATATTTCTAGTGAACAGCAGTATTGTGGCTGAACGGATTCAGTGTAGACACTGATGAAGGACTGCAGCTGCTACTGCTGTGCTGCTGACATGATGCTTTCGCTATTTGGCTGGCACATACAATAGTCACTGAAAAAAGAGCTAATTGCTGTTGTAATAATCAGCTAAAGTGTTTAAAATTGGCATTTTGGCAATTTGGCATCTCTCATGTCTCATTTCAAGTTTAATATTATTATTAGTATTGGTTGTAGTTGCAGCAATGGTAGTAGCAGTAGCAGCATCATACCTTTGTTGTGGAGACTGGTAGCCACACTAGCAGCGTGACTTTAGGGATGGCAATGCCGGCCTGTCAGTCAGTCCAGCACTTGATCCAGACCAGTGTTTTCTATTACAGGGGAGCCCCAGAAGCAACAAAATTTCAATTTGGAGGGGTCTAAATAAATAACCGTTAGCATTTCTAATGGTCCCACTTCTAATCTAGTGCCATCATCAACATTTATTGTCCAATTTAGAGGGGATTCCCCCAAGAGGGATGGATACAGGTCATTCTGCTAACAAGGGGGATGGCATCTCTCCTCATATCGACTACTGGCTGTACTTTATGTTAAGCTAATTTGCAATTGTTAGCATGCTAACACTCTAAGAAAGTGAACATGGTAAACATTTCTTCTAAACACAAGCATGTTAGCATTGTAATCATGAGCATGTTGGCATGCTCAAAACATCGCTGTGCCTAATTACCACCTCACAGAGCTGCTAGCGTGCTGTAGATACTTAATCTTGTTCTGTCATTATGTTCATAAGTAGTATGGTAATTGCGTTTTATGTTATTCACCTTTAAAAGACATTCATGTAAGCTATTACAGTGCCCGACTATTTTGAGAGAGCAAGAGGGAGAAAGCTAAAGCAGAAAAAGTGGAAAAAGCTACAGCAGAAAAAGCACCAGGAGAAAAAACCCTCAGTCAACAGAGGTAACAGGCTTGCACAAATAACACCAGGCCAACTGCACAAACAGATCCTTGCTAATTTAGAGACACGGCTCCTCTGATTTTTTTCTGCCAAAGCAAGGCATCAATTGTTGTTCAAACGGTTAGCGTTTTGATATCATCTAGGACGGCGCTTGCCTTTAACTGACTCAAAAGCTCCCGTTAAGTTTCCTGGTTCAAATTTGAAGTGTTGTGAATGAAGCCAAAATCTGTGGCACAGTTCACATGGGGTAAGTCATTACTGAAGCACATTTTGTTACCGTAGGGCAAACAACAAATGTTTTTACGTTGAGTTAACTTATAGCGAAATCATGCTGGTTGCTTCCCTTGGTTTTTGTCTTTTACACCTTCTCTCACTCTCCTTGTTTATCGTTTGTTTGACTGTGTTTCAATCTTTGTGCATCTCTCTAATCCCTCTGTGGGTGAAGCAATTTTTTCTATAGCTGGGATGAGTTAGTGCGTTTTGTCTGCTTCTGTGGCTGACTGTCAGTTTCTAAAACAGGCTCCCGATGTATGACAACCACAACATTTCATCATTTCTCTCTCTCTTTATGTCTTTGCCTCAAGTCCACATTAAAATATGCATGACTTTGAGTTTGTGTTACAGCTGTCAAGTCTGTGGGATCAAACTAATCAAAGTAAATCCTTATGAGAAACATCAAGGATAAACAAGTGATTAGAAGGCCAAGCTTATGATTGTCTGTGAGAGTGAGAGAGACACCAACCCACAGTTAGCCAGCAGAGCTTATTCTGCCAGGACAGCTTCACTACCTAATCCTACCCTGTTTGTCAGTGCCTCTAGCCCTACATATATCAGCTTCAACTCAGACAGCAGGAGCTGGAGTTAACACTGTTGCAAAAGTTGGAGTAGAAGTGTTGCCTGAAGATGTTAACAACAGCATGATAACTAAAGGAATTGCAGCAACTGCAAAAAAAATTAAAACTCCCTCACGACAATCTCCTCTCATTGGTGCGCCAGTAGATTTATGATCAAATGTAATTTCTGTTTTAATGTTGAGTGCAGCCCTTAATGTAGAGAGCAGTGTCCCATTTGGCTTTATCAAAACTGCAAAGAAAATTCTCAATTGCCATCCAAATTTTTGGGGTCGAGGTTTTAGATGTCAAGGCTGATGTGTGGTCATAAGCTGCACAGTACATTCAGAACTTAATGGTTGTCAAGTGAATTTCATTCGCCCCAGAGGGCTTTACAATCTGTACAGCATACACCACCTACTACTGGTAATGGTGGTGGTCTGAGTTAAGAGCAACCAGTCATTATTTGTGGAAGTCTTGTTTTTTGAGTGTTAGAGCACATTATCTCGATTTATCAATTAAATATCACTGAATGTTCATAGGTAAGCATGTTTAATTGTTCTTCATGATTCTTTGTTTCTCTGTGCATATCCTAAGTGAAATGGGTGTCTATTGTAATGGACAGTAAATGTGAGTGCCTCAATATTTTTGAGATGATGATTAGTTAGAATTCCACTTCCATGAGTCGTAGGCATATGTTTGCGACAGCGTGCTGCCTAAACTAGCTGTAGTTTAGGCAGCAGAATAATTCTTATTTTATCTTGGTTAAATGACAAGGAGCTCAAATTTTACTAATCACGTACCACTGTGTGCAATTATCTAATGGTGCCAGAGACTGCACATTTTGGTTTCCAAAAATAATGTAGAAACTTCATGAAAACTGTGAGGAGCTCACAACTAATATGAAAGAGGTTTAAGATCTTTGGGAAATTTTAGATATTTTATTCTGGGTTATGTATAGTGTGAATCAAGTGAAAAGAGTTATTCAGTCTTGCTTGTTGCATCTGAGAAACACCATTTTTTCCCCATCTGCAGCTGATTCAGAATGCAGCAGAATAATGAGACCTAAAAGACAGCGAACCTAATCTCCAAATTCAGCAACTTTCAATATGGTTTCACCTAAATGAGCAGTGCAGTTCATTATAAGATTTTATTTATACGTTTATAGAGAGACAGAGAGAGAATAAAATAGTCTATTGCTTGAATATTGTAGATCTTGTTTTATTAGTTTTCACACTGCCGGTTAAAACAAGAAAGTGGCTGGTAAAAAAATTGAGTGGCTGGTAGATTTTGGAATCCACCAGCTGCAGTGGCACTTTCTTGGACAAAAAATTTCCAACCCTGCTCGAGACATCTCTATTTCAAAGTCTAGATTAAAGTGACTGATTGCACTTTTAATCAGAGCCTTACTTTTACTATGAAAGTAATTAGTTGGACCTTCTCTTATTTTGACAGTATAAAATAATAGAAATGGCGCAACCTTGTCTCCTAGAAATTACTATTATTGTTTTGTTGGAAACGTAAGGAAGAAATCTATTAACATAGTTGCAAAATGTTGTTGAGCCTACTGAACCTATCAGCAAAATGTCCACTGACAACGTGTTTCATTTCATTGAGTTTAGATGACACTCGCTGTTTCAATATGTAATTTCCAGTAACTACTTTGTTGTCGCACAGCTCTATGAAGGAGGCTATGGAGAGACATTAACACTTCTGGATGCCAAAAATACAGATATTTTTCTAACACAATGACATTATTTTATGTGGAGAAAACCGCTTTTTTTTTTTACCAGCTATGGGTATTAATAACGTCAGAGGTATGAATCTCCTCAGTATTAGTCACTTTTTTTCAAGTATTTGTAGCCTTAAAGCACTATACAATAATAATAATCATAGAAGTAATAATAATAGTATTAGTAATAGTAGGGGTGTAAAGATTAAGCAACACATATCCAAAAACTTACAAGAGATCCAGAAATATGGCTACATCGATATACAACGACATATCTGAACCAGATTCTGGGTGAAATTCAGCTTTGATTCATGGTGTATCATATCATTACAAAATAATCTGTATTGTTTTTGTATCAGATTGTGGACTATGCATCTTAATACAAGTTGAAACATCTAAGAGGGATAGATACACTTCCCTACCTACCGCGCACACTTCAGTAATCCTAACACTAGACCAGATACGGAGCACCGCTCTCTTGGGAAGATCCCACTCCAGCTTCTTTCATTCTCTCTGCTGCCCTTATGAAAAGCCTGCAGGACTTTCACAAGTTCAAAGCAACTACAGAGAAAAAACGAAGTGACCTCTGACCCCTGTCGATACTCAAAGTCTTGGGAGTTATCTGTCACTCTGAATGGTACGGCACATTCGTACGGCCCTCTGCCAAGCTGTGAGATCACAAAAATCCCTCGGGGACATGCAGCCTTTCCAAAGGCAGATGGACAGAGCGAAAGCAAAAAAAAAAAAAAAAGGCAGGCAGGCAGGCAGCAGGGAAGTGGCAGAGCAATACATTCTGGGCTTCCAATGGCCAATAACTTCATCAGTTTAGACACAAATTCAAGAGGAGAAATGTGATGGAAAATCATTATGGTAGAAAATACAAGGATTCAAATTACTTGCTGCAGGCAACTGGTGATTGCTTTGTGGTGGCAGGGCCCAATAGAGAGTAGGGTCTAAACAGTGAACAGTCTCCCCAGGCCGCAAATGACTAATTACTTATTAATGAGTAGACGAGGAAAGTCTGTGCTTTCAAAGTAAACAGTGGTGAGCAGGCCAACTGAGCAAACGGAACGAGGGAGATGGGTGAAGAAGGGCAGAAGAGGGTAAAGAGACTTTGAAGTGTACACTGAGACAGAATTGACTTTTAATTTAAGGCAAGAGTCTTCATTTAAATATAAAAACAAAGGAGGTTTTTGCCAATATTTCAGCACAAAGAGGAAGAACGTGTCAAGCTCAGGGAAAGCAAGAGTATGACAGAAAAGGAGAGCGCGTGTACAGGCAGAGAAAGGTTAAACAGCACAAAGAGGAGAGAGAAACCAAGGCACAGCGGCAGATAAAATACATGAAAAAGTCCAGATAAGTACAGAAATGGAAATGGAAAAGAGACATACCTATCTTGGATGACCTTTACCAAGAACTGAATCACAGAGGAGTGCAGTCAAGATAAGGCTAATACACTCAGTCGAACATCTTTATGCCAACCTTTTCTCCTGATGATATTTCAGCAAACATTGGCCAATAACAAACAGCCAAGACACACAACCTGTAAACTGTGTTCAGCATCCGAATCAGCTGACAGGAAGCTCTGTATCATGTCTGCATAACATCTGAATACCTCCAAACAGGCCTCAGCTAAATCCACTTCTTTATTCATAGCTACAAACACCAAACCTGCCTCCTTCACCTGCCAAATCTCTGAATAATAAAACAACTCGTGCCGACTGTTTGGGCTGGCACGGCATGAAGAATCTCATACTTATACCTTCACACTCTCAGATATTAGAAATTCATTTGCATTCATCAGCAGCACTGCCCCCAGGGGGATCTGTGGAAATATGTTGGATTGTTTAGTCAAAATTACAATACAGCTGGGGCAATTTATCTTTTGAAAAGCCTGTTAATTTGTTCAGGAGGAAATGGTGTTTTCATTTGCATGTTGAATAAGGAGTAACTGGAGAACCCTTTTCCAACCTGTTACACCACTCTCTCCATTGCTAATGAGGCAGAGAGCAGGGAATTACTGATTCTACCGGGAGCCTTTAGCATGACAAACACACCATGACTACAGTTGGCACAGAGCACATCCATGTGTATGTGTGTGTGTGAGTGTCAGTGTATCTGTGTGTACACATATGTCTGTATGTTTTTCCTGCAGCTGCAATTAAAAGCTTACAATTAAGTTCAAAATAATTACATTATATTAGTTAACATTAGATCAAATACAGCCAATTACACAATAAAGCAGAGAGGAATAATTGCCAATAAAATAGCCCTTTGGTTGTGTGTTAAGTGTGCTGATTTTGCTGTGCAGCTAAAGAGCTGGCTAGGCATCGGTATGTATGATAGTTATCATTTAAATATGTAACTCTACAGGAGGAACTGAAATTATTCCTACTTGAAATTATAACCCGCATTTATAGTAGAGGGTAGGAAGTAATGTCAGGTATAACTTTAATCTAGCATGCCAATGACACACAGTACTGTATATGATGATTATTATATTAAAGAGCTAAAAAAAATAATAAACAAGGTTATTTGTGGCTTTTAACTCAAAATTAATTATGAATGAGCCAAAAGAAAACAGTAAGCCAAACTTTATCAGCTGTCTTATTAATAGGGTGCTAAGATTTACAGTTTAGGAGACACAGACGACTAACTGACTCTACAGCCTCAGTGTTTTAGAAAACACATTTATATGTTTGCATATGTTTGTTCTCTATTTGTCCCACAGTACAATGTGGAATCAAGAAGGAAAAACAGCCAACATAATATTAAAGTTAAGAGTCAGTATATAGACTATGGTATATGGTAATGTTTACCATATTGAAATTAAAGTGTTTACACGTTTTGCAGAAACCCGATTCCTCTAAAAAGTTGAGCTTGCGTGATAGGTTTGATTGGTAACATTTTATAATATAGCCCGCGATTTACAGTGTAATTTTGTTGAAAGAATCAGGTACCACTGAAATACTTAAATGTAGGTACAGTGGAAGAAAAGAAGACTATGGGGGGCAGGGGAGAAACAATTGGGCATTTTAGAAGAAAGGAGAAATGAATTATACCCATAAGTATTTTTGTAAATATGGGTTCTTGAGGGTACAGTACTGGGAAACAAAACTTAGGGAAAATGGTTGTCAATAACACTGATATTTAGCGGTACCTATAAAGTGATTGTGGTACAATGTATTTCTCAGTTACAATATGCTACCAAAACTGCCGGGGTACAGTAAGGTAATGAAAGGGGCTTTGGAGAAATCTCTCTAAACTCAAATGGAGGGCTTATTGAAGAACACATAAGATATATGGTTTACATTGCCAAATCGATCACAGTGGTAGGCTACCCACCAATGCTGGGGTACAGCAATGTAATATTGGGGTAGGAAGCTCAAAGAAAAACTGTACAAATCTTGGAATAATGAGGGACTTGTCAATCATTTATGGAGTACAGGAACATACTTAAAGTATATGGGACTTAACAGGTTAATCTGCTTGATCACTGCATAGGCAATTTAGCCTACCGGCTTATTCTTTGTATTGTCTAAAGTGCAGGTGCTGTCCCTTATAGTAATGGATGAATAAAAACAAATGCTTTGATTCTTACAACAAAATTCCACAGTAAATTCCAGGCTGTATTATAAAGTGATACCGTTTGATCATCAGGTTAATGTCTTAAAGGGACATGTGGCAGCTAACTGGAAACTTCTTTTTAGTGCTACAACATTAGAGCAGAAACAATTGAGGAAAACTGTTGGTGTTTTTTTGTTTTTGGTATCAATGATTACATTTTTGTTATTTATTAACTAAAACACGAAAGTTGCTTTACTGTTACCAAAAAATAGTTTATTCACCACCACTAGCCTTGCTCTGGTTTGTGTATAAAATGACTGCTTTGCATTCAGATCACTGTGACATTTCTGCACAGCATTTAAACACTGAGATATGAGACTGAGGTCTATATTAACCACTGTGACCCAAAAGGTGGATGGGTAATCCATCTGAATCTAATGATAAATGTGCATGTAAGCTTGCTGATTGTATACTGCTCTCAAACAAGCTAACAAAACAGACTAATAAATCATTTCACACATTATGCATCTTTTAATTGGGAAAATTATTAGCCTTTGGAAATCTACTCCACATAATCAGTCAAAAAGAAAAAAATGTTTTAGTCTTGTTGTCATACAACACTAGCAGTGATAGCAGTAGTAGTTTGCCTTGCCAATGGGGAAGGTAGTCAAATTAAGAGCAAAATCATAACTGCACAGAAATTTTGAGGCATGTCATCTCGCTTTAGGTTTTGCTGAGAGTATTAGAGAAAGTGTACAATGAGCCTGAAAAATTCAAGGTGCTCTGTCCAGGTAAATGCAAGTAATCCTATGTCAATGAATCAGTTTGTAAACAATATATTAAGAGGATTATACACCACATTATTTTCTCAAAGTCCTAAAGAATTTTACATTCATATCAAAAAAATCCATAAAAGAGTAAAAGGAGTAAAATTAAAAGTAAAAACAATCTACTGATTCCATCTGACAGCAGCGCATGTAGTAAAAAAGGCTATAGAGAGAAACTCTCAGTATTGTTTTGTCACAAGTTACAGCAGACTGTGGTGGAAGAGAGGGGGGAGATGGCAATATGACTGCTATTTAAATTAAAGAGCTGTATAGTTTGTGCAGGGATGTGCAATAGTTCATAAGGTACAAGGTTATATATTTGTCAACACAAAGTTGTATAATGAAATGAAAGTTTGTAGTCCGTTTATGCTACACACATAGAACATAATGGATAATTAAATTCATATTAAAATAGGGTAACATAAAATAAATTAAATAAAACTAAATAAAACAATATATACAGTTACTTATATACATAGTCTATATACATACACGTAAACACCCAGGAAATAATTCTACAGCGCATTTTTTGAATTTGCGTCTGGTGGAATCTAAACAGCAGATAGAGATAGAGATGATAATGATATGGTTTCCATCTTCACATAAAAAGTTCAACATTTGTGGGACAGTGTCCATCCACTTTGCCTGCATTTGAGCACCAAGCATCATCAATGTAAACCATAAACTGTATAAAGTACACAGAATGAAGTTTAAAGAATATTTGCAATGGGCAAGATACTAGTCCAGAAGATGTGCATTAATGTAATGCATTGAGACAGGACTGTAGACTTTACGTTAATATAACGTGTAGGGAGGGGTTAGGGGGGTATGGGAATCAGTGTCAGTAGGGGTCCCAGGCCTTACTGATGAGGTAAGCTGCGGATAGGAAGATGCTGTTCTTTTGGTGTGAGCCTCCTGCGGTCCATCAGGAGGAGAGGGGTCTGAAACTATTTTTGTTCAGGGTGGGAGGGGTCAGCCACAATCTTTCCTGTACGCCTCGAATGATATGCTGCAATCTGTCCTTGTTCTTGGCAGTGGCAGCAGCGTACCAGATGGTGATGGAGGAGATGAGGATGGACTTGATGATGGCGGTGTAGAAGTGCACCATCATTGTCTTTGGCAGGTTGAATTTCTTCAGCTGCCGCAGGAAGCACATCCTCTGTTGGGCTTTCTTGGTGAGGGAGCTGATGTTCAGCTCCCACTTGTAGGCAGACTCATCCCCACCAGAGAGGAGCCCATTGAGGGTGGTGTCATCCGCAAACTTCAGGAGCTTGACGGACTGGTGACTGGAAGTGCAGCTGTTGGTATACAGAGACAAGAGCATAGAACGCAGCCTTGGGGGGAACCGGTGCTGATGGTCCGGGAGTCAGAGACATGTTTTCCCAGCCTCATGCTGCCTCCTGTCGGACAGGAAGTCTGTGATCCACCTGCAGGTGGAGTCAGGCACAATCAGCTGGGAGAGCTTGTCCTACAGAAGAGCTGGTTTGATGGTATTAAAAGCAGAGCTGAAGACCACAAACAGGATCCTGGCATAGGTTCCTGAGGAGTTCAGGTGCTGGAGGATGAAGTGGAGGGCATTATTTACTGCATCGTCTACAGACCTGTTGGCTTGTAGGCGAACTGCAGCGGGGTACAGGAGTGGGTCTGTGATGGATTTGAGGTGTGACAGCACAAGGCGCTCAAATGACTTCATTACCACAGAGGTCAGGGTGATGGGTCTGTAGTCGTTAAGTCCTGTGGTCCTTGGTTTTTTGGGGACGGGGATGATGGAGGTGGAGGATTAGAAGCAGGCTGGCACATGGCATGTCTCCAGTGAGGTGTTGAAGATGGTGCCTTAGCCATTGTTCGAAATAACCCAGACTGACCGTACCAAGAACGCTGTCTATAAACACACCCACACCAGAACATAGGCAAACATTGGCAAACAGTATGCAATCACATACAGCGAGAGAGTGAAGCAGAACCATGACGTTCAACATACCAGGATCCACACACATACACTCTAGTGATCAGAACTTGAATTACACCATCATCATGGGTATCAAGTGCTTAAAGGGTATTTTAGAGGGTTTTTTTTTTTGTCATCAGGAAATCCAACAACTGAGAGAAAAAGACACTGAATAGCGCCACAGGTTTAATCCTGTAAGATAAAAGCAATGCGCAACAAAGCTGACGCAAGATTAATCATCAGCGTTCGGATGTTCAGTTACAGAGTTTGGTAAGCTGGCAGTCAAGTACTGTAAAGTAGCCTGTGATTTTCAAACACTTTGAGGTTTAATCTTTTGGTTGCTAATGAGGTATTTTGGTTGAATTTCTGTGCTATCCCAACGGAAAACATAAAAAAGCTGAACTTCTGAATGTTTCGGGGTGCAATACTGGTGCAAAAAGGCACTAAAGGAAAAATACCGCCTTTAAAGTTCCCATTTATACACATGCTGACAAATATGATAAACACACACTGTGAGCGCTAATACTTCATGGGAGTTCATCATCACTGGAGTGAGAGAAAAAGCAATGAGGCTTTTTGGCAGATTTCCTGCTCACCCAGGGTTGACAAATTGCCAAGGCTCTCTGTCACAGCTCCACTTTAAGGCTGCTAACTGTTTCATCTGCAATGATTTAGATCTCAGACATAAAAGTAGCCCAGTGGAAATGCATATTCCTTACACGTTAATTTGCATCACACAACATGGAGCAATTACAGTCACTTTGAATGGTAATTTGTACGAGACAAAGCTCAATGAATCAATAACTACTTTGTTGTTGTTGTGTGGAATCACCTGAGGTACAATATTTCCTTAGACAGTCAATTTTGAAGGTGAGTACATGAAAACAACCTTCATAAATAGCACAAAGGCATAATTAAGATGTTATCCAGTCAAAACAATCCCCTCTAGACTGTCAAAGATGCAGTTTGGAAGGTGTGAAGCATTATGATATCTCTCTAATTTCTTTCCAAAATGACTTGGAAGGTTACAATACTCACAAACAAACCTTCTCTGTAAAACATTATTTCCAATATTTAAAAAATATTCCTTCTACAGCAGCCAGTAAATCTCATCTAAAGAGAAGCCGCGCTAAATGTGAAAAGATTTAGCGTAAAAATAGTGGTAGGAATAAATTTTAAAAAAAATCTGTAAATGTGGTACCTAACCAAAATGACTCCTTAACTGTAAGCAGAAAAAAACAGTACCATAAATTAACTCTCTTCAAACTTTTCTCTCAGTTTTCAGCTTTTTACTTAAGTTGAACATCACTGAAATATCCCGTGCTTCCACTTGCAGAAAACGTTGAAACAAAAATCAAGAGGTTTCAAGTTGGTCTAGAGCCAAGACTTGGTGTGTGGCAAGCTCTTTCTTTGTCCTTGAAATTGTCTGCCTGCTGAAATTAACATTTTCTCTTTCTTGCAAAAGCAAAGTAGGACAAGGATGTGAGAGTGTTGTTCGTCTGTTTTGTTTCACACAATAAAGCTATGTAATTGATTGCATGAGATTGCACGACATTATGTTTTTCTGATTAGTAGACAAATGACCTAAATAAACAAGGTAAATAAACTAACTGATGCTGGGCAGTTGACTAGCAGTGTCATGGAAACGTTGTCCGTGGACTGGAGTATGGTGTGGCGAATCGAAAGCTTATCATACACACAGTTTCTAGTCTCTAACGCCAGAGGTTAATGCTGGATTTTTGTCCACTGCATTCTATTTTGATTAAACAAGCTGTTTTAAATAATGTTTCCAAACCTCAGCAGTATAGTATTGTAAATACATGACTGGACTATAACTGTGTTGCCTACTAACTCTTGAACAAGAAGGCAGATTTGACAAGTTTGCATAGCATAGCTACATACAGTACAGTATTTTAGGAACAAAGAGACAAAGAGGCATTGTACTAGATTAGTTATACCCTGCATGATTCATTTGAGTATATGACTCAGACAAACAATGACTAAGAATTTCTTGAGAAGATTCTTCCTGTTTTATGCCTCAGCACAATTTTACACATAAGTGACAGATGGGTTTGCTATAAATGTTGTTGTGTATTGCAAGATTTGTGGTTGTGGAGTGTTCTCATAGGTTTTGTCTATCACTCTGCTTCCTCTAAAAGCCTATCAATGCCTTCTTTTCAACTGCTTGTATGTCCAATGATTTCTATTCAAATTAGTTTGGAAAATGAGAATACATTAGTAGAGCAACAGAGTAAACTGTGTTCTCCCAGGAGGAGGCTGACTCACCTGAGGGTGAAAATTTGCACTGAAGAGAGTGTGGAGAGAGCCAGAAAAGTAGAAACTGTTTCTCTCTGCCGAATGGGTTTTGATGGGGCCATCACTACAAAGTTATTGTCCAGTTTCAGCTCCGACAGTGGCTGAAACAGCCTGACACTCCCAATACGCTGCATAGGTGTATGCCCTGCAAAATAGCCCATCGGCCTCTGCTGGTCTGTGCGAACGGAGCTGCCCTTTCTTGAATCCTCTGAGCTGCAGTCTCCACTGTCCGTGGTTTGAACCATGTAGTAGAGCTCCACAGGAGTGCCCTGGGCATGCTCAGATACCCTCTGCCTGCCTGGCCTGACGGTGGGGGGGCTGAACCAGCTGGCTAGGGGCTCCAGCTCGGCAACACATATCCCCAGCTCACCTTTTAGCCTGCATGTCCCACGCACCTCTTGAGTCTCATGGAAGGCGAACATCCTGACGCAGGGCAGCTTGTGGATGGCGCTGTAATCATCCCAGTCCCTCCCTGCAATGTAGAACAACACTTGAACCTTTGGCCAACTGGGGTGAATCCTCTCACTGATAATATAGGTGTGGACCTTCCAGTTGAATGTAAAGAGAGGTGACGATGATGCGGATGTTGGCCCTGACGATGAACTGAAGGAGGGTGTGTTAAATGGCCCTGGCAGGGTCTGCAGCAGCTCCAGAGGGACAGGCTGCTGGACAGACAGCGGCCCATAGCTAGCATTGACAAAGGGCATCTGCCGGGCCTGGTGGATGAAGAAGGACTCTGTGCGAGCCTGCAGGCTGGAGTTCCTCATTAAGTCCTGGTTTGCCTCCTGTAGGAAGAACGCTGACTCAGCATTGAGGATCCGGTAGCTGACAGGCAGATAGATTGGCGTGGGGCCGTACCTCTGCAGGCCCTCCAGGATCACCTTGCTGTTCACCACTGAAACAGAGAGAGAAAATGACAATGAAGGAGATGTTATCTACCCGTCAACCTTTGTTTCAGCAACTGAGTTAAAAACACCTGGAATAATCCAGCACAGGTCTGGTCATGCATTGTGGTACTTGAAGATGTATGAGGAAGATTGATTGTGTAAATCTTATCAATAAAACCTGAGCCAGCTATGAAATCAAAGAGCAGAATGAGAAAAATTGGAGGAAATAACTCACGACCTGGACGGCAACGCTTCACATTTAACATAGCATGTGCATGAATTGCCTCCAACCTGAGGCAATCATATCTACAGTCAGTTCTAGTGGTGAATGTTAAATGGTTTGTTGGAGACATTTCCATATGATATCACTTTCATGAGCCGCTGCTCTTATTTAAAAGAATTTGTTAGACTCAATTCAAAACACTTGCGTCTATCTGAGTCGCTTGCTTATCAGGCATGTCCACATTCCCTCCTGCTCTCGATCCTTTTTTATTATGAAACACTAACTCGATCTGTTTTTCTCTCTCCTTCAAATTTTCCTTTTCTTTTTCTATCTCCTTCCTGCATCCTTCCCTCTGTCATTTCAACCTCCTCTTATGCTTCGCTACTGTCAAGTATGGAAAGTTGGCATCAAATGCCTGGTCAGATTCTTAAGCTGTGTCCCAATCCCATACTACATTAGTAATTCTAAGCAGGTTATGAGTATGTAGTGCATTCACACTGGAAAACTGACAAAATTACATACTCAAAAAAGTCACTATGTACAGAATATACTACAAAGAATTGTCACTGTCCCACAATGCAATACATAAAAAGAAGCTATTCACAGGTGTTTTTATATTTCTGTTTGAATTTACATTACACATTAAATATTGACGCTCTGAGAAAGCTGGCATATGTTTGTTAATGAAAACTAAAAGATGAAAACCTTATATTACGCATGCTTAGGCAGGGGTTTTCAAAGTTCTGACACTGTGGCAGAACTTAGATCATATTGGCACCAGCATTGAAAAATATTTAAAATGATACCCGGCCTTTGTTGTCTCTCATTCTCTCTTTCACTTTCTTAACGGTTTTATTCACAACCACAGTACACTTCTATATTAAACCAACTATCATGCCCATCCAAACTCACCAGACCCTGCGTGGCCCTAAAACCTGCTTCCATCCCTCCCTCTCAATCCTGCAAGTCCTCCCCACCCCCCTCTCTTTGCCATCAAGCTCCAGATATTTGGACTGATGGAGTAGCCCATGAGTGCCCATTGATTTTCTGTCCCGAACCCTCCGTGCTGCTGGAGACGTGGCGTGGCAGTGATTTGTGACAATCCATGGCAGCAGAGCAATGACCGGCTCTCCAGATGGACAGAACCAGCATCAGAAACATAAGCAGCACTTCAGAACGAAGCATCTCAGCTCTGACACAGAAGAGGGAGGAAACAAGGATGTAGTGAAGGTTTACCCCACCTCCTCAAAACCCTGTTTCACCTTAAGGGATATCTTGTCTGGTTCTGTGCCATGCATTAGGCTATTTACAGTAATAGATCAGACAGCTCCTGGTGCTGAAATGACGTTTTCATTATCTGCCTTTCATTTGAATGTCTTTGAGAGATGTCTCTGTATCAAAAGGCGCTGTCTTTGACTGTAACCCAGCCTAATGGGGGGGGGGCTAATGAATCGATCAGGGAGTCAATATCCAATCCTTCTTCATCTGTTCTAACTTTTAAGTCGAGGTATACTGGAGCAACTAGGTCTATTTTGGTATATTACACAGGTGGGTTGAAACTTCAATGGCAGGAAATAAAAAATCATGGCATCCATTTTTAAGGCAATTTTATTCCCTAATAAATACAAATATGTTCAAAATACGGCCTGTGTCTCTACCACAGCTATGAAAATTGGGTTTGGTTGCCCAAATGAAAAACAGCTGAACCTAATTACAGACCTCTATTCTATATAATCATCTGCATTAATAGCAAAACGTCTGACACTGATATGGGTAACAAAGCCATGAAAATAATGAAAATGAAACATAAATATAAATTAGTTGCACTGTAATCAGTTGCTTTTTTGTTTGTATTCATGTTGCGCACCTTCTTCAAACTACTCGAACTCCTGAGTTAAACTGCATTTATATACACCGCTGTATCCCTGATGGGGAGGAATGCTAAAGGATGTAAAGACCTCCACTGAGACAGTTTACTGTAAGTAACTACTGATACACAGTTTTGACTGAGAGAATGATGTTTACCTTTTAAAAATGACAAAACACAGCAATGTCAAGAGGGAAGTAGGTGCTTAGATGGTGCTGGAGCATGCTTACAGCACAGTGAGAGGATTTTCCAGTCTCTCTGTTTCTCTGGGGGATGTGACACACTGTCCTAGTTTCCACTTACCATGACACAAACGAAACCAAATACCTCATTACAGCAGAAAAATGTTGTAATTTGTAACTTCAGATTTATAATATGTCCCCTTCTATGACACCAATAGGACGTCGTAAATAGAGAGGCAAAGCCGGTGTGATTTGCAGCCCTGGGTTGCCCTTGGATTTCATGTCTTCAGCTACTGTACTTGTAAATCATGTCTGCAGGACTGTTTCTGCAAATGAAAAAGGGAATGATTTGTGCAGATAACTTAACCCCTGTGGTAAATCCTAGCTCTAAACTCTTGTGGAGGATTTCTGGGCACTGCCAACCCCTCAGGACGTAGGCTGAGGAGTCTGATCACATATCAAACATGCAGCTGAACCCGACTGGCCTCATCATTAGACATATGTTCAGGATTTAATGCCGTGATGTTATATTCACGTAGGGGCCCCACAAGAGCATGGGACTCCAAATTAAAATGCTTTTAAAGTATTTTCCATGGAATTCCTACAACATGCAGCAACCAACTTACCTAAAATAAACTCTCAAAATGGTATTAAAGCATTCATGTCCCCAAGACAGCCATGTGTGGCTTCAAATCAAACAGTTTCTTATAATCACCTGTTCTCATCCCTGGCGACCTGAGTAGAACTTTACCCAAGAAATATAATCCCTTCATCTTGCCTCTCTCCTCCTACTCCTCCTCCTTTGCTCATCCTATCTTTATCCTCCACCATGTGTGCATCTTGCAACCACTCCCTGATCAAACATATTAAGTTGGCCCAACTTTAGTAATACATTAATCAAACAGATTTTCTTATAAGGAATCTATAGAGAGAGAGAAGTGATCGAGGTAAGAAGTGGGAAGATGAACAGCAACAGGGGATGGAGTGGGGAAGTGGGAGGTGGTGATGATGGTGGAGTGTCTTCTCGCAAGTGTTCAGAAAAAGTCAAAAGATTACAGCACAGCAAGATGATGTGCATGGCCCACATGCCTCCTTCATTGTTGGATTCAGTTTAAAATTAGACTTGTTTTTCTTGTAGAGCCATCTCAAACACTGCAGAACATTGCTCTCGCCTGCTTCAGAAACACCTGTACACAAGTTCACTGCTTTCCAACCTGCTGATGCAACTCTTACTGTCTCTCCTCTCACTGGAAGAATACAAGTGGTCACTGACAAGGCTAAAATCTAAATCTGGTCCATCTGTCCGTTCATCCATTATCCATTATTTACCCCAAACAGTTCTGTTTTGGTCCATAATTGGCTCAAAGGAAAAGTCTAGCAATATTCTGTATGTCTCTTATTGTCAATAAATCCTATGAAAAGACAAGAACCAGCAATGAATTTATCCTGCTAACAAGCAAAGCCTGGTTTAACTTATTCCTCTGTGCCATAGAGCTCAATTTTCTGTCTATTAAAAACATATCAGTGTGCCACACCTTTGCACTGGGTGACATGTTACCTCATTACCATGAACATGGGCACTGTAGTTTATTTAGACTCAATCTCACAGACACTGTCCAGGTGCCCAAATTAGATTAATCCACAGCTGAAAATAGTCCTCAACAAATACATTATTTCTGTTTGAGTAACATTTGATGAATCCTTCCATATCTTATAATAATGTGTCTTTTCAATTTTCACTTTCAAACAAAACAGTCTAATATGAGTTATCTTTTCAATAGCCACAAGGACTTACAAAAACAATGAAGATGGACCTAACCAGCTATATGCAGTTATTGTAAGAAATAAAAGAGGGTCCTTATTTCAGAAAATCACCCCAAGACACCTGTTAAGCTGCCCATAATATGACATTTTCATGCTGTTTGATGCAGTTATTTGTTCCTCTGTGCTCCCACTTTTGTATCAGGAAGTACCAAAGTGTTTTAGTTTACTGATTATGGGTTTTAAAAAGGAAGGCACATCTTGTTTTGTGTCTTCTAATACAGACATTTAAAAAGCTTTTGAAATCCCAAATTTCCACAAGGTAAAACATTAAGACGTGATCTTTACGTGGCATTTTCTTTTGTTAAACATTTGCTCTATGTGGGAGCTTGCTCTGCAGAGGAACTGCTGAGGGGACCTTGAAGTCACCATCAATGGACCTACTGTCGGTCAGTATGAGGGGTAACTTTTTCTTTTTCAGCCACAACAATGGAATGAAAAGGGTATTTTGGGATCTTAGGGGGCTGGATATAAATGTCAGCTGCTGCTCAGATGGAGAAAATGCCATTGGCAAAGTCAAGAAGTTTAAATACCTTATCAAAGACAGTTTCTGATAAAGTCTTGTGTGCACACAAAGGGGAGAGAATCTCTCCAAAACCACTGAGCAGCACGACAATTAGCTAAGCTATTGAAAACCGCCCAAACTATTTTAATTGTTGTATTGACTGAAGACTGATTTGAACAAATTCAATCGAGCATTATAGTACCATAATACTATTTAAAAAACTGAAAAAAATGCCATCAATATACTTTTTTCTCTGTACAAAACAAATGCCTAATTTATAAGAACCAAGAAGAAGAATGTCCAATACACATACAGTATATTCATTATGCTTAGGCTCATCTATTTACAATCTCAAAAGCACACTTTGAACCTTCTTAAATTCATTGCAGGCTACTAGATATAAAACCATCTTCAGTGGCTAACAATATAATCCCCTGGTTAGTGAAATGTCCTGGGTGAGAGCTCAACACAAACAAAACACACAGGAACTCT
This sequence comes from Siniperca chuatsi, assembly GCF_020085105.1. NCBI lineage: Eukaryota > Metazoa > Chordata > Actinopteri > Centrarchiformes > Sinipercidae > Siniperca > Siniperca chuatsi. The sequence continues at coordinate 15,974,340 of NC_058059.1, forward strand.
AATCGCTCTAAGTGCCCATCACATGCACCCTGACACTGCAGGAGAACCAGGGCAGAGCAGACAGCCCACTCCCAGCTGGAGGTTAATCACATCACATAAACGCTAAGCACACCTCATCTTTCATCACTAGGCAACACATTTATGCAGCAATCGATAGGTGGGATCATATTTTCCCCTTTCAGAGAAATGAGGGAAAATGAAGTATTGTGACCCTACCAAGATGGATGGGGCAGGGCTTCATATCTTACAAATATCAGCATTGAGTCTGAGCCTCGTGTTTCTTCAAAACTTGAGTTGTTTTCGTCTCTGACCAATCTTATGGCCTCTTTAGTTCCAAAAATGATCTTTGAGTCATTTCTGTCGATAAATTCCTTGAGACTGAACATAAGTCATTTAGCAGCATGCTCGTCATCTCTCTTTCTCCTGAGCACCTGCCTCTCATCTCACCTTCCGAGCACACAACGCATATAATCACATCAATACAGATATATTAGCGGGGCCACATGCCGTGTTCCTCCGGGACTGTTGGTCTGCATGAAGAGAGTAAAAGACATTCCTCACTTTCACATAGGCAGCCATAATCTCATAAATGAAGCTGCTGGCAGCAAATGTACATCGCTTAGCAATAAAGAGGGATTCGTCACAAAGGCATAATTATTCATTTGCATATTAAAAATAGATGTTTTAACATGTTCTGAGATTATGGGTTCAGTAGGGGTAATGTTAAATACTGCTAAGTCAGACAAAGAAAAATTGAGCCTTTGTGATAAATCCCTCTTTATGTGAAATATGTTAATATATTTGAAATAATGAACATTTGCTGGCTGTGCCGCCCTTCAATAGCTAATTAAGTAAAATAAATGAAGTAGGCTAAAAAGAGGATTAAAACAATTTTAAATGATACAGTTCATCATTCTTTGAACATGCTTTCTACCATTAGTGGGTCTTGAATAGGTAACCACTGTAAGTCCTGGACCCCAAAATTTGAATACTGCCCATTTTTTATGCTCTGTGATTGAAAAGTTCAACATTATCATCAAGGACACAGCCAAAAGAAAGCTAAAATTTCCTCCTTGTCTCTGCTGAAATGGAGATTCAGAGAGTAATTACATATTACATGGTCTAAACAATGCTGAAAATGAGTTGTTTGTAAGCTGTCACTTCTTAAACAGCCAATGTGTTGCACCACAAGCTGCCTCAATTAGATCCAAAAGGCTGTTAAGAATGACATTTAAAATCCATCTTCCTTCTCTGCTCACTTGGAAGTAATGTATTTCAGTGTTACTGGAATCTTAAAGAAACACTAATGAAACTGAAAAATATAAACCTCCCATCTGGGCATTAGTTATGCCCGACTCGGGAAAACTTCCAGCAGCTTCCAAACATTTCTTTGTCTGCATAAAGAAAATTTTTCCCACTCATACTGCAAGGCATCGCGTCTCCCTGGTGGGGGTAGTGAGCAACAGCAATGAACAGCTATTCGCCCGTTGTGCAGAGAGGAAAACAACCTCAAACCTTTCTGCCTTGAAGACACATTTGGGACATGAATGGGCTTTTTATGACACTTCAATTCTGTCCATTGCCTGTGACCCTAGTGTTGTGCATTGTACAGAGTCAGGAAGGGAGGAGGTGAATGGCGGAGTCACTAAGGAGATGGCGGTTGCTTAGATGAGATGAACTAGGAGACGAGAGCTCTTGAAGGAACGGAGCAGAGCAGCAGTTGGCCTTCCTAAGAGGGCACCCACAGGGGTAATCGAAGGCTTTAACTTTAACTATGTGGGCTCTGCTGTTGTCATTTAAGATCACGGATTGCCTCGGTGAGCTTATGAATGTGACCAACTCTCTCTCAGTGGAATAACCGCACTTTGAAAGTGAGTCAAATAAAAGTAGTGACAGTGACAGATGATGCAGTGGTGTGCTTAGACGAAGGGGGATCTGTGTCATAAATAACGGCAACTCTCGCACATGATAATCATATACAAGTGAATCCATTTCAGGTATACTGGATAATCTACACTGGGGATGTTTTTGTGTGTGCAAATATATGAAATCAGATGCAGTTAAGTGGGTAAGAATAATGCAGTGAGTTGGCAAAAAGGAGCAGGGTGAGTAATGTTCTGGCATTTCCAGCAAGGTTACATTGTAAGAAAGTCAATGGGCCTTGGACATCAGACACTGCAGCTGCTCCAGGAGCTCAAATAATGCAAACCACAATATTATTTATGTTCAGAAGAAGGGATGGGAAGGAATTCAGTACAATCGCTTACTGTCTTTAAATACAAATGTACGCATGGAGAAATAAGTTATTTCATAATTTCAACAAATCACACACGCACAAAATCACATTTTTATATTACCAAGTAAGTCAATGAAATAAACATCAGTTAGGTTATTTAATGTGTAGCTTTTACAGTACCTTTTAAAGCATGAATAATTAGGCAAAAGATAATGAGAAGAACCTCCAGGATATTAGATTATGGTTACTAATAATAATGCAGTGTGGTGGGCAGATGTTTAATGTCTTCATGTATTGATAAGAAATCATTCTTATCCAAGCATCTGAAAATCCACAACTGAGAAACAAAGATTATAGCAGGACACTACAGGGCACTCGATAGTTCTTTTCCTTAAAGTACTGAGGCCTAAGTGTATTTATCCTATTGACAGGTAGAATAGTAGAGAATGAATGAATGTCTGTTATTTCATCTTCCTCTATAAAAGTGTTTTTTTTCTTCATATCACACAGACAGAAGGACAGCTCCATTGGTCCCTCCATAATCTCTTTAAACACATATCTGCATAAAAATGCAGAATCTGTAGGCAAGGGACAAGATTTTGGTATCAGAAGCATTCTGGTTTCCGTTTGTAGTCCGAGTAGTATTGACCAATCACGATTAAGTGGGCTTTGGTTGCATGCAGGTAAACAGTCCGAAATGCAATCTCGGAACCCATCGGCTATCACCTGACGACAATTTAGCTTTTTATCTCGGAATCCTAGAGATTAGCTTTTTATTAGCTTTTTTAAATTTAAATTTATATCCATTATCCGGATATCCACTGGCTACACTGGAAGCCCCAAAACATTGGCCGTTGCCCCGAGAGGCTAAATCGTTGTCATACGATAGCCGATGGGTTCCGAGATTGGTCCCTCTATAATAACAGGTTGTAGAAATCGATGTAAAAAGGGCCGCCAAGGTAAGTGAATGCGTCTTCAGTTAGAGACACGCTCTTGAGTTAACATTTTATAAGGAGGAGAAGTATGATGGGTTGTATAGTGAAGCTGAAAAAGCGAATCTCAAGCTCTACATGGCAATACTGGAGAACAGTAATGTAAAACAATGACATTTTACAACGCTGTTCTAGTAAAAGTAGTCTAAGATGTTAGCGATGCGGTCTGTGGACGGCTGTAATTGCACAAAGCTCCTGCAGAAGTCAGTTTTTACAGCTCAAGGATCTGTATCTGCTGCCTGGTGGAGGGGGGATTTAAACAGGAGTCGAGGGCTTGTTAGGGGTTGTGTGCTACAATATAATGAGTGCTCTACGTGTGAAAGCATATGTGTTGAGGTTTATGTGGATGGGAGTAGAAAATCCAATGATCAGACCACGCAGTACAGACATGCAACGAAACAAGAGTACAGGTGAGAGGAGATATGGATTGTGCATGTGCTTATAATGCATGTGTGTGTAGATTGTGTGTGATTATTTGTCTATGTATGTCTGATTGCATGTCATAATGTGCATGCTTGTGCTGTAAATGTATGTGAATGTGGGATCTTTGCTACTGTATTATGTATTTGTGTGTGACTGAGTGCACATTTATACGTGTGTATGACTGTCTGCGCATGAACACACTTGGAACCGCTTAGAAACAACTGTCATGAAGCCTCAGGAAAACTCCATCAGCAGAAATTTAGATTTTGAGCCAGCATGCACCCCACTGGTCAAACTACAGATGATCAAAAGTTTAGCCTCTGCAGCTCTAATTCTAAAATCTGTAATATATAGCCCAAATGCATTTTTTTGAGTGCTGAGGAATGTTTGTAGTGAGACGCCTCTGGCACAGATACAGTGGACTGTGTTGATCGGTGGCACTGGAGGAAAGTTGCACGCCTTTCACAGCAGTGAGGTGGTAAACAGCATGGAAGTGAGTAGCCTGGTCTCCATGGCCCTGAGGAAGTCCACTGCACGCTCCAGCAGGAGCAGAGGGAGAGAACAGACAGTCATTTCGCTGCTGCTCAGAAACTCTGAAATGAGATGAACTCCGAGGTCTCTCCCTGCAGCAAGCAACGCTCATGGCATGCATTTCTTTATCCATATCCTCCCCCAAAAGTGCCACAGAGAATTTTGAGTCTTTGAGTGAGCTTAGTGGTTAGGGGAATAAGCGGGAAATGGAAATAAAGATGCCAAGAGAATGGCTGTCTATCATTTTCACTCAATGCTCAGACCTAGTTTTATTTGTCAGCCTCATCTTTCTCTTGCCAGATTTTGTGACTAACAGAAGCTGTGAAAGGTTTAGTCAGATAATTACCTTGGGATTGCCTTGGGTTTTTGCTGAGAAAAAGCTTTTCAGAGAGTTTCTTCATTTTTATAGATGGTCATAAAATAAGATGCCGCACATCATAAAATGTCTTCACGTCACCGTTGAAAGCTGTCTCTCTCTGGTACATCACTCATGGTTGAAATATGTGTGATACAGAGGCCCAAGGTTACCCATCCTATAGGCAAGTAGAGTAAATCTAGAATAAATCTAAGTTAGAGATTGACAATCTGTTATTTCATCTTCTTCTAGGTGGTACAACTATGAGAGTTATTTTTTTCGCTCCTTGCTCCCATTTCACACGAGCAAAAGGGCAACTCTGTGGGCCCTCCATAATAACAGGTTACATAGGAGAGAAAAAGCTGTTGAATCTTCAGGTAGAGACACACTCTTGAGTTGATCTTAAATTTCCTTGAACAAGGATGAGAAGTCTGATGGTACAGTGAGCTGACAAAAGCAAATTACCTTGTAGAAAAATATTAAGGACGTACAAATGTGGAGCAGCCTGTAGTTAAGCAGCAGTGTAGAGAGAAGACGAGTGACTGCACACTCAAGTGTGTCCTCTGACTGAGGAGACAGAGTAAATGAATGAATGAATGAATGTGTGAGGGAATTATGGTCTCAATCTATGCATTTAAAAAAGGTTTCTTTTTATAATAGGTGTGAAAAAACTAAAAACTCTCCTTAAATCATGCCTGAACTCAATAAATGACTGAAGTAGTTGAAATCCTTGCCTAATATTTGAAACATTTAGACAATAACTCCAACTAAAACTCCATGTAGGACTCCTTGCCGAGTGAAAAAACTCACTTCTTCCAAGACACCTGCGAGCCCACTGCCAGGTGAAATTCTTATATAAATCTTATCACGATGCATTACATCAGCAGGATCACCTTTAACACCATTCACTCAGGGGGTTTTTAACGACGGGTGTCTAATAAAAGTGAGTGGGTAAAAGTACAGTACTGTATGTCTAGCCCAAGGACAGAGAGAGGTTCCCTGCAAAACAACATGAGAAAAATGTATCGTTTAATGATTTAAAAGCCAAATTGATCCAATTGTCTCATTTCTTTTAAAACATTTTGTAAATGAGCTTTGATTACTGGCTGCTTAGATGGTACACATACTGTATGAAGCAAGGTCACATGATCATACATGATAGCTGCAGGATATTAAAGCACTAAACTGCAACTACTTACACAACCACTACAGCTTTGAGAGCCAGATATAACACATATGTATATTTTAAGACCTGTGCCATCTATAAGGTACTAACAACATTGCAAACTTTACAGGGTTGTTTCTTGGGGTCTTTTTTCAGTGAAATGTATTTGGAGTTCATGTCAAGTATTGACTGGAGAGTTGTTTTATGCTCTGATGGAGGTGATATTGTTTTATGGAGTTTGTTTAAATCTAAAACCGGTGTGTGTGTGTTGACTGAGGTAACTGACAATTTTGCTATACATGTAAGATGTATTAAAACTAAAATAGAAACTAGAACATTAAAAATTATAACATTTTGACTCATTCATTAAGGAAAGGAAATGTCTTTCAGAAAACTTATATCAGTATATCATAATGGCTCTTTGAAAATCAAGGTAGTTCTTTCAGTATGAAGATAACTCTTTGAAATCACTTTGACAAGAAGCAGAACTGCAGGCTAGATTCATTACCCACGTAAAGTGACCAGAACAGAGCAATATAACAAGTGGGTAAGAGGCACTGCAAATATCCCTGCGGACAACCAAAATTGAGCTGTAATGATTGGCCCTATCCAGGTAATAACCAAGCTATTATTTTGGCATTCATTTGCAATGAGATTTTGAGATTTTTCATTTTGTATTACCTGTACCCTTATGTGAGACAACCTCCAAAATGTGCCTGATCATGGACTCATATTAATGGATGTGTGCTATGCATTGACAATGTTTACACAAGTGAAACTTTAGTTTAAGGTGATAATTTAGGATTATCAATAGGACTGGGCTTAAAGCACATGACACAACACTTGAACTACAATGCAATGACATCAACAACAACAAGACCACACTGTAAAGGTCAGTACAGCCATCATGGCTGAAAGCTGAATCCAGTTCAAAAGTGATTCAAGCAGAAGTACAACAAATGGCTGCTGATCTTTAAAGTCTACAGCTCCATTCAAACAATGCTAACTGAGATGCTACTGGTTCTAGGGATGGCAAATGACAATCGGTCAGTCTGTCCACCAGTTTGAGCCAGACTGAAATTTCTCAACAACTATTGGATAGATTGCTATGAAATTTGGTGCAGATATTCATGGTCACCAGAGGATGAATCCTACTGGCTAGTGATCACCTGACTTCCTCATCTGTCATCCACAGCAGGTCACTTATCCAGTGAACAATCTCTACATCTACTGAATGGATTAGCACAAAATTTTGGCACATTCATGGTTGCCAGATGATGTAACCTAATGACTTTGGTGATCCCCTGACTTTTCCTCTAAAGTACCCATGATACATGATATCAACAATGACTTGTTGTTGATTTATTTTGAAGTTGCTGTTGCCTTGACATACAGACTAGAGGCTACTAATGGACAGTGACAGTGACATAACTTATGAAAGTTTTTGTTTCTGCTTTTCTTTCACATCACATACATTATTTCTTTTTGTCTGAGCTTTCAGTTCTCCATAGCCCCTGCCTCCCTATATACTCTATCAAGACATATAGCAGCATGTAGCCACAATGACATTTATGTCACAGTCTGGCACTTCCACATCGATTTGTGTCCCTGGAAATCAGTCAAAAGCATATACAGACTACCTTTTGTGTTCCCTTTTTGCTTGCTTTCATGCTGTTGATCATCCAGATGCCATCAAGCTCACAATCTGGAGATCACTTGCCCTCTCCTCAGTTCTAAATATTAACATTAACCCGTTTATCAGAAGGATCAAAAAGGTTAGCTCTTTTGTTAAGAACACTGCTGGTATGAAGATTTGCAGAAATTGGTGCAGTAAGAAGAGCATCACACAGCTATGATGGTCTGTGCTTCCTGTGTGGCTCAGAAAGAACTCTAATGAGTGCACTTAAACTTCCTCTCTTGATTTTCTCTATTAGCATGTGCATTAGCACATTTGTGCTTACATGCACCGGTATTCATATCACATGTCTGGGTGTCCAGAAAGCAGAGGAGGCTCTTCCAGAAAAGCACTCTGTTGATGAGAGCAGATCAATATCTAAGCCCCTATTATCATCTCCAACCTAACTAGGAACCCAAAATTATTCTCCATTCAAAGTACAGTACAGTGCTGAAAAAAAAATGGCAGTGTGATGTCCGCATGAGCCTCTTTATCTCTCTATGGCCTCCACAAATTTATGAATCATGAAATACTGATCAAGTCGGTCCTACACTTATCGAATTGGCTTGTGAAACTGGAGGGTTCATGTGGAGGCCTGAACTGTTTCCATTTGAGTAAGATCATGGCTGATAACACGAGACAATGTAAGCCGAAAGACTCTGAGGGCAGTGGCAATTCTGCATTAATGAATGAACTGAAGGTGCCTAATGCAAAAATAGACTGTATGAAAAACATAGTGGAAAAGCAAGTTAACAGTAAAATTGATAGCTTTCATGGATTGATGGCCCTCCCTTGAAAAGGGAGTTGGAAAAAACAGCTAAAGAAATGTGTTTGAATCTGGAGCTTGAAATGGGCATCCTGAGCTCAAGAATGGAAAAGATTTAACTGAAAATAGCTGAGAAAGCTATTCAGAAGAAACAATTTGATCCAGATTTCTCGCTAATATTAGTGGGGTTACCACAAGTGGACAATGAGGATTTAAAGGCTAAGGTGAAAGACCTGTTGAGTGAAGGCCTCGACTGTGATCCAGTGCCCGACCTAGTTGCTGTGGAACATATACGGGTGAGAGGAGGACGCCAGCCAGGATTGGTAAAGGTGGAACTACAGTCAGTACAGGAGAAAGTGGCAATGTTTCTGAGAAAGTCAAAACTTAAGACCAGTGACCGCTTCCAGAGTCTGTGTCATCTGCGAAATCACATACAGGACGGCCGTTGGATTCTTATTTCAGGAGACTCCTCAGAGATTTTTATTTGGCTGGCAAAGGTCAACTGGTCAAACGGACCCCCACGGGATCCACAACAGGCGACAGCCTGCGAGACGAATATGCCCAGCAAGTATTGAGCAGTTTCTGTTAGTTCACTGGAATGTTAATGGATGGACGTCAACAAACTGTAAACTCAGAACAGTAGCCTACTGCTTCATTGTCTTGAACCAGATTTAATTTCCCTTTCAATGAGACTCATTTATCCAGTTACTCACTTGAACTTGATGAATTTTACTTGGTTTGGACATAACTGCACTGCTCATGGAAGAGCTGTTAAAGCCTGTGGTTAGTATTTCTGTTAAGAACACTGTTTTTGACTACTTCTCTGTAAATGTTGTGGATAAAGCATATGATGGAATTCTCTGTTTACTCTATTTATCCCCAGAAACTTCAACATGTGGACGGAATCCAGATTTTTTCTGTACTCCACAGATGTAGACTTTGTTTATATTTGTGGTGACTTAAATACTCATATTGCAGATTTAAGACATTATGCTGATGTAGATGATGTTTCCCCAAGAGTTGTATTGGATACGGGTGTAAATAAGTACGGGCTGACCATTATTGAATTTTTAAAAGATTCTAAATGCTGATACGGGAGGTTAAATCCAGAAAATGATAACTTTACATCTATTTCTGTGCGGGGTAAAGCTGTTGTAGATTATATTGTGACACCACATGTTGATCTAAAAACATGTCTTGAATTTAACGTTTACACGCCCTCTGATCTTGTAAACATTGTTAGATATGAAGGTATCCATTTGATTGATGATCGTAGTAGACTTCCTAACCACTCTGTGCTGTGTCTACGATTCCAAACAGGAGCATTCTTTAACAACCATAACAGTGTAGACTTTCAGCAGCATGTAAAAAGATGAAATAGAATCTTCCCTATTAATTTTCTTTCTTCTGAAATGTGCTGTAAGGCTCTCATTGAGGTCATAGATCAATTGGAAAATGGCCAGAAAATAACCTGCGCTCAGCAGAGAAAATGTTTCTTAAGTATAAGGACCAGAGCAAGAGAAGGAACTTTAAAAATTAATTTAAACGTTGTCAATTTAATTTTGATAGAAGGAGATTTTTCAAGAGATGTTTTAAGACAGGACAAACTCTCCAATTAGAGCAATTACAGCTCAGCAATCCACAACAATTTTGGAGGGAAATACATAAACTGGGTCCAAAAAAGAGCAAGCTGATCGCAATGGATATTCTAATGGAAAATGGTGAATTTTCATTTAAGACTAACCAGATATTTAAAAAAGTGGGAAACAGAGTATAGTAATTTGTTTAATGATTTAATGATCAATTTTTAAATGAAACCTGTACATTTAAACCTGATCTTGAAAATGGGATGAGTAATACAGCATATTGCTTAAACCATATGCTGAATAGTGAGATTACACTGGAGGAGGTGCAGAGGGTAATAGATAAAGCTAAATTAAATAAAGCTGTGGGTGTGGAGGACATCCCTAATGAGGTCCTTAAAGCCCCTAATATGTTGAATATTTTACATTGTCTATGTCACACATGCTTTCAGAATGGTATTATTCCATCTGTGTAGAACAAATCCATAATTAAACCCATCCCTAAATCTGCAAAAGTTGACCCAAGAGTGCCATTAAATTAAAGAGGTATTAGCCTGATCAGTACAGTTTATAAATTGTATTCAGGTGTCCTCAATAATAGACTTAATTATTACCTAGAGTCTCATGTGGTGTTGGTAGATGAGCAGAATGGTTTCAGGAAAAACAGGGCATGTATTGATCACATTTATGCCATATCCTCTGTGGTGAGAGCTAGACTACAAGAGGGAAAAAATATGTTTGTTTGTTTTGTGGATTTCAAGAAAGCCTTTGATTGGCTCAATAGAGATCTTTTGGAGTGTAAGTTAGTTTGCTCTGGTATTGATGGTAAATTTTACAGTGCTATCAAAACCTTGTACAAAGCCCCAGCAGCATGTTCACAGTTAAATCATTTCAGGACAGTTTGGTTTCTACTCCATTTGGGGTGAAGCAGGGAGATGCTCTCCCCCACATTATTTGCCCTTTACTGTATGTAAATGATTTAGCTCAAGAAATCAAGCAGGCAGATCTAAGTATACCAATAGATAATATGAACTTTAGTATTCTATTATATGCTGATGACATTGTGTTGGTTGCAGGGAAAGAGATTAATTTACAAAAAAATGGATATTGTGAATTTATGGGGTAGTAAATGAAGACTTGCTATTAACAGAGAAAAAACACAGATTATACATTTTAGAAAGCAAAACAACCATACATTTCAGTTTGGATCAATGCCTTTAAAGTACACCAGTTCATATAAATATATCAGTATACCCCTGACAGTAATGCTATTTAGATTCGAGCCATGAGGTGTTTTCTTGGGGTGCAAAATATACAGCTAAGCGGGCTATTGAAGGGGACATTGGATGGGTCTCAAGTCTTGAAATGCAGAGATGTGAAATAGTTTGGCTGTGGATTCGCCTGGTCCAGTTGCCAGAGGAAAGGCTAACCAAAAAGATGTTTAACTGGGACAGAGCACATGGTTACCCTTGGTCAAGAGAGGTCTCTGCAATATTTTCTCTCTTTGATTTACATTTTATTTTCAGCAATAATTTGCAGTGTAACATATAGTCAAAGAAAAACTACTAAAGATCCACAAGGAACAATGGAAGGATGAGATTTGGAATAAGCCAAAGCTCAGAAACTATGTTCAAATCAAAGAGGATTACTACACTGAGCCTTATATACAATTAAATTTACAGAGAGGGCAGAGCTCCCTGTGTGCTAAGTTAAGAACTGGTACCTTGCCTCTGGCAACTGAGGTAGGCAGATATACATGTGATGTGATCTTAGTGTTGCTGTGGAATTTAATTTTGTATTCCATTGCCCCATGTACAGCAACTTGAGAAATCATTTGTATGAGAAAATGTAGTTGATGATTTGTTTTGGTTGTCTGAAGGTAATATGTTGAGTTGGCTCTTTAATGAGGAGGTTTTTACTTTAGCAAGATTTATAGAAAATGCATGGAAACTAAGACAGAGAACACTATATTCATCATAATAAGACCTTATTTGTTATGTAAGTAAGTAATTGTTTTAAATGTTAAATTTGTGGAACTGTATGTTGTGATTAGTCATGTGGCCATCCTGGTTGTTGTTGTTGTTGTCCAGTTTCTTGTAAGCCCATACCATAAGGTGCAGGACATTCATATAAACAACTCAATCAATCAATCAATCAATCAATCAATCAATCAATCAATCAATCAATCAATCAATCAATCAAAGTTAATGACCTTTCCTAAATACCAGCACAAGAGAGCTTGCTTTTTTATACTAGTTTGCATCGATCTGACACAGAGTGTGTGGCCCTGGACAAATTCATTGTATCCACACAGGCCCTGTAAAAACAAAGACTCTTCCAGACTTTGATCATGGCTCCCAGGATGAAATATAAACTAGAGCGGGTGACCAGCCAAGCAAGACAGGAGGTCCACTGAGGAAAAAACAAACACATAGCAGGTGTTATTTTTTTCATCAGTAACTTCAGCTGATTTACCAGCATGGTCTTTACTTAAGGCTCACATTCAATGGCTAGTTGTGTTTTAACAACCCAGCTGAGCGGTTCATGAGCATCATATTGGGCATCATGCCTCGCAACTCTTGGCAGCTTGGCATAGCTCCCCTGGCCACTAGCAAGCTCTTGTTGTTTTTATATTCTCACTTCAGCAGCAAGAGCCATCAAAGATAAAAGCACAGTTGCGCTTTGTCACACAGAGACAACAGTCATGAAATTTGAACAGCTAGAAGTACTGATCTAGCAGTGGAGACAAAACTAGTCTCTGAGCAGAATTCAAATTCAGTGACACAAATTCAGGGAAATAAAATGCAGAAGTCAGCCTGTAATTGGAATGATTAGGCTTTTTATGGTGTCTCTTAATGAGATACGATAAAATACAATGCATAAACAATTTGAAAGACCACTGTAGAGAACAAATAAAATATGTATGCTATATCTACATACATATATTAAATCATTCTTACTTTTAGAAAATATTACAGTAATTTAATCACTAAGAGCAATTAGTCAAAATTATAATTTGACTGTATAAATACATTTTAAAAAACAACAACACAAACTCATTGAGCTGTCATGATAATAAAGAGATTAGCCTACAATGTGGATCAATATTAAGTGAATAGGGCTGCAACTAACAATTATTCTCATTATCGATCATATTTAGCCATTTATTTCTCCATCTGATTTATCATTTGGTCTACACAGTCTCCGAAAATACTGAAAAATGCTCATCGCAATTTTCCAAAATCCAAAGTGATGTCTTCAAGTTGCTTGTTTTGTCCGACTAAAAGTCCCAAAGCCATTCAATTTACGATGACATAAAACAATGCAAAACAGCAAATTCTCATATTTGAGAAGCTACCACCAGCGATTGTTTGGCATTTTCGCTTGATAAATGACTGAAATTAATAATTTGAAGATATTTGGTTGTTTAATTGTCTATCAATCAACTAACTGAACAATTACTTCAGCAAATTAATTTGTCATCAAGAACATAAAAAGCAGAGATAGAAAGAAGAAAAAAACAAACACTAAAGGAACACTGAAAGATATTTTTAGATCTTTTACAATAATGGCAGTGGTTTCAAACCATGCATACCTTCCGAACCAACCATCTATGACAGCATAGTACAGTCTGTCAAAGGCTTCAGAACTCTGATCCCAAAATCTCCACAAGGACACTTTTCATAGCTGGGCAATCTTTCCAGGGCTCTCATTCTCAACTCGGCATCACTGTGAACTCATTTCAGAGCCACACAGGATGTTTCACACTCCTCATTCAGTCAGGGATGAGATGGATTCAAAGGTCACACTGTTTTCTGTATGAGGGGTCTGCTGTGCTCAGGAATGGGGATTGTGTGTGTGCATCATGTATGTGGGCCTCTATATGTTTGTGTGTAAATATACACAGGTTAGTGTATGTACCAAATGTGTAGCGTGTGTCAGTGTTGTTAATGTGGGCGTCGATGAATACCTCAAACATAACATGGACCTACTTTATAGGATTTGCACGTGTGTGTGTGTTCCAGATCTGTGCTCAGCCCCCTGTAGAGATCAGTGGGGCATGTAGAGGAGTGCCTGTTCCTACCAGTACACACTGCTGCCGAGCTGACAGCACACACTGTTCAGTGGCTTGCATATGAAAAAGAATATTGCGCAGCTCAAGGGGGGTCTAAGAATTCTACACACACACACATACACATTCCCGGCATACCCCTGTAGCTGTAGTGTCTCTCTTGATCTTACTGGTGAAACAAAATTAACAGTGGTCATCTCTGGGGTTCCACGCTCACTCACACGCAGTCTCCAAGTATCGATACGAGGATATCACCCCAAAATTACCCAAACCTCTCTCCCTTCTTCTATTATTCACTTTCTCGCTCTCAAGTTTAACTTAAAATTTTCTCTCTATTCCTTTCATGCATCATTTACTGTCTGCTGTTTAAGAACTTTTCAACTAGAGCGTAGGTTTGCATATGGACAGTAGGGATATGTCCTTACCAATATTTTGGGAGGACATAATTGTCCAATATTTTAGCGAACAAGTTTTAATTATCTTTGGAGTGAAGTCATATTAGATAATTCCAACGTGCCCTCCCAGAGGCTACGTCAAATTATTCGCCTAGATAGATTTGAGTATTGCTTAGCAGTTGTTTCAGAATAATGGACAGAGCTGAGAGAGTGAGGAAGAGAGAGAGAGAGAGAGAGAGAGAGAGAGAGAGAGAGAGAGAGAGAGAGATGCAAGCCGCAAACAGCTGTTTATATGCGCTTTCCCCTGCTGATTTTGACAGAGATCAGCTGGAGGAAGTGTTGCGCCCCTACCAATGTTGAGACCAAAACTACGCCCTAGCGTACATTTGTCAGCAACTACTGTAGAAAATAACAGAAGAAGTGCAGACTTAACGAAGAGAAACCCTAATGAGGCCAGTTTTTCTGGTGCAACGTTGATTTAAGTGACATGTGCGACCTAGGGCTGATCATTTTCAGTTTCATTTAATCTCTCATTTATTTTTTGATTAATTCAGTAATTGTTTAGTTTATAAAATGTCCACAAATAGGGAAAAATACCAAATACAATTTTCTAGAGGATGGTGACGTCTTTAATGCATTTTCTGATCTGGTTCTAGTGGCAGGACAACATTGTTTGTCAGTGCCTTTCCAAATGCATATGATTGTTAGACAAATGACTTAGAGGACTGTTTTCTGACCACCTACTGTATATACTTAAAAGACTACTTTACTGATTTAGCATTGCACTCCAATAACATTGTCGGATTCACAATGGACTTTTTTTTCAAAGTAACAAAATTGATGCAGCAGAACCAGAGATATTGTCTTTTTTTATTCCACGCATTCTTCGTCCTTGTCAAACCTGGCGCCCATATTAACCACAATGCAACGTGCTCGACAGTTCAGTTGTGATTTTGGTGTGTTATGCTAGTAGCAGCTAATATAGCCTTGAGTTACTAGCCTCAAGCAGAGATGAGGAGCAGGCTACAGAGGTCTGGTAAGCTCACTTCTTATTAACTTCACACTCCCAGATTGTTTTCATTTTTAAACTTGTAGGCTTCAGCCCCAGTCGACATCATTTTAGGCACTCTCTCAGATTTCAGATTGTGACAGACTATATCCCTTTAGATTTACAATGGAACATGAGATGGGAATTGCCGCTGGCACCAGTAAAAAACATCAATATACAACAAATGTGATCGATAAATGGTTGTTGAAATATGAATGAGATTACAGATAAACAGACATTGTATTATATGTTAGCTAGTTCACATGTAATGCAACCGCAAGGGGGCACAAGCCAGTGTCTTCTTGTGCCAGTCCCAAGTCTGGATAATTGCTAGGTTTGGTCTTCAGGACAGGAACGCAGAAGGACAGATGGTGGTAGACTTTGCAAAGAGGATGGAAATGGCTGTAGTGAACACTTTCTTCCAGAAGAGGCAGGAACATAGGATGACATATAAGAGCGGAGGTAGAAGCACTCCGGTGGACTACATCTTGTGTAGACGTGGTAATCTGAAAGAGACCAGGGACTGTAAAGTAGTGGTAGGGGAGAGTGTAGCCAGACAACACAGGATGGTAGTGTGTAAAATGTCTCTGGTGGTGAGGAAGATGAAGAGGACAAAGGCAGAGCAGAGGACGAAGTGGTGGAAGTTGAAAAAGGAAGAATGTCGTGTAGTTTTCAGGGAGGAGCTGAGACAGACTCTGGGTGGTCAGGAAGTGCTCCCAGATGACTGGACCACTACAGCTAATGTGATCAGGGAGACAGGTAGGAGGGTACTCGGTGTGTCATCTGGAAAGAGGAAAGTGGACAAGGAGCCTTGGTGGTGGAACGAGGAAGTGCAGCAGTGTATACAGAGAAAGAGGTTAGCTAAGAAGAAGTGGGACACTGAGAGGACTGAAGAAAGTAGACCGGAGTACAGGGAGATGCAGCGTAAGGTGAAGGTAGAGGTGGCAAAGGCCAAACAAAGAGCATATGAGGACTTGTATGCAAGGTTGGACACTAAAGATGGAGAGGTGGATTTGTACAGGTTGGCCAGACAAAGAGATAGAGATGGGAAGGATGTGCAGCAGGTTAGGGTGATTAAAGATAAGGATGGTAATGTATTGACAGGTGCCAGGAGTGTGATGGGAAGATGAAAGGAGTACTTTGAAGAGTTGATGAATGAGGAAAATGAAAGGGAACGAGGAGTAGAAGAAGTGACTGGTATGGAGCAGGAACCAGCAAAGATTAGCAAGAGTGAAGTGAGGAGGATGTTGAAGAGGATGAAGAGTGGAAAGGCAGTTGGTCCTGATGACATACCTGTGGAGGTATGGAAGTGTCTAGGAGAGGTGGCAGTAGAGTTTCTGACTAGTTTGTTTAACAAGATCTTGGAGAGTGAGAGGATGCCTGAGGAATGGAGGAGAATTGTACTGGTGCCAATTTTTAAGAACAAGGGAGATGTGCAGAGCTGTGGCAACTACAGAGGAATAAAGCTGATGAGCCATACAATGAAGTTGTGGGAAAGAGTAGTGGAAGCTAGGCTAAGGGCAGGGGTGAGCATTTGTGAGCAGCAATATGGTTTCATGCCTAGAAAGAGTACAACAGATGCAGTATTTGCTTTGAGGATGCTGATGGAGAAGTACAGAGAAAGTCATAGGGAGTTGCATTGTGTCTTTGTAGATTTAGAGAAAGCATATGACTGGGTGCCGAGAGAGGAGCTGTGGTATTGTATGTGGAAGTCTGGAGTGGCAGAGAAGTATGTTAGAGTGGTGCAGGACATGTATGAGAGCTGTAAGACCGTGGTGAGGTGTGCTGTAGGTGTGACAGAGGAGTTCAAGGTGGAGGTGGGTCTGCATCAAGGATCGGCTCTGAGCCCCTTCTTGTTTGCTCTGGTGATGGACAGGCTGACAGATGAGGTTAGACAGGAATCTCCATGGACTATGATGTTTGCGGATGACATTGTGATTTGTAGTGAGAGCAGGGAGCAGGTGGAGGAAAATCTAGAGAGATGGAGGTCTGCTCTGGAAAACAGAGGAATGAAGCTTAGCCGCAGTAAGACAGAATACATGTGTGTCAATGAGAGGGACCCAGGTGGAACGGTGAGGTTACAGGGAGCAGAGGTGAAGAAGGTGTAGGACTTTAAGTACTTAGGGTCAACGGTTCAGAGCAATGGAGACTGTGGAAAAGAGGTGAAGAGGCGAGTGCAAGCAGGTTGGAACGGGTGGAGAAAAGTATCAGGTGTGTTGTGTGATAAAAGAGTATCAGCAAAAATGAAAGGAAAGGTGTTCAAGACGGTGGTGAGACCAGCGATGTTGTACAGCTTAGAGACAGTGGCACTGAAGAAAAGACAAGTGGCAGAGCTGGAGGTAGCAGAGCTTAAGATGTTGAGGTTCTCTTTGGGAGTGACGAGGACGGACAGGATCAGGAATGAGTACATCAGAGGGACAGCTCATGTTAGATGTTTCTGAGATAAAGTCAGAGAGGCCAGATTGAGGTGGTTTGGACATGTTCAGAGGAGAGACTGTGAATATATTGGTAGAAGGATGCTGAGGTTGGAGCTGCCAGGCAGGAGATCTAGAGGAAGACCAAAGAGGAGATTTATGGATGTAGTGAGAGAGGACATGAAGTTAATTGGCATGAGTGAATAGGATGCAGAGGACAGGGTTAGATGGAGGCACATGATTCGCTGTGGCGACCCCTGAAAGGGAACAGCCGAAAGGAAGTTCACATGTGATAACATACATTACTTTCTTTGATATCATTTCTGAGAAAAGGCTTAATGAAGATATAACGGATCATATTAAGCCCATTCAAGTATTTAGTGTGATTGATTATGGCAGTACACCGGCAGCTAAAAGTGAATGACAGCTTGTGAGTCACATACACATTTTCTCTGCCTCATTGAATTGAAAGAGCTAATATCCAAATGGAGTTTTGACATATAAATAATACATGGACAACCTGAATGTGGGTGTTTTGTTTATAAGTATATTCAATTTTGCAGACAGATTCAGATAGGCCTCTGATATGGCATTTACAGCTGGGCATGGTCTTGAGCAGCATTGCTCTTTTACACAAATATATAAATCTCTGCACTCTGCCGGTTTTACAGCTGACACATAATTAAATCCATTTCAATTCATTTCGTAAAGCACATTATTTTTTATTTATCTTGAAATAAAGTTCATTTGGGGAGTTCATGCAGAGTAAATATGAGCATTTTTGATCAAAACAGCTTTTTCTTGTTTTATCTTTCTCTTCTGTCTTCCTTCCCTCCCTCCCTATGAATTCAATTTATCTATCATTTTCAACCTTGCCTCCTCCATCTGTCTCTCTTCCTCTAACTCTTCTTCTTCTTCTTCTTCTTCTTCTTCTTCTTCTTCTCTTCCCTCTCTACCTTAGCCTACAGCTAAACCCTGGAGAAACAGGAACTCGACTCCCTCAGGTCCCCGTCAGCACCACATCACAGAGACTTTGCTATGACACCCCTCTACAGTACAGCCTGTCACCCTGTCAGTCAGACACACACATACACGCACACACACACACACACACACACACACGCACACAAAAATGGATGTAGACTCATGCATGTACATACATGTACTGTATGTATAACGGAAACACATGTATAGAGTGCACACAAAGTTAAAAACAGCACCTGAACTTAAAACGAAACACCACAGGCGTTCTCATGAAACCACTTTGTGTACATACAACCACAAAGAGAGACAGACAAAGGCAAACACACTCACATATACACAAACACTGAGGAATAGTGGATCTGTCCCCAAACACAGGTGACACTGTCTTTGTATGGCAAGCTGAGAGGAAGTGTACAGCGGCTGTCACAGCTACTGTCACGGTCAGCTGCGTTTCCCGCTGAGCTCTGCTCACTACACCCAATCTATAGTACAACAGTCAATATTTACAGCCCGCCAGAGGAGATGCTCCCCGCCGCCAAAACCAACCATTTTACTGCACCTGCTGCCTGGCTAATTAGACACATTTGTCTTTCATTTAGCCAAGCTTGAAGTGTGGGAAAGGCATCAAAGGAAAGTAAGCAGCATGCCTCATTTTCGGTTTCAGTCAGGGCTTGTGCCAAAAAAGAATAAAACCATTTTTTCATATCTGAAGATGTGAAGAGAAGTTGGTGCACAGGTTGTCAGTCATTTTTTTTCTTGTTTGTTAAGATGGTTAAAAGCCTGTTTTAATGCTACAATTAAGCTTTTTATATCCACATCATTCTTTCCACAATGTTCTGGTTTGTTCATTGTTTGTATTCTTGCAAATGGACAGCATAGCTTGTGATAGTTCTCTAGCAGTCTACTTTCAAGTCTTGGATATCAGATTCCACCACTTTACCTCACTACGTGAACCAGATAAAATCAGACATGTTTGAAAACATCTTGTCAGCCTGCAGTGCCACACTCTGCAGTAAAGAGCCTGTTCACACTACAGGATGATCTGCCCAGGATGCTGGGAAGGCCGGGTCAGGTGTAGAATTACTGTTAAAATCGTCTGGTGTGACCTTGGCTCTGAGCACAAATGGGAGGCTTCTGCTGTGTAATAATCATGCTGAGATTGCGGAGGCTGCAGTCTCTTTCTCCATTTCTTCCAGCTCTTTTCTTTCTGTTATCTCTCTTCATCCAACACTATGCCCCCAAGCCCAAATGGTTTTACATTTCAAATTCAGATTTTTCTAATTGAGGTGAGAGCTGTGGGCACTTGCAGAATATACATGCTTGAGGGGGAAGCTTGTCTTTAGGACCAATCTGCTCTCTGAATGTATCTTACCGGCATTACCATTCAATGATTATATAACTAATCTTAACAAGATTTACCTTTCTGTTGATGGACTTTTTGGCCACTCCCCACCAAGCCAACAAACATTTTATCATTGTTGGTCAAGCTAACATGTTAGCAAACAATGGCCTATTGACAGCACAGAGCAGCAATGGCATTAATTTAATGAAACTATAAGTTCAATATTTCACTCTGCTTTTAGCTCTGTTTTGGTCTCCACCAATTCCTGGGAAAATATCTGGCTCTTTAGCTGCTAAAGATGCGACTTCTTCAGCACCTGGTTGCTGACTTAGTTAGCCGTTTGGTGCTGGGCAGGTACAGAAGCTTGCAGAGAGTTTATCGGGGCTTTTTTGCTGGAAACAGCTGCCTATACAGTTGATACCAGTGGAAAGACAGGACGACAGGACCATACAGTACATGTTGTAAAACCAAACAATGAGCTGAAGGAGGCTAAAAAGATATATATAGCTACAGAGTGGCTGGTAATTCCTCTTTGGGTTTGTCAATAAGAGAGACCCTTTTACATTACATCTAGTCATTTTATTAATTGCTAATATGAAAATATTGATAAGTGTGGCAGTAATTCTTTGCAAATTGATTTTGAAATAAACTGAAATCGACACATGCCATGGAAGTGAGGAAATCTAAAAACCTTTGACAAACATATGGAAAGCTATCAGTAGTACTAATGAAGAGTGTACACAGTTTGTCTTCAATGGACTATAGCATGCTGAATCACTGGCATAATCTTTTTACAGTCACCTAATAAATGTCCAATGTCAGGATGAATGAATTTTGTGTCAGCTGTAGCTCAGGAGTTTGCGTGGATAATCCATTAATTGCAAGGTTGGCAGTTTGATATCCCCCTCCTAACGTCCACAAGTCAAAGTATGCTTGAGAAAGACTTTATACCCCAAACTGCTTCCACTGCGGCTGAAAAAATGTTACTTTGGACAAAATCATCTGCCAAATAAATGTAATGTAATGTTGTCAGTTCTGATCTGGACTGACCTGCTACTGTTTCATGCCTTCTTCCACAGAAACTACGACTTGCAGATTTTACACTGTGCTGTGCTGTATGACACATAATTTGCCTTTCCTTGCAACTGCAGGGCATTACTGTGTGGGCTGATTGAGCCATTTCACCATTTCCATGTTCTTTTCAAGAAATGTGCAACTTATCACGTGTAGAACAAGCAGAGTTTGGAGTCTTGGTGATGTAAATTGTCTGCTTGAGTGGGCATTGTTGTTGTTAAACCTCCAGTTCATTCTCCTGTCCCTGTGTCTAAACTCTGATTATCTGTTGTCGATGCTGCTCTCAGATTTCAGCCTCGGTGAGTCTTGTACGCCTTCACACTACGTGAACCAGATAAAATCAGACATGTTTGAAAACATCTTGTCAGCCTGCAGTGCCACATTCTGCAGTAAAGAGCCTGTTCACACTACAGGATGATCTGCCCAGGATGCTGGGATGACCAAGTCAGGTGTAGAATTACTGTTAAAATCGTCTGGTGTGACCTTGGCTCTGAGCACAAATGGGAGGCTTCTGCTGTGTAATAATCATGCTGAGATTGCGGAGGCTGCAGTCTCTTTCTCCATTTCTTCCAGCTCTTTTCTCCCTGTTATCTCTCTTCATCCAACACTATACCCCCAAGCCCAAATGGTTTTACTTTTACATTTCAAATTCAGATTTTTCTAATTGAGGTGAGAGCTGTGGGCACTCGCAGTATGTAGATGCTTGAGGGGGAAGCTTGCCTTTAGGGCCAATTTGCTGTAGCAAAATGACCTCTCTGAATTTATCTTATGGGCATAGCAAAAACAGAATTTAAATTAAGTTCCTCATTATTCATGTTCAATGTGTCCATAATGGAGCAATTAGCACAGGCTACTTAATTGCTGCAAGCAATTAAAGCTGTGAAATTACATGATCAAATAGTGTTGGGCAGTGGGATCAGACTGGGAACATGATTTAATTTAATTGCTCGTTATTGAGGAAATTATCTGCAATGTCTCGGGGGTTATCAATCAGTAAAGATGTGTAGGTAAGGAAGAATCATATTTAATATCAACTCTAAAGAGCAAACTAACTTTTTGCATTTAAAATGTATGTTACTTTTCCTTATTTTTCCTCCTTATTTTATTCTAATTGCTTGCCTTGCTGTAAACGTTGCTAAAGTTCACAGTGGGAGATTGGTGCTTGCAAATGGATGTGAACATACTAATGAAAACACAAATCTCACACAGTCCTGCAGCTCTAAAATCACACTGATGGGGGTGAAAAATAATGGAAAGCTGTTGCTAGTAAAAGAAAATAAAGAGAAGCCACAAAGTAGTAGTAAAATGGAGAGCCACAAAACTAATAATGCTTACATGTTGTAAAGAATTTCCCATTGATGTGATTCAGGGGAAAGTTTTCTTTTTGTTTCTTCAGCTTCTAAACTGGACAACATATTTTCATCACCCTACATAAAATAATGGGTATTTCCACTAGTGAACATAAAATGCACTCACAAACACACACCTGACTGGAAGGAGAGATGAAGAGAGAGGAGGTGTGGCACAACACGCTACCAAGCAAAATTACTGCAGCTCCACTGACAGCGGTGAGCCGACAATGTGTGTAAGATACAGTCTGTGCAGCTACAGTAAACTGACAGCAATCCCATCCTTCGATCACTGCTCCTAGTCGATATCACAGTTGGCCCCAGAAATATTTATTAAAGTGAGGGAGGAGACGATTTTTTTTTTGCACCCAGGAAAAAGAGAGAGGGTTGGTGAAAGAAATTGGCACTCTCACAAACCTGGATGGATTCTGCACAGTTAATTAAGATAAAACGATTCAATTCTAGAGAGATCGAGGCAGCGATTCAGTGTGCGCGGCACGTGGAGGCCATTCTGATTAGCAGCCAGCCAGCGTATTCCTCGACATTTTGATGCGAGACAATCTTTTGCATTTTCAATTACACACTCCAACAACCCTCTAACTACCAAAACCAAGCTTATTTGCATGATTGAAATATAATTATCGCAGGCCAAAAACACAGTTCTGTTTTGGTTCCTGTTACAATCCTTTTCACCCCCTCCTATTTTTCTTGCTGAAATCAATCTCTGGTGACAGGGCCCATAAGCAAATGCATCAAGATAAAAGTCTGACTGTAAGGAAAATAATGAAGCTATTGGAAGCCATTTTGTATTAGGTTGAGTATAGAGCATATACAGGATCTGTAACTAACTGACTCTCCTGAGGTGACTCCCCAAATCTTCCCCTTTTCCCCTCCTCAACCACAACTTTTAACAACTCAATAGATTTATTGAAGACTTCTTACACAAGCAGTCTCCTTTTCAAAATCTATCTTGACAGTTAAGTTTTTGTTTGCACAAGAACTTTGTTAAAGTTTGTCCCGCTTGTTTCATTGTGACTCAACTCACACAACAGTGCAGTGTCATTTTTAAGATTTTTAGGAAAGTTTTACTTTTTCGCAGTTAAACAAGCCCTCAAAATCACAGTGGTGCAAGAAAAAAGTATGAAATATTCAGAAAAATACATTTGAGGAACACAGAAGGTATTTTATTTTTGGGGAGCCACCCTCAGCTTAGGGCCCTGAGTCATCAGTGCCTCTGTGGACAACTGCATCGCTTCAGAATGCACACATGACAGCTGGTGGAAGAGAAAGTATATACAGTGTGTGTGTGTGTGTGTGTGTGAGAGAGAGAGAGAGAGAGAGAGAGAGAGAGAGAGAGAGAGTATGAGTATGAGAGAATGAGGAAAACAGAGAAAGAAAAAGTAAAAAAGAGAAGCTCTTGACATGTAACTATTCTGCATGCCCCACTCATCTCCTCCTCTTCTTGGTCAGGAGATTTATTAATAGAAGTAGACCAGATGCCTGTTATGACACTGTCATATCTTTCCACGGGTCACTGAGCAGCTCCTGGGCATTATTCTGTTGTCTGTTAGCAGCATGTAGGTCTTTTCCCTGCAACACACACTCCTGTAAAGGTGTTTTCTCACCTGACACGCAGATGGTATTTACGCATCTCAATTATCAGCAGCTGAGACCATCCTTTCCACGATCAGTCAGCAAGTGGATGCTCGATTATATGTTTTAGTGTGTGTGTGTGTGTGTGTGCGTACACACGTACGTACGTACACACGTACACACACACACACACACACACACACACATTTGAACATGCAGGGTCAGCTCTTGTTTTTGTTGTCTTACACTATAGGTTAGGGTGTTAATTTTCATACTGAATGAGCAAATGAGCAGCCAAATGCTGCTTATTCACTCCCCAGCTGGTGACAGCAGTGACCTGTGATAAAAGTGATTAGCAGGCAGCAGCATTAGCTGCTAGCATATCAGTGACCACACGAACAGTAGCGTGTGGAATAAATAGGCTCTGCTACATCCTCCCAGACACCCTGGAGTGAGCTTTGAGAGAAGAATCAATTGTTTGCTGCTGTTTGTTTTTGTCTGGCAAGCCAAAAACAAGGGTGATATCTGGCTACTGAACTTTAGCCTCAGATTTTGTCCATGCATCAATACTGGTGTGTATCCTGTCCAAAACCTGTCAAAAAAACATCACTTTAAAGTTCACAATTTCCAATGGCATAAAACAAGCCAAACGCAAAAGCAAAATATTGTGCACTTTACTAATTTTGGCTGCGTAAAGTGCTAAGCAGTGACCACAAACATACATACTTATATCTTGAGTAGCCCTCAGGAAGCTTGTTTCTCACCTACATGTACTGTATAAGAAGCAGTGAGCTCTAAGCAAATTCTTGAAAACACAGCCAATATCCACTTTCACCATAAAATACTGTTACATTAGTTCAAGTTACAGTAGTTGTAATGTGCTGAGTCGCAGTTTGATTGTGCTGCTGTCTATGCATACTCAACAAAGCGACAAGAAGTGCTCTAACAAGAAGTGGTGGGCAATCCCTTCATTAACGCAAGAACATCCTCCATATTCTGACTGGATGCCCTCTGGCAATCCAGACTGACCTGACTCAGCAACAATAGAGCACTGTGATGCCACATCACTCTAGCTTCAGCTTATTCTACTGTAAAAGTCACTACTCTTTTTTTACTCAGAGATAAAGGCAGTTAAATCTTTAAAATAGGGATATAACAAAGTTATTGTTTCTTCAGATAATGAAATAGCTGAGGAGTAAATTTCTCTTCATATTATAGACTTAAATGTACTTTATGTAGCATTTTTAGATGTATTCTTTGTGGTGTTTTGTTCTTGGTGATATAGGCAGTGAAGACAGGGCAGAGATCCAGAGGATGTCAGCTAACCCTTCTGGCCAGATTTGCAATCGATTTCCGACTTTACTTTGACTCTGGCCAGGACTTTAGCCTTTGTCTCAGGAGTTCACAATCAGTTTTTCTGCCAAGGGCACCCAAAATGCCTCCAAGGGTAAAACAAAACAATACTGTATAAAGCACAGTGCAATCTGATTTGGACAATACTGCCATTAAATAATGACAATGTAGCTTCATTTCCTATTAAATTGATTCAATTTTACTTTTTAGTAAAATCTGACCTTAAGCAGCAAACATTTCAGCAGCAATAACGATATTCAAGATTTCCATACAGTTTGTGTGTGCTGCAGTTACTCTGTTCAAATGATGTATGTAACCCCATGATCAAAAAATCTGTGTTTGAGACAAAGGAAGGCAGAGAGAGCAGTGTATACAGTATGTGTGGGTGTGTGGTGTCAGTGCACCACAGTACAAGGATGGGCTAAATAAAAACTAGATGCAATGTGGACCGGCTCATCCCTGCTTTATGAGTTGAACAGCACATCCTTGGCTATGTCACATATGTAAGGAGCAGCTATGTGAGTGGTCCTGTAACTTCAACTTTCCATCAGTTTTCCCAGGAGCCTCATCACAGAGTATTCCTAGAGCAATATGTGTTTGGCAGCACAAACGTGTTTGTGGTTGCTTTGTGCAGGCACCGTGAGACTAAAACGATTTCAAGGCTCACTAAGGAATAGTTGCTTGAATGCAGTTGGTTGTATAGCTGGTTTCTAGCTCTCTTTTGCTGCAGAGAATCAACACGATACTGGCAGGTTACTTATTGGTGGCCTTACATGTGTTTTGTTCCAGGAACCTGTTTTCATCAGGTGATTACCCATCTTATACAGTATATGATCCAATTACAGCTGATCATTTCACTTTGCCCTACTTTGCTCGCTAGCTTTCTGCTTGTTGGCACAAGGAAGCAATGCTGCATAATAATTAGTGGCTGAAGGATGTGGATCAAGAAAAAAAATTCTCTTAACAATAAAAACAATGTTGTCAAGACAAAAAAAGTCATTGTGTGATGAGATTTATTTTTAAGTAAGTTTCATTTGTTCCACTATCTGCTATTGTACAAAACATAACCGGCCTCTTCAGTGTATTTCACTCACATTTTAAAATGCAAAGCAGAAGCAAATAGCTGCTGAGATCTAATGGCCTCATTTGTTTGCATTAATTACGCTAATTTCTCAAAATGTATGTGCCAATGTTTTACTGACGGGAAATTGCTAAATGCAGCAGCTTTAAATTTTTTAGTTCTATTTAAAGTTTCAATTTGTGCTCACTGACGTCGATGGACACACATGAGCAGTTTTTACCGTCTCTTTATCCATTAGGCCGTCTTGTTGACTCGAAGGTGAGCAGAAATAAACTGCCAAGTTCAATTTAAAAGTTTGTGAAGAAAATACTGAAGTAAGTGAAGTATTTAACATACAAATTCAAGACATAAGAGCAGTTTGTGCCTAGCGCCGTTTTTCCATGCAGAGTACACCCTCTTGGCGCCTATTATTGTGGCTGGCCTTTATCGCTTTGTGTGAATGTGTGCATGTGTGCATAAATGTGGGCAAGTTGCCTGAATGCTTGAATAACTATATAAGACTGAGCATATGTTCATATGAGTGTATTTGTATGAATATATCCTGATGTTTGTTTGTTTGTATGCACATGCTGCACATACTCAATCAGCAAACGTGTGCAAACACACCCAAACTCAGATTAATCATTATTTGTTTTGAGCGAGCTTTCCCCATGATGGACTTATTTCCCATTCAATAGTGAGCAGAACCTGCCGGGGGCATTTTAATGTTCCACCTCCTCAACATTCCTCAACATTCTTCTTCATTACAATGCCGCAACACCACAAACATGACCTGCACCAATAAAATGTTCCATAAATTTCATCATGGCCCAGAATAGATTTCCTGCAATCCTCGTGCTGAGGCAGGGATTCGGCACAATGTGATGTACTGTAGCTGGCCTGAATTATTGAATTATCATACAAAGGAAATAAAGACTAAAGATTTCTTTATTTCATTCAGCCCTCATCAGACACTTGTGCACACAACACAGCTGCATCAAAGCAAGAAATCAATTTATTTTCTGCTCTGCCTTATTCAGCCACCGCATGCAGTCCCCAAGTTTATGAAGACACACATTATAATTAGTCTACAAAGACTCACTGAATATTCAGTGGTCCAGATCTACTGTCTCATTTTACCACAATGTGGAATGAAAATAGATGAACACATAACACAAGTTTGGGACTGATTTTTGATTAGCAAAGCCGAACACTATGGAGCACAAAAATAGATTAGTATACATAATGAAAAGAGATGAAAATAGATTAATTTTCCTGCACTGCTTTGAAGGATGTTCCATCTAAATGTATTACATCACTAATAATATATAATGAGCGTGATAATGTCATATTTAGTGGGATAATAGTTTCGGCCACATCAAACTCATTTCTCAGTACAGTAAAATGAGTCTTCCTAAGCCTTTTCTCCTCTAATAGCATTATCAGCCCATCATTTGTAATTTATTTTCTCTTTTGTGTGTGTTATTTAACCCTGAAAGGAAGAAAGAAACAGCCTTTTCATTGGATTGGAAAAGATTTCACCCTGTCAGTGCTGAGCCACAGCAGCATCACAACCGCACAAAACACGACAAGCACTCCAGCCCGCCATCTCAGTGGCCGCTTGTCAGCATCATGCTGCCAACAGACTGTGTGCCCTTCACTTTGTCCCACCTCCCAGTTATGGGAAAGTGCACTGAGATTATGTACAGAATGCTCTGCATAGTGCAGAAGCTTATACTTCACACCACAAGTCTGATTCCCATTGAGAAGCCTGTAATACCACACCTGCAGAGCCAGATAAGCCCTCAATCCTCCCTTTTATTCTACCACTATTATTCTCCTGGGTAATATCACATCAGCAAAAAATGGGGGGGAAAATCATTATGAAAGAAAAGCTGCGAGCAAATGGAAATTCAACGACAATTTATGATGTTAATATTCATACACATGCCTTATCCTGCATGTTTTGCATGCTGTATGCACTGCAGGGTGTGCAGCGGCTTAGTCATCCCTAAATGTTGAACAGTGAAACTTAATCGGCATACTGCAACACTAACGTCATAATCAACTAGCCGATCATTCCTCTGACAGCTGGAAAGATAAAGTCTTCTTTTTCTATGAAATTGCAGTTGGGGGTGGTGTGATGGTGCAGAGGTAATTTGACAACAGGAAAAACGGGGGTTTATGATTGATGGCTACCTCTCAAAAAAAAAATTCTCACGATTAGATCCACTGCCTTCTTTAAACAAGCTAACCTAAAACAGTCAGTCATCTGGCAGATTTATCCATACACCCTTAAGCAAAACAACTTAAACAAATATAAATTGTGGTGCAATGACTTTATTTCTGTATGAAAAAGTACATAACGTGACAATTTAGAATAACAGATTTATTAATTGGTTATTCATCAATAAAAAATCAAAGCCTGACAGCAGACAGGATGAGTGAAGTGTCCTGTCCCTGACTGACTTGACACAAATTTGGTGTCTTGACACCACATGGACGATTTGGTCCAAAATACTGACCAGAGGCCTTTGATCTGCTTTCTGACCCACTTAATTAACCAGCTAGACCCATTACAAAACCATGAGAGTGTTTAATATAGCAAAGTGAACCATGAATTTGAAAGCAGCATGGTGCCATTTCCTGGCTTTGATGAGCAGACACGACTTTGCGAGCGTGCAGTGCTGCAGTGGTGGAAAGCTGGCCAGGAAATGTCAGGTCATCAGAATCCTGTGATTGCAGTACTTACATCGAGAGGGTTCTCTAAATGTAAATCCAATCTAATGAGCTCACCATGGCATAATTTAATCAAATCTACATATGAAAGAACCTCTGCCCTGTACGACACCGGGATGGCAGTGGTAGTAATTAGCTTTACAGATTGTCTCGGTATGTCCCGTTTGTATGTCCCGGCTTGTGAGGAAATCCAACCTAAGAATGACAAGGTAAATATTTGCACTAAATTGAACAGAGCAAACATGTTTTGAAGATGAGTAGAAAAACTATACTACAGAGAAGGAAAGTGTTTGATGCAAGAGCTTCAAGGTACCAGGCTGCAATTTCTGAATAGCAGGTTTCTTCAGTATGATGAAAGGTAATCAGTCCAATTCCCCCAGTTCATTTTCTCAATATAGTTTTTTCACCTTTTAAGGATTGTGCTTTCTCACTGTACTCCAGGATATTCAAACACTCTTTACCAGTGATTCATAATGCACATATGTACACATACAGTGCTTTTTAGAATACCCTTTATATTAGTGCTTGAACTATTCATCAAGCACTATCAGCAGAATATTTAACAAGTCTATAAATCAATAAATGAGAAAGAGTCTACGACCATGCTAGCAGCTGTGTGAGGCTGTACTTAGGCACAGCGGTGCTTTGAGCTAAATGATAATGTCATAATTCAGTGGATCACCAAAATCCTTATAATACATCATCTGGGAACCATGAATCTGTACAAATTTTGTGCCAACCCATTTTATAGATGTTGAGATATTTTGCTGGATATGTGAAACATTTTCTGGTGGCCCTAGAGGAAAAGTCACTGGATCACCAGAGTCAGTAAGCTTCATCCTCTGAGGACCATGAATGTCTGTACAAACTTTCATGGCAATCCATCCGATTGTTTTTGGAAATATTTGGGGCTGGATGAAAGCGGTGGACCGACCAACCGACAGACTGACTGACAGGAATTGCTATCCCTAGAGCCATGCTGCTAGTCTGAAAGATAATTACAAGCCATTTATCAAGGAAAAATGCCACACATTTGATGATTTCAGATTCTTACATTTCAGGGTTTGCTGATTTTCTGTTTCATATCATTTTAAATTAAATGCTTTTGGGTTTTGGTCTGTTGGTCAGACAAAACAAGCAATATGAAGCATCACCTTGGGCTCTGGGAACTTGTGATGAACATTTTCTGACATCTTAAAAGTTAAATGAATCGATCAATCAAAACAAAGATTCATTATGAAAATAATTACTGCAGCCCTACTTGATATGCTTTTAACAGTCCTGCCACTTTTAACAACCTCTACAATGTGCCCTATGTATCTGACATTGAGTCAGCGATATCTGCTTTTTCTAACAGACTGTTGTGGTTTAAACAAAAGCACATCTGCTGCTGCAGATAACTGTGTAGGACAGGCAGTCACTGCATAGAGAAAAGCTATCTGATGCTGCACTCTGCATGCGATATGTAGAACAAAGATTGTAATGCAATACAAGGACAAACATGTAGCATACTGTACTGTCGGTTCCTGTTGGCTGCATGTCAATATATTGCAGTATTTCGCAACATTTTCTGCCAAAATGAGACAAAAAATTTTTTGGTCTAAAAAAATGACCTGAGCAATTAGAGAAATGGCAAGTTGTGAATTTGAGCATGGCATATTTTTGTATTCTCTTCTATAAAACATGGGGGGAGACAGACATTATATATAGATGATGATATATCCCCAACCTATTCTTATATGAAATTATTTAAAGCAAAAAATCAACAGCAGTCTTTGGATCTCTGGGGAATCCATCAAGCAAACCCATGTAGGGACCAAACCAGAAGGATGAGAAACTAAAGGAAATGAAAGTGCTGATAGTGATCACACCTCAGGCTGTGTGTTAAGACACAGGTGGACCACATCAATCTACCTGTCTACCTCATCAGTTACCATAAATAAAAATGGCATGTGTCCTTCCATGCCTACTTTGGAAAGTGAGAGGCCTGTATCCTCACTGTATTCATGGGGATTACACACACACTGGCTCAGAGAGGCCCATATTACCTGCTGGAAAATGCTGGCACCCACGAGGCCCCAGACCGGTACCAAGAGCCCACACAAGGCTCACTCACTCAGCGTCATGCCCATAGCGAAACAAAGGGGATTTCATGTCTCTGTTTAAATCCTTCAGCTTTGGATACATTTCAGCCCCCCTATATGGACCTTTTAAGAACTGATTTATCCTCTATTACTGGGGCACTGGGCCCAGATCGGGCCCTGGGCAGGCTCAGAGCAGCACAGTATATTGTACATGTGGGAAACGGGGACAGGATGACTAAATAAGAGACGTCGTAAAATCACTGTTATTGCCTTGGAGAGGGTGCAGGCACGTGCTAAGCATAGATTAAAGCACTGAAAATACACAGTATGGCCTATAAGTGATCAGACATTTAGGGTAATCTGATCAAACAGTTTGCCATAGCCTTCAAATCTCCTGCGTGTTGACAAATGTTGGAGCAGCATCCAGATGAGTCAAAAGCCTCAAAAATGTAAGCAGAGATCTTGTTCTCTTTACATATAACTCGGTAGCCCTTCACTAAAGGCACATTGGGAAGGAAATTGGAAAATCAGAGCTCAGCGCAAAATGCTCTGCCCTCTTCACTTTGTCTGTTGAGTCAGTGCAACAAGGCCAAGCAGGCAGTGGATTGGCCATTCCTCTTCTATTTAGATTGATTGTGGTGAGAATGTATGTTGGTTGGTCTGGTTACCCGTTGTAATTAAATTCTAAAGAGAAGTAAAGGCCACGGATGGCGGGAGAGTAAAACTAATGAGTGCATGGAGACAGTGGATGCAATGGACAAAGTGGAAATGTGGATAAAAGATTTTACCATGGATTACAGAAATAAAGCATGATGTGCGGGGCAGCAGATTCTGCCAGAAGAGGTCAAGTGAACTGCTTTGTAGGGTGATAAAATGGGAAACTATTTACAGCATAGCTGAGACAGATCATAACAGTGATGGGCAGAGTATGAAACAGGTCACTGGTTTCACAGACAGAGGGGCTGCTGATGGATGGAACATTGGAGTTACAAGGGGATGGATGAATGTCTGTGTTGCACTTGTAGCATTTTACATGTGATATTATGTTTATTAAATTATAAAAAATTATACCTCAGTAAATCCATATAATACAGAACAAACACAAGATACACTGGCAGAGGTTAAACAGAGTATCATTGCATGTATTTAATAATAAGTACATTAGTTTTTTATTTATTATTATTTATCCCTTCATGGGAATTAAAGGAATAGTTTGACATTTTGGGAAATACACTTATTTGCTTTCTTACTGAGAGTTTTGATGAGAAGATTGATTCCAATCTCATGTATGCACACTAAATATGAAGCTACAGTTAGCGGTCACTTAGCTTAGCTTAGCATAAAAACTGAAAGCAGGGGTACTGATTAACACTGTATGCCCCTGATGTATCCGCTGGTTGTCTCGCAACCTCACGCTGACATCAACACTCCAGAAAGTCACCACGCCTGTCCAATAAAATACCCCTGTAAAAACACAGTGTGTCATTTTTACACTTTGGTTAAACAAATGAGCAACGTGTGAGTGAGCTTTAGTTCTGGTAGTCCTATACAATTGGGCAGAGCCAGGCTAGATGTTTCCCCCTGTTTCCAGTCTTGATGCTAAGCTAAGCTAACTGGCTGCTGTCAGTAGCTTCCCATTAACTGTACTGACATGAGAGTGGGACTGATCTTCTCATCTCATCAACTCCCGCAAGAAAGTGAATAAGCTTATTTATCCTTCTTTGTACCATCTTGACATAAAACTTATTGGAAGGAGATGATTATATGTACATTTTTCTTCTTGCTGGTAATATTCAAGCATTCTTAAATATTATACCGTTTTGAAGAAAAACTGCCAGCCAAAATTTTGAAGGGGTATAGTATAGTGTTAGTTTTCTTATATAGATGTATGCAAAATTTTTAATAAAGTGGTTTTGTGTAGCATAGTCTCAGTTTTCTTTAGATGCATAGAATTGTGTAAAGGTATTGTAAGCAAGCATCCTGGGTTTGCCTAACTGTATAAACTTAATAAGGAAACAATAAATGGGACGATAAGTCCAAACTTCTGAATTTAAACATTGTTATTTATTTAGAACATTTTGTTGTAACACACCAAACAAAATAAAACTCCTCTCTACCTCCCTCTCCCCTTGAATCTCACTCAGTTGTCCCTCCTGGCTCCCTTACAGTCATGATGGTGGCGAAAATAACAAAAACAGGGATTTATTCATCTTGTATCGTGTCTAACTTTAGTGGATCATAACATATCGGGTATGGAATTAATCTGCAGATGCTCCAGTTCAAGATGAAATCATACCTTTCTATGGATGTCAGTTTTTGAGCCACAACAAAGGCCAAATGTGGCCTGCAACAGACAAGGTAATCCTTGTTTTTAGCCTAGCCGATTGCCGGAAATGCCTTTTGCTAAGTCATAACATATATCGTAATAATGCGAATACTGTTAAAAAGATGAAAGTCTAAGCTTTACAATAGGCTCAGTCAATATAATAGGTTTTTCAAAAATTAGAGAAACCACAAGAGGCCCTTGAGCATACAGTCATAAATGTGCACAAAAAAATTAGGCTGATGGGTCCAGTAGTATGCGAGATTAGCTGCGGACAGATACACACGCACACACATGACCAAATGCATGATCCCCTCCAGACTTACGCCTAGCAGAGAAAAAAAACAGTAAATGAAGAGGGAAGGAGAAAGGCGGTTGGAGATGAGAGGGTGACTGAAGATAATGAAGATGTGAAGGTGAGGGGGATGGTGGTAGGTGGGGAGAGAAGGAAGAAGCAGGGGAAAGATGAGGAGGATGAGAGGGCGAGAATATGAGAGGACGGCAATGAAGAAAGACCATAATATGAGGATCTACATTTCTGATTATTGTGAATCTGATTACAGATTCTTTTTTTTGGCAGGCCACGCCAAAGTTGAAAAGCTGACATTTTGTACGTCACCACTGCTAATACAAAAACATCCACAAATCCCCACACAAACTTACACACAGACAACGCTAAACTGTTGATGCTCAAAAACAGATTTTTCTCATTCCGTGATGAAATCTGTTCCACTGCTGCACAGATTAAAATTTTCTGACCTAATAGGGCCTACCTACTGGCCATCAGCACATTTAATGTTAACTAGAAATTGACCAATAACAGTTTATTAAGGCTGCTCACAATTTTGGGTTCAGGTCTGGCCTGAAGCCCACAGATTGATCAATATCTGTGTCTCATTCTCCCGGCCACAAACCATACATACATACAGCCACTGAAAAGCAATCCACAAAACCTTGGTACTAAATGAAACTGTGTCTGCCTGTTTCTACACACAGTTTTATACTGTTAAAATGTCCTGAAGCACTGTGTACTGTGCATTGTTTGGACATTAACATATAGAATACAAACTGTTAGTGCTTTAGTTGGCATCGCCTATCAGAAGTTACATGCACAACTGCACATTTCTGATAATCTACACAATTATTACATTGCAAAAGTGCTGAAGGTATTCTCATCTATTTATCACTATGGCTGACATGTTCTGAGCCTCACTTGGCTTACTGCATGAAAGTATTAATACCTATATGGATATAGGTTTTGGAAGATGGAAGTCCTATTGCTAATACATTTGTTTTTATTGGCTGGAGCTCTCAGCAATGTTTACCTCTCTTGAGGCAGTGTTGCTGAAAATTGGTAAGGGAATTGAGTCTTGGTTTGGGAACCACATTCCTATAGGTGTGGAATAGTTTCCCCTCAGGTTTCAATTCCGAAGTGTCTGTCAAGTTTGAAATTAAAATTCACCTGTCTGTGTGTGGAGTTTTTCTTTTCTTTTTTTCTTTTGCTGTTGTTGCGCTAGGCTGAACTTTTCGAGTGGTTATTTTCTCATCTCTTAACATCTGATGAACCGGGTGGTAAATCAATCAGTGAGGAACAGCTCTTAACCAGAGTCAGACAAGCAATAACGAGACAGATAGATAGAGAGGGACAGACAGACTGAGAAAAGTTTTTCCACTGTTATCAATCATGTTTGGACAAAAAAATAACACTAAGGCAATAGCTTTCTGCTCTGACCAGGGCAGATAACGGCGATACCAGAAAACTCTCGCATCACCATGTCATCATCTCTACCTCGGTACCTGCAACATTCACAAACACAAACTGATACAAAATTGCACAGCTCTCTTCAGAAATACAAAAAAAGAAAAATGTTATTGGCTTTCTCTGAAAACTTGTTGCAAAACTTCTGCGCTACTCTTCCGTAGTGATGCAGAGCCATCTCAGCAGGGGGTTGAAGCCCAAGCGACAGACGAGAACACGTATTGTACCTCCACTGTCTTCTGGGTTCAAAGCTGGTGAAGCGAGATAAATATGTGGTTTCTCTCTGTCAATCTTTCATACAGGAAGTGACAAAAAAGCTGTTAACATTCTTTCTCTGCTCTGATTGCGTAGGTTCATTTTCATTTCCTTCTGATTTTCTGGATGTGCACTGAGTGTTCTGTTAGTTATGCTAATTGTCTCCAGACCTCCCGCAGAGTGCGATCCTTTCCCAGTTGGATGGCTGTGAAGTTGTTTGCCCAAGCAGATGAGTATGTGTGTATGCCTCTGTGTGTGTGTGTGTGTGTGTGTGTGTGTGTGTGTGTGTGTATTTGTGTGTGTATTTGTGTGTGTTTACAGTGCGCTACAATGTGTCACAAAAGCTTTAGTGATGCTGCGCACGTGCGTTTGTGTGTGATTATGTGTGTCGGGGTGCATCAGCACGGATCTTCATGTGCCAGCCACGGTTAGGCGTGCTGTATTCCCAATCCTCCAAATACTGAGTGAAAAAGGAAAGCAGGGCAATGTTTCATCTTAATGCTGTCATATAGTGATTATTCTCCTTTTCATCCTTTCTGTCTTTGATCCTATTAGTAAAGCAAAACCTGTGGGGAAAAAAAGACACTTTTTACATTTCTTTTTCCCCAGTGGAATACATCCTATGGATTTTGGGGAAAGCAAATGACCATGCTCTATGACTGAGGAATAGTTAAAGGAGTAAAATCCCCTCATTTGTCATGCTGTCTAAAGCCTACGCCTTTCTGAATTATCAGGTTTAACTCAATGTAGGCCTCAGTATTTTTATTTGAGTTGAGCAGCCCAAGACCTGCCTGGCTGTTTTCAGTCATCATTAATAATTGCTATAATAGTAGTTATTAGAAAGCATAACTAAGGAGGCGATTGCACTGGACACACAAGAAAAAAACAAGGTGCACCATAATTCCAATAGTTTGAATTTCCTGCACGGAGAGAAGTGTCGTCCTTGTGCAGTACAATCACTGTGCAACATCAAAGTCAGTTACTGTGAATCACTTAGCTTGCCCAGCTAATGACATTAGCTAATGCCATTAGCTAACTAAGGGGGAAAAAACCCTCACCATTCATTTCAGTTACATCTCTCCCAACCTGATGCTGATGACATTCTCCACAATGTTCTGTCTTTACCACAAACATAACGCAACAAAGGCCGCTTCTGTTTGTATCAAATTAGATGGAAATGAAAAGGCTTTGGAGGTACGAGGTGTGTTCGTGCTTGTATTTGAACTGTGGATGCTCAGAGCGTTTCTCCAGAAAACATAAGGTGTGCCAGGTGGATGAAAAGGGTGTATCAGCAGGGGGTAAGAATTGCCTCAAATCCATTGAATCAATTAAAAATTGTTCACTGCCAAAGAGGCATTTAGTGTCAACACCCCTAAGAAGAACTGCTTATCTGGGTCATTTGTATGCCTGTGTTAGAATTTAACTTTTTTTCTGATTAATATTTCACTTAAGGTTTTTCCTAACATAAAGATTTAAGAATGATGCAATAAACAACTAAGAAAACTCCTTATATTACATATAAGTAGTAATAGTTAGTATGAGTTTTTGCAATACTGTACCTCCACAGTTGCTGCGGTAAGGCTTTTTACATGAGCCCTCTGCTGTGCAAATGTTGTTAATGAACGCCTCTGCTGATTCGAAAATGTTCCTAATGTTTAGGCACGCATAGCAGAAAGATCGTGGTCCTGCTTTAATATTGAAAAAGTGAACAGTGACTTATCACACAGCAGGTCTCTGGTGGTGTCACAGTCCTGTACTTTGTACACCCACCGGCCCTACGACTAGCGTGCAGAAAAAAATCACTTGCTGTACTTGGTAAAACAAATGAATAGTATATAAACATAAATTCTCCATACCAGTTATTAGAGAAAAAAAAATCCAAAAGTGAAATACTGAAAAGGATGAAGCGAAACATTAGTTAGCTATTACTGCTAGACCAATGCACAAAAACTAAATTTGTAGGAGGAATGACTGCTGCTGAGCTCTCATGCCTGTAACTAATCATCTCACCATCAGGTCCATCTACTGCATCCTGTTGTATTTATTCAACAACACTGTAACTAACTTGTGGTGGTTAAAGGTGTGGAGAATCCAAAAGGTCTGCAGAGACAACAAGCCACAGTGCAAATAGTCTAAAAAATCTACTCTCATAGTCTGTAAATATAGCAGCTGAGTGACTGCATAGCTGTCTCACAGCTTGTAGCGGAAAATGGTAATCATAATCTGTAATTATAGTAGCTGTTGATTCGAAGTACATATTGGGATTTCTCTCCTTTTGGTATATTTTCATTGTCTCCCTCAATAAAAATCTTACCCAAATTGTAGTTCAGTGGCTGGTTAGAGATTCTTCAAGCTTTTCACCCTCTTTTTACTGATTGTCAAGCTGCATTAATTGATATTTTTATATCAATAAGGGATAAAATGACTGTGTCATGTGAAAGGTGTCACTTGTAGTGAAAAACAGACAAAAAATGATCACCCAAATCTGCAGTACCACTCAGTTCTACAGAGCTTTTTAGCTTCCTTTGCCTCATTGTCTTGGTTTTCTGGTCTGCAATGCCTGTGCTCATCAATCTCAAATTCTGCAGCAGTAGCAGGCAGCTGTTTTCAGAAAAAAGCCCAGAAAAGCAGACTGTATGCCACCAGCTCAATACCACATGGCAGACAGAAAAAGTTAGCAACTAGCTGGGGGAAAAAGTTGAACATCTAGAAAGCTAAAAATCAGAATATTTCTCTCAGGGGTGGGTGGAGATCAAAACAGAGCTAAAGGGAGAGTGAATATGGGATTTACATTCATCAGGTGGACAGAAATATGACTGCTGTGCAGAAATGAATGACAATGTTGCTCTGTATCTGCTGTAATTAGGTAATTGTTTGCCAAAACGTCTGTTGTAAAAACTTTCTAAGTATATAATGTGTCAATTTTGTTTTTACAGCTTGTTCCTATGTCCCCAAGTAGCTCCCCAAAAAATCTATGACTGTGGCTTTAAACTGTTTCACAGGTCATTTACAAAAGTATGAGCTGAAATGTTGGTTTAGTTCCTCAGGAAAGGCATTTGCATGTTTCTTAGTAATTCTTAATCCATAAGAACAATCTTAAATTGAGGAGACTATGTAAGTAACAATTCTTTGGTTAACCAGTGTTGAGATCATGCTTCATTGGGTTCCCACAGGGATATTTTACAGTAGCCTCAACACTGTTATTTGTCAAATTCTCAATTACATAATACATGTCATATACATCTGTTAGAACTACTAGTGGCTCAGTTCAATTCTTAATCAAATCTCATTCAATTTACTTTATTCCAGACCACAGTACATAGTAGCTTTTTGAAGCATACAAAAATGTGGGATTTGTACTACAAATTTTACTCAACACAGTTCTTTAAACGACCTTTCACTTATGTCTTGTGTCTCTGTGTTATGACCCATATAATGTGACATATGGCTCCCTGGTGCAGTGTTTCCTTCTGCTGCCCCCTGGAGCCTTGTGTAAAATACAGTGTCATACAGAGCAAGCCAGGCTTCATATATCACGGTATAATATGGCATTTCATTCAGTGATAGCACATTTTTTCACTGGATTTGGTGAATTATTATTAAATGTGTGTTTGTCTAGAGGGCTATTGCTTTACAGACAAAATGCGTTCTTTTCAGTGTGATAAACTTTGACTTTGCCTCTGGAAAGTCAAACACTTTTTTCTGTGATGTTTAAAAGACTCCAGTAACAAGTATCCTAGTGCTTGTTTTATGGTAATGAACATTACATCTCAAAGCCTTTTGAACCATTTAAGGAGAAAACAAGAGTGAAAAAAGAAGAGAAGGGGAGAAGATTTTCACATTAGAGTTTTCTACAAAGTCAGCTTAATGTATAGGCTTCTTCTTTGTCGCTACCCAGAAGCATGCAGCCTTACCAACCTCCTCCCAGCATTAAACCGGGAGATGCTCAGAGCCAACAAGTAATATCCCATGAGACATTGCTCTCCTGGAGGTAGACGCCAGTTTAGATTTCACAGCCTTAATGTGTGTGCAGGGTCACTCTGGGCTCATTCTCTCTCCTAAAATTGGCATGAGATAATCTGTTTTAAGTCTCAAGTTTTTCGCTTGTTTTGTCAGTAGACTGTTAAACACTGTGAAAAACTGAGGTGGAAACTGAATGTCCTGTGAAATCCACTGCAGCCTCTAAAAGGGTCACAGCAGCACTGATAATTGAAAAAAACATTTTTGGTAATCTGTTTTTTAAAAACAGGTCTGACCTGTTCCCAGTTTGAAATTTTTTGTTTACTTCTGTATGAGTTTATTGATTGTGATTTTAAAAATGATGAAAAAGTTCTAAGGAAAACATTCAAACTGAAGCCGTGGAAGAGATGTCTTTACAAGTTGGTGCAAGCATTGTAAAAATGCTACCTCTCAAGTGAAAGAAAATGTATCAGAATAACAAACAGTGCAACTGAAAAGGTTAACAGGAACAATTAATTTACTTGGTTTGTTAGAGCCAGGGACAGACCTGGACTGAAAAAATCCCTTAACTTTGACCAGCCAACCACAACAGGTGCAAAGACACTCAACAACCTCTAACTGCACTATCACGATTCACGATAGTCGATAAAAATGCTGACTTGACTAAAAGTCAAGATATTGTGGAAATAGCATCAAAGCTCAGTGAGCTATAGTATGCAGGGCTGATCCTGGCCCTCTGGGGGTTTATGTGGAATTTGCTAATGGGGCTCATTAACTCTTTTTAATTCAGGAATTACCCACCAAATATAAACTTTCCACTGTTTATAATACCGGTGTATAGCATTCAGGTTTTGCCTGAGGACCCTTTCTGGACAGGTGATCTTACCACCTAACAAGAAAAAAATGGTACATAACATTTGCTATGTACATTAGCAAAACACGGCATTCTTTGTGATCTCTGCTTTTCTCCATATTTTATGTATAATAGCTGAAGTCTCCCTATTCAGGAGTGCTCCAATTTATCTGCCTGTTTCTATTTCATTGAATATTATAAAATTAAATAACCCAGCCCAGTATCATAGAATTTAAATACATATTAGACCTCACGGTTTGCCAACATTTAGTTCTAATGCAGGAAGTAGTGTGCCCTTTATGTAGAGAGGGTGAGAATAAGGGTGTGGAGGTCGTGGTAGTGGCTGTTTGACTTTCATGCAGGAGACCAGAGTTCACCTACCATCACAGACATGCAATAAACATTCACTTTTTTAATAAACACTAACCACTATCTTTCCCTAACCTTTTTAGTTGCCTAACCCTAACCATACTTTATTGGCCGTTACCACAATCCTTCCCTAACCGTGGCTAAACAGGTAGTGGTGATGCAAGGCAGCGGATTCGTGGGAAA
Organism: Siniperca chuatsi; assembly: GCF_020085105.1. Lineage (NCBI taxonomy): Eukaryota > Metazoa > Chordata > Actinopteri > Centrarchiformes > Sinipercidae > Siniperca > Siniperca chuatsi. Next base: position 16,015,275 of record NC_058059.1, read on the forward strand.
TCAAGTGAGAATCCATCTTGCCAGGCTTCAAGCTATGCGCTTGTGTCTGAACCACAGTGGTTCGGGCCACCGTCCTATGAGGAACTACTGGCAGCTAAGGGCGTGGTTTAACGCTAGGTGTGACACAGCAAGAAGCGAATGTTCGTTCAAAAACAACAATGGTGACTCCTAAAAAGGTTAGTGTAGATGCTGCTGTAGCATCAGTTATATCAGAACTAGAAAGTATTTCTTAATTGAAAGATGATCAACGAACACCACAGAAGGCTTTTGTCGATGGAAAAGATGTTTTCGCTCTTCTCCCCGACTGGCTTCAGCAAGAGTTTGATTTACCAACTGGCTCTGATGATCTGATTGATTGAAGTTAGCCTGTGATAGACGTTGATAGACAGATGGTTCATCCATCACCTGCCAAGTAATTTTTTTTAAAGTGCCTGCCCTTTTCCAAACAGTTTCCAAGGATGACTTCCCAGATGGTTCTGTGTAACAAAACATGTGAGAAAGTGTCAGGTTATCTGAAACTACCAGTTCTAAAATTGTCCTTCAGATAGCCTTAAAACCTCTGGCTGCTGTGTTTTTGGTTAGGGTTTTGTGTGTGTTTGGGTGTGTGTGTGAGTGAGAGAGAGACACCAGGGCAGCTATTATTAAATTAAGGCTAAATGCGTTTTGGTTTTGTAACTTTTCAACTTTCCATCCAAATCCACTCTGGCCGGGCCCACACACATACAAAAGAATAGGCAAACTCCAAGTGGGATTCCTCCCACTCTTGTTTAGCACAGTGCCCTTTATATCAGTCATACAAGTACTTTTTGGAACAAGTTATGAAAACTATACAGTATGCAGATAAGACAATTATAGATATGCAGTATATAGAGGGATATTTTTGTATTTCACCTACCATTCAACATGACTTTATTAATACCTAATAAATAATTTAGTGCTCTACAAATCAGTAATAATCATTTTGCCTTATAAAAGACTTATAATAGTAATACAATTATTATAATGATTAAATAATGTGTGGGTTGCCACATTCTGAGCACAAATTTAAGAGGATCCCTCTGGTTGGTGCGGTATTAAAAAAGTCATAAAGTTGTTCATAACAAATTCTGCACCTTTTATAAGTTTGCCTTACTGTGAAGTGGTAACTAGGCAATTTTTCACCCCTGAAACTTTCTCTATCTGACTAAGAGATGACAATCCTCCAATCTGTCTTGTTTAAAAAACTGTCTATATCACATCCTATAGCATGCCGGCTATGTGGAGTATTTCCAAATGTCCTGATGGCCAGTCTGACAGTATGTGAGTGTGTGTAGGTATCCTCCACAGTATGTGCCTGTCAGTGTGTGTGTCTCATCGAGACAACCTAGAACCTCTCGGTGAAAGCAATCAGATGGCTGGAGAGTTATAATATCCTCTGAGACACAGCACACCAGGGGGTTGACTGACAGGATGGAATCTGTCTTTTTTTTCCTCCTCTCCACTTTCACCTGCAAAGATTAAGAGGCTGACCAGATTCAGTGAGATATGGATCAATCTTTGGCCTACCCTATATATTTGTGGAGTGGCTTTCAGTTGGTGAACATTTTTTTAATACAATTTTTTTTCATTCTGATTTTCAGTTGGGTTTTTTTCAGTTTTCCCTACTACTTTTCCATTTGGTTACAATAGCATTTACTCATCAACTTAATGCTGAAATTCACCAGAAATAATCCACTTGACCAAGTAAGATGAGCAGTCAGACGATTAGACAAGTTAGTTATAACAAATCCACCGTTAATCCAAAATCACTGAAAGTTAAAACAAAGGTTTACCCGAAATCCCAACTGTCAGCTATAAAGGTCCAGTGTGTAACATTTAGGAGGATCTATTGGCAGAAATGGAATATAATATTAAAAAGTATGTTTTCATTAGTGTATAATCACCTCAAAATAAGAATTGTTGTATTTTCATTACCTTAGAATAAGTAATTTATTTCTATAGAGGGAGCGAGGGTCCCCGTCCACGGAGGTCACCATGTTGCACCTCTATGTTTTTACAGTAGCCCAGAACCAGGAGGAGGACGTTTTCAGGCCCGGGGCAAGGGCGACACAGCGGGCAATGCTGGCAGGTGCCGGAGCTGGATGAGTGGGCAACGGTACCGAGCTCAGAAACCTCCCAGTGAACACGGACAGACTGGGACAGACGGAGGCCAATACTGTTAGTTGGTCACATTTGTCCATTTTCCATAAACGTGCCTAAACATAGCTTATCAAGGAACACAATTCCACTTAAACTGGGCATACACTGTACGATTTTAGAAATGTTGTTTAATTCCAACTCCTAAAGTACGAGTACATTGTCTGCGATGTAAAGCAGTGTAAAATATAAAGTAAAACTGCCCGTCTGCCCCTTCAGACCATTCTGGCTATTGACAGTTGTCAATAAAGATTTGTTTAAAAGCTCCGAGGCAGGTTGAAGTTTGTTTGCTAGCTAAGCAAGCTAGCCTATGCTAACAAGGCAGAAACGTGCTGCCTTGATCATCTGTGCCATCCTGTGTGCCGAATATGGACTCGGTGGCTAGGAAGACGTGGACAGTATGACTTGTCTATTTTTGCAGAGAGTATTTGAGGTAGGATAGCTATGTTTTACTGTTGTTAACTTGATTGCTAGCATTGTGTGTGACCATGGCATTTTCAGACACTCTATTTGCCACTTTGCGCAGGCGCAGTCAGAAAAAAAGCACTGATCTCAGGGAATCGACTTGTGGCTTTGCTTCAACTGTGCGAGAGCCTGACATCGGCCGACAAAAATTTCTGACATGTCAGAACTTTTAGCCGAACATCCAACGGCCGTTCAGGAGCAGTTGATCGGTCCTTGCTCCCCTTGTACACTGTATGGCAAATGACACAGACGAAGCTGAAATTCGGCCCAACTCAAAAATGAATCATGTGGCTCAAAAATCAGGTCAGAAACAGGCTTAAATCGTACAGTGTATGCCCATCTTTAGGCTACACACTAACCTACCACTACTGCTGCATTTATACAGTGTCTATTGTTTACTCCTCCATAATAATCAAATTTGATTTTAAAAATATGATTTTTAGCTAATTTGAAAAGATGATGAGACTTTTTTGTGGCTATGGTGAAATAAATATTTTTGAGCTGGTTAATACAACTGTTCTCATTATTATTACTATTACTTAATGGTATGATGACCTAATAACAATACAGACTGAATATGAACATGGCTGTTGAAACTGTAGAAGCAATCACATCCCCCCTTACATATTGTACTTAATTTGCAATGGGGGGTGTTTCCTTTCCTTGAAATTTTCCTAGAGTAGGCAAAGTTATAGACAACACAGTGCCAACACACACACACACACACACACACACACACACACACAGACACAGACACACACAGACACACACACCGCTCTCTCCCCTCAGTTCTCTCCTTCAGTATCTCATGGTGACTTTTCCTTTCTTCCTCTACTCACTTCAAAGTGTACTCAGTGAAAAGCTGGCCAGGTAACTTCTCGTGTGTACGTGTAACGTTAGCTAGCGCTATGCATCACAAACATGTGGTTAGAACACCTGTTTTGTCAGTCAAATGTGTATCAAACCAGTCAGTGCTATAATTCATTTCGTTCAGACAAATTAGGACTTTCCAGTCAATGTAACCTTACAAGCCAGTGGACATATCTGAGAGCATGACAGGTGAAATAAAAATACATGGGCTTTATTGATTTGGAAGGCTTCCTGTAGCAACTTCTAGATCCACGCAGAGTGGCATGACTGACAATAAAAGCTATTGTACGAGGTAAACTGTCACTGGTAATTTTTTTATTGGTTGAGAGCTTATTGGTAGGAGAAGAAACAATCATCCCAGCTTAGCTTAAAGACTGGAAACAGGAGGAAACAGCTGGCTCTGTCCAAAGGCATACTTGCCAACCCTCTCGATTGTCCTGGGAGACTAACGTTTTTCATTGCCCTCTCCCGGGGTCACAATTCTCCTGTATTTTTCCTGATTTATGACAAATGTTGACACCTTTTTTTCCTTTTCGTTATCACAACATGTTTTTGGCAATGTTGCCTACAGCGCGTGTTCGTGTCTATGCTCGCACGCTCACGCCTCGTCCTCCTCAATGAGTGAGAGACGGAGGTGGAAAGAGAAATGGAGAGTAGGCCTATTAAGAGAAGGAAATAGTCAAGCAAATTTCAGACGTCCTGGAAAGAAGAATTCACGTTTAATACGGAAGGGGGCAGGGGGCGCTTTGGTTTCGTAATCCTCCCTGTTTTTGAGATCTCAAGGTTGCCAAGTATGTCCAAAGGTAAAAAAAAATAAAAAATCCACCCACCAGCAAATCTAAAGCTTACAAATTAAGACATTGTATCTTGTTTGTTTAATTCGCAGTTTTGCGGGGGGTTATGTGCAGGACTATTTCTTGGCTGGGTGCAGTGAATTCCTGGTGTCTTGTTGTCCCAATGAGATTGTTGGGCTAACAGCGAATAATCTTGTACACTGTTGGTTGCCTGGTTATGATAAAGTAACTGTACTTTTACTTGAGCACAGTTTTTGGCTACTCTACCCACCTCTGCAAATAAGTGCTTTAGATGATATGGCTGAACTGGCCGTTTATTTTCAATCTGTCAAATAATATGACTGCTCTTGTTGCTAATGGACCCGGGTTTAGTGAGGCTGCCACATTCCCAGATCTCAGCAATGATATTTTTAAATGAAATGTTACCAAATGTAAGGATGGACAAAACTGCAAAAATAAATTATGTCATTTCCTATAAATACATACAGTAGACTAATTTATCCACCATCTAAACATAAATCTGGTGTAAAGATATCTGTCTTCTAGTAGTCATAGCTAAGTGAGAAAGGGTGTTTTACATACGCTTTTGATTGGCAGGTAAACTGAGGATGAAAACACATGATTTAGTTTTTCCTATCACATAGGTTTGGACAAGCCCACACATCTTGCAAAAACACACATAACACCCAAAAGCTCCACACTCTCACAGACAAACATATACACTTAAGCACCCCAAAACATAACCACACACAGGTGCACACACAAAAACACACATTCACTTACACACATGTTTTTCCAAGTGCAGAACTGCTCAAACTTAGTGGAAAGGTGCACTTTCTCTTTTTCTGGGTTGTGTCTGCAGCCTGTTGTTATTCCTGGTGCTCTGCAGTGCCATGCTCACACACTGCATTCCATTTAAGTGCTGCTACAACACCCAAACCCACACACTCTCTAGGCAACTGTCACAGTTCATTCATGTTAAAATTATTTTGTATTCTGCCACAGCAGCTTACAGCTAATTATATGTCTCATAAATTATATATGTCCTCTTGTCTGAAAGTAAATAATTAGCATTTCATTAACTGTTCCAAACTGAATAAAATCACAATATAAATGTTGATGCATTTACAGTGTCTCTTATTATGTGTCCAAAGCATTTCATTTCCATAATTCTTGTTCGGCTGTGTGAACACAAGTGCTCATTGACATTAGCTGAGGTTTCTCTGGGGTCTTACCTGTGCACAGGAGAAGCGCGGTGAGTCCTACGCGCCGGAGCGGCCCCATGTCTCGCCGTGGACTCATGTTTATTCGGGGGAAGCCGCTGGATAACTCCCTCAGCAGAAAGCCGCACAACTTTGCACGCAATTTATCCTCTCTGAGCAGTTCTCCATTTAAAACAAAACAGTTGTATTCCGTGCAACACCACCTGCCATCACAGACACGTAGGCACGGTCAGTATCATCCACCACAAACACAGTTATACAGCAGGCTGTGATTTTGATCCTAAAGAAGCCAAACAAGGGAAAGAGAAGTCCACATTTGTCGTTTTTACTCCAAACATGGTGAATTTATAAAGCACATGTATTTAATGTCTCACATGCCACTTGCTTTAATGCTGAGCTCATTCTTCGTGTTGGTTTAACTGTTTGTTTGTTTTTTCTTCTGAGGATAAAACAGGTGCCTCGGGGTGTGTGAGAACAAACCGTCTGTCACCCATCATACCCCCACAGCACCCAGGATGTTTCATATTTGACAAATCTGTGCTGAACGTGTCAAGGATTTATGATTCGTCTTTCCCCCCTCTCTCTCTGGGCTTTGGAAAATAAACACTTGTAAAACAACCACTAGGCGACAAAAAACAACATAAACGTCTTTAAATGGAAATAAGAGTTAAGTCTGTGAAATTGATGCATTTGTTTCTTTGCTTCTTACCATTTCTCTTATTGCACAGGATACGGCGCCGCGGTCTCATCCAGTGCTGACATGTGACATTAAAATACACCCGTCTCCCCTTGTTAGGCTGTAATCTTTTCATCAACGATAAGAGCAAAAAAAGTCCTGAACAATCTCTGTTTTCCAAAGAGATCTCATGACACGCGCAGCTATTTTATTCTCTTCTTCTTCTTTTTCATAGAGTGCTGGGATTTACAGCGGTCCAAATCACCTGGATGCGGCGAGTGACATGGAAGTACAGTCAAAATCTAACAAATAGTCCTCCAACTTTCCACGCGACGTAGACGCGTGCACAGATCAGTGGCGGTGGTGAAGTGCATCCCGAGCTGTTGCCGCTCTGCGCCCTGTGGGCTGTGGACCGGAGAGTGCTGGTGCAGAAACTGAGGGAGGAAATGGGACGCGCACTCCGGGCTGGATTGGCAAATTAGAAGGTTTGCGGGCGTCACGTCAGCAAGTATTGTGCCATCTAATTCCCGGCTCATATCACATGGGGATTGCGCTTTTTTTTGTTGGGGGGGGGGGTCCCCAAAACCTTTGGAAAAAAGAAAGTTGACGGCAAATTAGAAAGGGGCTCCGCACCTCACGATGGAATAGCCTATGTTTAATTACATGTTCGGCTAGATGGTGAAAACGAGCATAAGGCTGCTACAGGAACAACTTAAACAGTAGATAACGAACACAGAACACTGATTTGCATCTTTATCAGGTGTAGTCATAAAGCATGCCTTTTAGCAGCATTATTTGAACGCTATTTTAAATAAACATGGAGAGAAACTTGGCATAGCCTATACACTTACAATACAATCCACAATATATGATATGTAATAAAATCAAAAGGCACACATTTAGATGTGGAGATTTTCATGATTAAATGGCTAAACTCAGGTGAAAGTGATTAACAATGACACAAAACAGCACACAATATATATATATATATATATATATATATATATATATATATTTTTTTTTTTTTTTTTTTTTTACCACTCTCATAACCTAATTAGTGTCCAGTCAGTGAGGCGAGGAGTAGAGTAGTGCGACCTGTTGTTCCATGTGTCGTTCATGAGAACCAACAGTGCCCCCTACGGGGCACCTTTGACTGCACACTGCTGCCCTCAGTGAGCTTCATGACTCATGACTCAGACATGAGGAGGTGCTGCATAAATATTTTCTTCAGCACAACTACAGGTTGAACATGGTGACTTTTATCTCCAGTATGTGACATCCTACAAATGATCCTACAAATTCCATAATGCTCCTCTACAGAATCTTTCATTATACCCTCCCTGCCTGCTAAATGCCCACTGCTTTCAAACCCTACACCTCCAGTTTGTAATTTATTCTATCCATCCATCAATCCCCGCCTTTAAAGAACAAGGGAGCACAGCTGTTGGTGGTTTTGCTTCCTCTGCACCCTGCTGGGTGAAAAGCCCAAGCTGCCAGTGTACACGCTCTCTATTCCTCAAGAGAAGAGCGAACAAGCTGTAATGGGACACACAAACCAGTGACGGGTTGAAAGGCAGCCAGAGGTGCCACCCTGCAGCTGAGGCCTCTCCACAACAGTGCTAAACACCAATTACAGGCCATCAGCAGAGAAGTGGAGGGACCCTGTGGGTTCCGAAGAGAGGAGCTCCCTCCTACATCGTCTCCTCTACTTCCTGCTTTCTGCTCCACCAGCACCATTCGCATAGAATGAGATATCAAAGGAGGATGAAAAATCTGAATTTTCTTTGCAAATGACAGCACTTGAAGAAAGGCTTCTCATAACACATAACCAATTCGTGGAATTGACATAAAATATGGATTGTGTATTTCATTGTTGCTGTTTTATATACAGTTCTGACTTCCATGATGACATCTGACTTCAGCTACTTTCTGGATCTCGGTCTGTCACATTTCCCTCAAGCTGAAAAGCCAAACATATAATTATTATGTTTCCTGCATGTTATTTATGGAGAAGGTGCCACTGGGATGTTGAAAGGTTATTTCTGTCTTTCCAGTTTAAGAGTATTGCCTTTTTAGTGATTGTTAAGGCGACCACTACAGGTTGTTCATATGTCAGTGGCGGTTCAACTGATGAAAGATCTCCTAGCAGACATACAGATGGGGAGACTAGAATGCCGCGACCTATGGTTGAGGATAGTTTATGTGTAATGTTTATCCAGAATGTTCTTTTCACAAAGCTTGTCTCTTACTTGTTCATTTTACAGTCAGAAATAGTCTGAGGACATCGTGGCTCTGACCTTTTCAATCCTCTCTGGCTGCTTGTAATGATGGCGATCTAAGAATTTGAGTTTATTGCAGTCAGTATAAGTTCAACGGATGAGAATATTAGCTTAAAATACAAAATGTTAAATGTCTGTCTTGAGCAAACATGAACGAGCATATATAAACTTTTACTCCTTCTCCTTTGAAATCAGGAAGACATATAGTATATATTTGCTTTATATTTTGCCCTAGACCCTTTTTACCCTGTGAAATCTTCATCTCCCTCCTGGTGTGCAGAGTCCTGTGGAATGTCACTTGTTGGCTTTGAGCGTCTCCTGCTTTCGTTCTGGGACAGGTTGTTACAGCTGCATGCTTCTCCTCAGCCGCTCAGCTCGCAAAAAAGTGAGAAGTATATAGAATGAGCTGTCTTTGTAGAATGCTCTCATATAAAAGAAATCTCTCATTCTTCCCTTCCCTTAATTATATAAGGTGCAGCCCTTTAGATTGTGATGTTCAGTGTCATGCAAGAGGCACGACCGGAGAGCTGAAGTGGTGTCATAGACAGCGAAATTGCCCACTAAGCATCATAAGTGACTTTCCAACAGTAGAGTCACGTGTGGAAACTAGGGTCAAGTCAAGAGTTATGTATGTGGTTATAAGTGCGGCAATGAGACATAACTGCTATGTACTGTATCTTTGGTTCATGCCAACTAATTCACACACACACACAGAGTCTGAGATTCATGTATTTTCTTCCCTCAAACAGGCTGCAGAAGGCTAGTTGATGTCTTCTCTCTCAGATACTGCAGTTTTGCATTTGTACTGGGTACGCAGGAAACCTAACTAACATGGTTATATTTACAATCCCTTTACTGAGCCACTATCTTAACATTTTAGTCGTCAGTGGTATACTTCTAGGTCTGTGTTAAACATACAAAGCTTCACCAATATCAGAATTGTTGAAAGTGTCATGCTTCTGTGGGAATTATTTTCTTGCTGATCATTATTGATATGTAAACAAATCAAGTTTAATAATTATTTATGTTGTAATAAAACATTTATTTTTTTATACTCTAAAACATACTGTGGATCATAATAGTGTCTGCAGTTAAAGGACATCCATGAGAGTTGAGAG